>NC_044987.1:100336450-100936450 GCF_008728515.1 Papio anubis
AGCCTCCCAAAATGCTGAGTTTATAGGCATGAACCATGATGCCTAGGCCCAGACTTTCTAAATTGGATTATTTAAAGGTGATACCCAGGAATCTGTTTGTTTGTTTGTTTTTTGAGATGGAGTCTAGCTCTGTCCCCCAGGCTGCAGTGCAGTAGCACGATCTCAGCTCACTGCAACTTCAACCTCCCGGATTCAAGCAACTCTCCGCCTTAACCTCCCAAGTAGCTGGGATTACAGGTGCCTGCCACCACGCCCACATCATTTTTGCATTTTTAGTACAGACGGGGTTTCACCATCTTGGCCAGGCTGGCCTTGAACTCCTGACCTCATGATCCACCCACCTCGGCCTCCCAAAGTGCTGGGATTACAAGCCTGAGCCACTGTGTCTGGCCAAGAATCTGTTTTTTCTTACGGTTTACAAGTAATTTGCATGGTTCTGTATTGGCAGATTTGGATAGCACTGGTGCAGCTAGATTGAAAAGTGAATTAATTGCTATGGGAAATATGAGAAATGGATAATAAAAAATGAGAGAGATAAAACATGTACATGTAGAAAAGGAAGCAATCCTCAAGCCTTTTTTTTTTTTTTTTTTTTTTTAATAAGATAGCTGTGGTTAGGTCCTTGAAATCTAGTTCCCTGTGAGCTAAAAAGCAATCAGGGCAAAATTCAGACTTTGAAGGTGGAAGAGATTTTAGAAGTTATGTAATGTAACACTCAGTTTACCAAGTTAGAAACTGAGGATGGAGAGGTCAGGTGACTAAGGCTATAATGGCAGCTTTGGATACTTTCTAACAGCTTTTCCATCAAGGCCAAACCTATCTGGCCTGAGGGCCTGATCTGGAAGCCAATTTCACTGTGGCTGCCTTCAGTAGTTTTCTGACTTTCTTCTCATTAATTATCTAATTCACCTCAACAACAGTTATATACGTCTACTTTCCTAGTATTTTATTTCCTTTCTCCACTGACTCTTTTCTCACATTCACCAAAATCTGACACACTTAGTCTTTGGTTCACTTAACATTGTTTTCAGCAACAATTACAAACCATTTTTGAGTTCTCACTAAGATAGAAATCAATGCTAGATAGTAGGTGTACAAATGTTTCCTACAACACAGAGTGTAAACTTCTGAAATCTGAACTATTAAGTAAGCACTAGTCACAACTTTGACATTAATTGGCTTTATAGCATAGATACCAGCCATTCATGTACCTATTTATTGAGTATCTTCTATATGATTGGAATATCAAATTGAGTATCTTTTATATGATTGGAATTGCTGGGTATTGACGAAAACACAGTCATGTTTTCTTCCCACCTAGACATCAGGGTCAATAAAAAGACAGCCAATAAACAATTCCATTAATCACCATGGTAAGAGCCACATAGTCAATGTAAGGGTTGCTGTGGGACAGGCACCCTATATAGGACAGGCAGGCATACAGAACCTAGTAGGGGTTTCAAGAAAAACTTCTTCAAGCAGTTGACATGAAAGAGGAAATCTAAGAGTTGAGTAGGAATTAAGCAAAGGGAGAATGTGAAAAATGTTTCAGATAGATCTAAAAACACAAGCAAACTTCCTAGATGGAAAAGCAGCTAAAAGGTCAACGTGACTAGAGCAAAGAGAAACAGAGTAAGAAGGCAGAAAATAAACTCAGAAAAGAAAGCAGCCAGATCACAATATTGTGCAGTAATTGCTGAGTAACTTGGAGATAATCCAACCTGCCACCAGGTTATTGTTTGCATCCAGTGAGGTATTTCTTATGAGAGGATAAAATAACAGTAATTTTAGCAGCTGTGCAAAAAAAGGCATTGTAAAAAATTGAAGAGATTTTATAAATAAACTTGCTGTTTCTCCCTCCCCCTAGAGAAAAGAACTTTAATCCAGAGGTCTCCAGCAGAAAAAAAGACTAACTCACTCACATTTAAAACAAATGAGAGTGAGAGATCATCTGCTTCCACTTGCCTTTTGCAAAGGAATCAGGAGCAGAATTTAAATGTGTGTGAGTGTGTGTGTGTGCGCGTGCGCGCATGCACATGCTTGACTTACTATGTCATTTACCAAGTCTTTAAAATGACCACCCAATATTCATGGTGCAGTACTGCTACCCTGACTAAAGTCACTCAAGGGCTGAGCTGGTGTCTTATGGTATTGCATCACCATTTTCTGCATTATACCAGAGACATGGCCCAGATATAGATCTCTGTCCTGTTAGCTAATTATTATCATTATACTAAGACATCTTCTGCTGTCAAAAATTCCCTGCTGCAAAATATCAAAAATGTGGTACAAAAATGACACAGAAATCAACTTCCTGCTTGATACACTAAGAAATTATTTTAAAAAATGGGTAGATCTTAGCGCACATCTCATGAGTTGCGAATTCTAGTTAGACATGTATTCATGCAGACTCAGTTACCAGTTCTCATCTTTGGGAGAAGAAAAAAAAGAAAACTTTTAAGAATATTGGTAATTAATAAACTAGAAAACATTAATAGCCACAGAATGAACTTTTTTTCTTATTCAGTGAGTGAAATAGCATTCCCTTTGCATTCAGAAAGTTTTCCTCTGTGGTTTGGCCACAGGGAAATCAAGACAGTATGTCTTCTTATCGCCCTTACTGTGACCCTTTAATTTTCTACCTTACCTTCTCCGCCACAGCCACATACACACAACCTTACCAAAATGGATATTAGATTTTTTTCAGGGATTCTTTTTATAAACACTGAATCTGGAGGAAGGAGAATCTGATGCACACTGAAACAGTGATCTCTGGAAAAAATAGATTTTCCAGAGGGGGAAAAATGTCATTCAACACTATATTCTCAATGTTCCTGTTGCCCTGAGCCACCACTGGTCTCATTAAATACTCTCAGAAAATAAATTTCCCTACACTCAAGAACCAACTGCTGTTATGTAGGATCCCCAAGCTCTGCTGAGCTCCTTTAGAAAAGTATTGTTGTTATTACCCTAATGAGTTAGAAAGAGAGACATCTACCTTATCAATTAAATGGTGAGGATCAATTCCAGGCCTTAATGGATATCCTCAGAGTAGTAAGGTAAATTAGTAGTTGAAAAAAAGAGACTCAATTCTTAATACCCACAGCAGCTTAGTTTGAGTCTTGACTCACAAATGAGCTACAGCAATCTCGTCTCCTTTCTCGTCCTTCAAGATCATCTTCCATTAATGAGGTAAATCTATAATACTAACCACCATCACTTTGCTACTTTCCTAATGTTTAAAAGCAAGTCTGATTCTATGTGATTTTTATCTCGTTCATAGACTAGCTCATTTAGCATATGCTAATGAATTTCTTTTAAAGAGGATATAAAGAGTCTTTATTTAAATTTGTTTTCCCTTTGAGCTATTACCTGAAAAGCCATTCCAGCAGCCATTAAAACTTGTCAAAGGAGTTTACAGTAATGATTTCAGTATAAGTGCATCCCAATTCACAGACCCAATTGCTTAACATTTACTTTTGATATATTCGTTGCTTACGTATTCTGGGATATTATAACCATTTAATGGTGATGTTGGAAATACTTTTTTAAAGCAACTATACTCATAGACCAGGGAGATGAAAATAGCATCTGATAGAGAATAAGAGACCTATTGATACCGCTTATACCATCCAGCTGACTCACAATTATCACAATTATTTTGTAAAAGCAACTACTAAAGCAATTTCCAGTTGTGTTCACTCATGTGATTGTACATTCCAGTGAAAATATCTGAAACCAAATGAATCTACAGGGGAAATTATATTAGTGACACAGAAAGTTGAATATCTCTGAAATTTCAGGCCACATAAAAACTACCAATTTATATCCAATATATACTATGGATTGAAGAGAAAAATCATCATGTCTTCAAGTTGAAAAACCTAGGTTCAAGGTCTGACTCTGTCAAGTCTATAGGTGTACAATCTTGTATAAGCAACTTAATGTTTCTGAACCACAGTTTCCTTCTTGTTATATTATTGATAATAATAATAATCTATTTCATGAATTAAAAATACTATGAAAATGAAAATATATGCTAGGATCTCTAAAAGTCCAAAATCATTTTATATTTTTAACTGTAGAAGGAGGAGAAGTTAGCTGAGTTATTTTTAATACCTCAAAAAGTTCCTTGTTATGTACAATGCTGGTAGAACTGTTCAACTATCTAATAATTTCAAAATAGACTTAACAATTCTGACCCCCGTGATGTATTTACATATTATTACTGTATTAGTCTGTTTTCATACTGCTGATAAATATATACCCAAGACTGGGCAATTTACAAAAAAAAGAAAAAAGAAAAAAAGGTTTAATGTACTTTGAGTTCCACAAGGCTGGGGAGGCCTCACAGTCATGGCGGAAGGCAAGGAGGAGCAAGTTACATCTTACATGGATGCGGACAGGAAGAAAGAGAGAGCTTCTGCAGGGAAACACCCATTTTTTAAAACCATCAGATGTCATGAGACTTATTCACTATCACGAGAACAGCATGGAAAAGACCCGCCCCCATGATTTAATTACCCCCACTGGTTCCTTCCCATGACATGTGGGAATTGTGAGAGTTACAATTCAAGATGAGATTTGACTGGGGACAGAGTCAAACCATATCATTCTGCCCCTGGCCCCTCCGAAATCTCATGTCCTCATATTTCAAAACCAATCATGCCTTCCCAACAGTCCCCCAATGTCTTAACTCATTTCAGCATTAACTCAAAAGTCCACAGTCTAAAGTCTCATCCAAGATGAGGCAAGTCCCTTCTGCCTATAAGCCTGTAAAATCAAAAGCAACTTAGTTACTTCCTACATACAATGGAGGTAAAGGCATTGGGTAAATACAGCCACTCCAAATGGGAGAAATTGGCCAAAACAAAGGGGCTACAGGCCCCAGGCAAGTCTGAAATCCAGTGGGGCAGTCAGATCTTAAAGCTCCAAAATGATCTCCTTTGACTCCATGTCTCACATCCAGGTTATGCGGGTGCAAAAGGTGGGTTCCCAGGGACTTGGGCAGCTCCAACCCGGTGTCTTTGAAGGGTACAGACTCCCCGCTGGCTGCTTTCACAAGCTGGTGTTGAGTGTCTGCTGCTTTTCTAGGCACATGGTGCAAGCTGTCAGTGGATCTACCATTCTGGGGTTTGGAAGACAGTGGCTGTCTTCTCACAGCTACCACTAGGTGGTGCCCCTGTAGGATCTCTGTGTGGGGGCTCTGACCTCACATTTCCCTTCCACACTGCCCTAGCAGAGGTTCTCCATGAGAGCCCCATCCCTGCAGCACACTTTTGTCTGTACATCCAGGTGTTTCCATACATCCTCTGAAATCTAGGTGGAGGTTCCCAAACCTCAATTCTTGACTTCTGTGTACCTGCATACTCAACACCACATGGAAGCTGCCAAGGCTTGGGGCTTCCACCCTTTGAAGCAGCAGCCCAAGCTATACCTTGGCCCCTTTTAGCCATGACTGGAGAAGCTGGGACACAGGACACCATATTCCTAGGCTGCACACAGCACAGGGACCCTGGGGCAAGCCCACAAAACCATTTTTTCCTCCTAGACCTTTGGGCCTGTGATGGGAGGGGCTGCTGTTAAGACCTCTGACATGCCCTGGGGACTTTTTCCACATTGTCTTGGGGATTAACATTCAGCTCCTCATTACTTACGTAGATTTCTGCAGCCAGCTTAAATTTCTCTTCAGAAAATTTTTTTTTTCCCTGTCACATTGTCAGAGTGCAAATTTTTCAAACTTTTATGCTCCACTTCCTTTATAAAACTGAAAGCCTTTAACGGCACCCATATCACCTGTCACCTCTTGAATGCTTTGCTGCTTAGAAATTTCCTCTGCCAAATACCCTAAATCATCTCTCTCAAGTTCTACAAATCTCTAGGGCAGGGGCTAAATGACCCCAGTTTATTTGTTAAAACATAACAAGAGTCACTTTTGCTCCAGTTGCCAACAAGTCCCTCAACTTCATCTGAGACCACCTCAGCCTGGACATTATTGTTCATATCAGTATCAGCTTTTTTGCCAAAACCATTCAACAAAGTCTCTAGAAAGTTTCATACTTTCCTACATTTTACTGTCTTCTTCAAACCCTTCAAACTGTTCCAATATCTGCCTGTTACCAAGTTCCAAAGTCGTTTCCACATTTTCGGGTATCTTTTCAGCAATGCCCCACTCTACTGGTACCAATTTACTGTATTAGTCCATTGTCATGCAGCTAATAAATGCATACCTGAGACTGGGCAATTTACAAAAAAAAAAAAAAGGTTTAGTGGACTTACAGTTCCACCTGGTTGGGGAGGTCTCACGATCATGGTGAAAGACAAAGAGGAGCAAGTCATATCTTACGTGGATGGTGGCAGGCAAAGAGAGAAAGAGAGAGAGAGCTTGCACAGGGAAACTACCATTTTTTAAAACCACCAGATCTTGTGAGACTTATTCACTACCACGAGAACAACATGGGAAAGACCCGCTCCCATGATTCAATTACCTCCCACTGCATCCTTCCCATGACACATGGGAATTATGGGAGTCACAAGTCAAGATGAGATTTGGGTGGGGACACAGCCAAACCATATCAATTACATATGTATATTAAATATTTAATATTATCTATTCAAAAAATAAATAGTAGGGAGTATCAAAGATTATTCTAAGAATTACATTTGAGTTGGTGAGAATCTATTCCCAAAAGGGATAAAATATAAATTATCAATTACTAAAATGATTAGGGTAGAATTAAAGTAGATCAGCGTAGAGAAAAAACAACAAGAGATCCACTCGAAACAAAAATCCAAACTATATAAAGGACTTTGGATAAGACAAAGTACACATCTCCAAAGAAAGGAGAGAAAGAATGGATGATTTCCTAAGTGTTCGTAATGTGTAGAAGCAAGTGAGGAAAGTAAAACAGAAAATCTGCATATAGTTGCATATATAACCTCACCCTACATCAGGTCTGGTAAAAAAATATTTAATTTGATATTTCAATGCAGTCAATGGAGAGGGATTTTCCTGGAGGACAGTATTTAGTGGAGAAAAGTTTGGGAAGGGCAGGTAGGAAGGCCACTGTAAAGGTTCAGAGCTGTCTGTCATTGAAAGAGACCTACTTACAAAACTTGTATTTGCTATCCTTATATCCTTATTTCTATAATTTCCCCAAATAAATGAATATACTGTACTAAACTATATTCATAGAGGTAAACACTTTTTAAATATTTCTAAACTATAGGAAAAAGTCACAAAAGACCAACAGATTTGAATACATAAAAAGGTCTATTATAGCAATGTAAAAACCAAAATTTAAAAAAGAAAAAAGGATGTAAATTAAAATGTATTAACACCTATATAAAAATTATTCATTTATGTATAATGTAATAATTAAGACTCCAATAAGTATATTAGAAAAGAGTATAAAACACATAATCCATACAGAGAGGTAAATATAGTAAATAAACATACAGAAAAAATGTTCGGCCTTGCTAATTATAAAAGACGGGTAAATGACATGAATGTAGTATAATATTTTGTACTGATGAAGGAAAAAGAATGCTTAAACTCTTAGTGTTGTGTCTGATGAAGCCAAAAAAGGAGAAAGACTGAAAAACAGATGCAGCTTTTAATTCAGTAAAATCAATAAATGCACAAAAAACTAAGTGTAGCATCAGCACAGTAATGAAAAGGAAAATGTAAATTATATATGCCCCAATAGAGACGTGGTTAGGTATATTGAAGGCAGCAACCAATAAAATATTTTAGAGACACTAAATATAGCTGCTGTGGAAAATATAACAGAGAAAAAAATTTATAACAATATTTCAAGTTAAAATGTAGAATATAACATTGTCCAAAAGTTAATATAAATATATTCAGAAAACATGAAAGTGAAAGGAATTTAGAAAAATTAAACTTATAATTGGTTCATGGGTTAGGCACTAGGTTTCTTTGTACCTTTTAACTTTCAAATTCCTTAGGATATTGATATGTTGTGATTTCACTGTGATAAGGAAGCATATTAACAACGTTTTGCACATCTTTCCTGAACACTGGGTAGGAGGTGGGGCAATGAAAGTTAATTTGAAATATACTACTTCATAGTCTTTATTATCAAATAAATGTTCACCCACTATTTATCTAGTAACATCAG
This sequence comes from Papio anubis, assembly GCF_008728515.1. Taxonomy (NCBI): domain Eukaryota; kingdom Metazoa; phylum Chordata; class Mammalia; order Primates; family Cercopithecidae; genus Papio; species Papio anubis. Next base: position 100,344,595 of record NC_044987.1, read on the forward strand.
GAAGTACTACTAATGGAAAAAGAACATAATTTCAACCAAGATCTAACTTATACCCTGAGGGACAGTTACGAGTTCTTTCAAGACATTTTGATATCGTTTAGGTGGTCACGTGTGTCTTGCTTCCTAAGGATTTTCTATGGCTTTAGCTTACTCTTTCTCAATCTCTTTTAAAATTCACAAAAGTAGTATTTTTCATTCTAGAAAGTATATACGTCTAATAAATCAAAAAGATAATTCTGGAAGAACCCTGATTTTTTAAGTACATACACCTGGGCCCAAACCCAGATCTAAAATGGACAAGCGGAGTGACCTTGGACACGTTAATTAAGCTCCCTGATTATAATCATTTTCATCTATGAAATTGCGATAAAAGCAGTCATATGGGAGGGGAGCAGGGGAAGTACTGGGAAGAGAAGGGCATGGTCCCTGGATAGGTCTCCAACCCCAGGCCTGTGCCCAGGGACCAAGGTGAGGACAGGCACTTCTGTTTTCATGCCCAAATGTTGTATTTCCCAAGACCACCCTGGCCCACACCCCCATTCTGTGTCTATACAAATCCCAAGGGTCTAGCGGGCACGCACACAAGTGTCTGGATGTTGAGAAGAATACACTGGCAGAAGAGGACACAAGCAACCAGAAGTCAAGAAAAACGCACAGGCGAAAGGGTACACCAGCAGACCTGGCAGGCCATAGACCAGCAGAATGACGTGGAGTTTGGCCGGGGTGTTTGGAGATAAGCCTAGCCACTGAGTGGCCTGACTCCAGGAGAAAACCACCTTCCCACTCCATTCCCCTTCTGGCCTCCCCATCCTCCTTGCTGAGAGCTACCGCTCAATATAAAAAACTTGCACCCATTCTCCAAGCCCACATATTATCAGATTCTTCCAGTCCACCAAGGTAAGAACCCTGGGATACAGAAAGCCCTCTGTCCTTGCAGTAAGGCAGGTGTCTAATAGAGCTGATTAGCACAAGCCACCTACAGATGGCAAAACTAAAAGAGCACCCTGTAACATGCCCACTAGGGCTTCATGAGCTGTAAGCATTCACCCCTAGATGCTGCCATGGGGCCAGAGCCCCACAACCTGCCCATCTGCATGCTTCTGCTAGAGGTTCGAGCAGCGGGGCAGCAAAGAAGTGAGCCACATGCCCATTACACACCCTGTGAGGAGGATAAGGGAACTTTTCTCGTTTCAGCATTACCTACCTCTTAGTGTTATAAATGACATAATATCTGAACAGTTTAGATACATAATAAGTGGCAGTAAATGTTAATTTCTTTTTCTTTTCCATTCTCATGTTATGAATTGAAGAAGAGTGAACTCAAAGTGACTGTCAATCAGTCTTAGCGTCACCTATCCAGTTTTCACAAACTTCCTGTTTAACTTTGGGTTGAAGATACTCTCCTTCCCCTCCCTTCCCCTCCTCCCACCCAACACACAAACACAGACTTCTTTCTTCTTCACCAGGAGACATGCTGTGCTGTTGAATACAAACATCACTGCCCAATTGGGGAAAGCAAGAATTCCCACGTTTAGAGTTTACCTGCAGTTAAGCAACATATTCTTAATTTTTAGTAGCTTTTCTGTGTCTCCTCTAGGTAAGCTAAAAAAAATTACTCTTCAATAATACATGTTGAGATGATCTTCAAAAAAAGCAGCGTAGCATAACAAGGAAGACTGAATAGTGAGGTAGCTAGAATGGAGTCTTAGGAGGTTAGACTACGAGGAAGCCAATCCCAGCTTAACCTCTTGCTGGCTGTGTGATTCCAAGCAAAAGTGATAGATCTACGCACAATGTTTCTTATCCTTTCATTAGGAACAACAACAGCAGTCATTCATAGATGGACTGTGAAGGTCAGGTGAGCTGATGATACTTATAACACTGTCTACTCATGTGGTACTGTTTGATCAATATTAGTTATTTTTATCATCTCTTCTAAATGAAGAGGGAACCTAGAAAGAGAGGGGGAAAAGAAGCAAAAAACAAACAAACAAACAAACAAAAAACCACAAGAGTATAATGCAATGATTAAGACTCTGGTGAAATAAATGGTTTCTAAAATGTATTAATTTATTAGCTGTTTGGTTTTGGGCAGGTTATCTCTAAGCTTAGCTCTCTTACATATAGAGCCATTGTTGTTATGTCCTTGTTGTTATGTTTCCATGAGAATTGTAAAGAAAATTACTTTTTAGCACAAAACAAGACCTGCCTCCCCCCAAAAAAGTCCAATTTATGTTGGCAATTTCTTAAACTAATAAATGATTCTTATTAAATAAAAATTATTACCTGCAATCAAGCCAAACAGAACCACAGAAATCAATAATAAGAATATTTCTTGTTCACTTGTGGTCAAAAGATTGACTCACCTTTTTTCTCACTCATCTATTCAAAGAACATTTATAAGGCACCTCTATGTACAAAACACAGCTTGGCTATCAGGATACCACAGTGAATAAGACATACAAGCCTCTAACTTCACAGAGTCTATATTCTACGGAGAGATAAAAACAATGAACAAAAGTGAAAATAATTATTGAACATGGTCAGTGCTATGAAGGTGCTGTGATGGGTTAGTCTGAGAAAGCTTTTCTGAGGAAGTGGCAGTTAAGACAAGTAAAAAAAGACAAAAATGTTTCCTGGCTGAGGGAAAAACAAGAGTAAAGGCTTTGAGGTGAGAAAGACCTTGTGGATTACGCGATCCAAGAGAAGGGCAATGTGACTGGAAAATAGAGGAGCTGTGTTTGGAGAGCTGGGTAGGGACCAGAGTATTTACTGTCTGCCACAGTGATAAGAAGATTGGATTCCTGCAAAATGGGAAAGTATAAATGGGAGGATGATGAGATCTCATTCACACTGAAAAATACTGAAGATTTGGCATTAAGAATGCAGCAGGATTAGAAAGACAAAGACTAAAGGAAAGGAGGTTTATTCAGAGGCTACTTTTATTAAGATGACCACATGCCCCAAGGTGATGGCAGAGGGATGAAGAGACATGGACAGGCGTAAGGTACAAGTATGAAATTAGAATTAGTGATATAAGAAGGGATGAAAGAAGTAGGTGGTGTGAAGACAAAGGTGCAATGAGAAACTAGGAAATAAACTCCAGGAATAACGCTTTTTACTGAAGCAGTGATCTATTTCAATTCTGCCTAGCTATCTCCCATTGCACTTGTCTGCTGTCACAAAGCAGCTTTTTGTCTCTACACTGATGTGCCTTTATTCAGGATGGCTCTGGGATTCAATGTGCTAGCCATACTTACTGGGTTGCTCCCTGACAATTTGCCTAGTGCTGTAGTTAAGCAGTTTTTTTGTCCATTGTTCTATAATCAGATTGCAGACAGCAGCAAACAGGGAAATTTTTAATAATCATGCATGAACATTTGTTATGCAATAACTGTAAAAATGGACATGTATAACTTTCTGTGTGATACGATATAAAGCTACTGACACTTGCAAGGACACTAGCTTTTTTTTTCCCTTCTGTAGAAGTAGAGAGGTCTGCTTATCCTGTCGCCCTGACCACTTGTCCTTCCACCTGAGCCTGAAGACAGTTGGAGGACAAGAGAGAGGAAGGGTCACAGAGGTGAAATTTAAACATACTTGTGAAATGTAAACAGCTTCATCTGTAAATGGCCTTGGAAGCCCTATAATTAAGGAAAACTGGCAAAGCAAACAGACGTTGACCTGTCTTTTTATGGTGTAAACAAGAGGGAGAATCCAAGCATTTGCAGGAAGAACACTGGATAGAAAACATCTCTTGGGCATGGTTTTATTCATCTTGTGGTTTATTGCTGTAATAGCACAGTGCCAGGTACTCAGCATAGGTTGCAGGAATGAATGAAGCAAGGAATAAATGTTCCCCTTCACTGCATTTATCATGGTCAGAGAACTGTGCACATAGATTACCCAGTCCGCACCAATGCGGATGCATTGGCTAAACAACGGTAAAATGATGCATGCTTGGCTGCGTACATTTGTGTTCGTCTACACTTGCATACACAAAAATATATCAGCAAACCAGAGACTCGATGTTTAAAATTTGAAATGACGTGACACTAGTTTGGCCATAGTTTATTTTCAAACACGCTGCATCTGCAGAATGTTGGGTAATGATGATGAAAGCCCTTTCAGAATAATTACAGTCAAATCATTTAGCACCAAGCCACTTCTGAAGCTCACTGTCACTTGTTCGGCTCCTTAGAAATTAATGTCTCTCACCACAGTAAGGAAAGTACTCCTGCAGTAACTTACTGTTGTATATCCAAATAATGAGAATTTGAATGATGAAGTGTGATAGCATCAGCTGGCCTTGGCTCATCTGTATTCCTAATTGATTACAGAAATCTGTCTTAACTCCTCCCTGACCTCTTTTCTCCCATCTATTTTCTCTTTAAGGGCAAAGTGTTTTTATTCTGCCATCTATAGAAATGTATCTTAATAGTGGCTTATTCTGTTCAAGAATATTGCTTTGCACTTGGTCTCATGCAGTCCCATTGTTTTTATTTTGAATTAGGGCAGACATAGTTAAGCTACAGTTTCTTAGAACCACAGTTTGCCTGGAATTTTCTATAATTTACAGTAAGTAAAAGATAATCTACATCAAGTGTCAGGAGCCTTTTGTGGACTCCCTACTTTATTTATGCCATGAAAAAATGTTCCTGATTTTTCACTGGCCTTAGGCTTGACCAATTATAGAAGAATTATTTGCCTGATTAAAGTCAGTCTTTTCCCTTCTACTACCAATTTAACAAAACTCATCTGTCTTTCAGCCTGTTGGTCATCTATGAATGGTAATAAAAAGAAAAAGTAGACACCAGTTTCTATCCTTACTGCCAAAGTTTATAGTGACTCTGTTCATTTGTGAACAAAGCCTTAGAAAGAACTCATTGCAAAGATATTAGGTCATGCTAAGCAGAAGGTAGGCCCTAGAGGACATCTAACAGAGTTCAAACTGTGATGTCCAGTTAAACTTTAAAGGGCTGTTCATTATAACTGGGGTGCTTTAGAATGGGTAGCAGATAAGATGAACCCTGGGCATTTCCTACCCAACTTCTCATCAAGCAGAGTAGTTCTACTTTTGTCCACTTTATGGTACCTCCTTGCTTTCTGATTTTGGAAATTACATCTAATGTTGGTGCCAAAGGAAGACATTAATTCTGAATGGTATTCTCAAGTGTAAGATGGTACTTAAAATTGCTTGCTATGTATACTTCATTCAGATCATTTTCAGTTACTATTCCCTTGGACCCTAGATAGCCACATGGGGCATCACTCACTTCATTTAGGTTTCTGTTTCTACATCAACTTACTGAAGATGTCTTCTGTGGCTATTTATCTAGAATAGCACATACCTCATGACTCCTCTGCCATTTTCCTCAATTTGTTTACCTTCATAGCATCTGACTTGATACATACTAATTTTTGTTATTGGTTCATTGAGGTCTTCTCATACTTGCATGCAAGGCCCAGGAGAGCACAGACTTATCTTTTTCATGATTTTTGTCAGAACCGGAATATTGTCTGGTATACAGTATGAATTAAATGTGTGTGTGTGTGTGTGTGTGTGTACATTACTTTACAGAATTGACAACAAAGCTAATCAAGAAGATCATACACATACACGCACACACACACACACGTGTATATTTGTCGAAAGAATGAATCAGTACCTCTTATTCCCCCAAATCTGTATCACATGGTTATTACCAAATAAATAAGAAAAAAGAAAAGAAAATTTGTGATGCCTTCACTGTATCTGTACCAGCAGGCATAAAACCCTTGCACATTTTGAAAAATGCCTTTATATCTTGTCTTAAAAATGCAGCTTTTATGTGAATGCAGAATTGCTATGAAAAAGGCATGCCTATAGAGTCTGAACAGAGAAAAAGCAAAATCATTACAGGACAACTTAAATCCAAAGTAAGGTTAAGAATCTAAAGCTGGAGAATGTATGCCAGCAAAGGATGGTTTGATAATTTTAGAAAAAGGTTTGGCTGAAAAAACGTTAGGATAACAAGAGAAGCATCTTCTTCTGACCAAGAGGCAGCCCATAAGTCCCCAGATGCCATTAAGAAAATCATGAGGGAGAAAGAATCCTGAACAGGATTTTAATAAAGACAAAAGTGACCTACTCTGAAGAAAAATGCCACAAAGAACATTTGTTGGTAAGAAAGATAAGGGATAGGCTAACACTATTGTTTTGTGTGAATGTAGTCAGGCTTATGATGAGGACTGCCCTTATCTATAAAGTTGCTAATCCCAAGCCTTGAAGAGAAAATATAAATACTAGCTGCCAATCTTTGGGTTGTACAACAAGAAGGTGTGGATGATGAGAACACATTTTCTGGATTGTTTTCATTGATGGTTTGTCCCTGAAGTTGGAAAGTACCTCTCCAGAAAGGACACTCTTCTTAAAGTTTTTTTCTTGATATTGGACAATATCTCTGAACACCCATAACCCCATGAGCCCAACAGCGAAGGCATCAGAAACATCTACTTGCTCAGTCTCTAGATGAGAGCATTGTAAAGACCTTTAAAGCTCATTACACATCATTTCTATAGGAAGAATTGTCAACACTATGGAAGATAACCCCAATAGAGAAAGCATCATGAAACTCTGGAAATGCTACACCATTGATGATGCCATCATTGTTATAGAAAAAGCCATGAAAGCCATCAAGCTAGGAAGAAGAAATTCTTGTTGGAGAAACTGTCTTCAGAGGTTGTATGACTTCACAGGATTGACAACAGAGCCAATCAAGGAAATCATGAAATGGGTGAAGGGTATCAAGATATGGATCTTGATCTAAACACCAAATAGTCATTACATCAAAGACATCCTGATGGAGATGAGTGCTTCTAAACCAGTGCCAGAAAATGAGGAAGAAATATAAAAGAAATAATGCCAGAAAACAAGTGGACATTAGTCAATCTAGAGGTGTTCTGATTTTTCAAGACTAATTTTGCCTTTTTTTTTTTTTTTAATGATATGGACCCTTCTATGATACTGAAACTAAAGCAAATGGTGGAAGAACAATTAGTACAATATAAAAACATTTTTAGAGAAATAACACAGCCCAAAAGACAGAAATTGTGGTATTCTTCATAAAGTTACATAGAGTGTACCTACTGGTCTTGCCTCCCCTTCCATCTCCTCCATCTCTTCTGCGAATGCCACCCTTGGGACAGTAAAACCAGCCTCTCCTCCTCAGCCTACTCATCATGAAGACAAGCAGGATAAAGACCTTTATGATGATTCACTTATATTTCATGAATTGTAAATGTATTTTCTCTTCCTTATGATTTTACTAATAAAAGGTTTTTCTCCAGGTTCCTTTATCATAAGAATACAGCATATAATACATATAACATACAAAATATGTGTTACTGGTAAGGTGTTCAGTCAACAGTAGGTTATTAGTAGTTAAGTTTTTAGGTAGACAAAAGCTAAACATGGATTTTCAACTGTGTGGAGGCCAGTGCTTCTAACCCCCACATTGTTCAAGGGTCAACTATATATGATGAGTATAGAGATATAAAACTCATGATTGTCTCCTGGTATTCATGTCTTTATATAATCCCCTCAAGTATGGATGCAACCTATGACTTGATTCTAACCCATGGAATATAGCAAGGTAACAGGATGTACATCATTACATTACCTGAGATGATAATGACCATTTTGTTAGGAGATTATTTCCCTTGTTGGCTTTGAGGAATCAAGTGTCCATGTTAGAAAGTCTCATGTTAGAAGAGACTGAGGCCTTGAGACTCTTAGCTAGCAAGAAACAGAGGCCCCCAGGCCAACAGCCCACAAGGAACAAAATGATGCCAAAAAACATGCGAGCTTAGAAGTAGATCCTTCTCCAGTCAACCCCGGCCAAGACTTTAATTGCAGCCTTGTAAGACCATGAAGTAAAGGACCCAGTTAAGTTGTGTGGGACTCCTAACCCACAGAAACTATAATGTCATGAATGTGTGTTGTTTTAATTCACTACATTTATAGCAATATTGTTAAGTAACAATAGATAAATAATAACAGATATGGAATATGTACTTGCTGTAATGGCAGGTTTTTCAAATGTGCTGATCCTAGTACGTGTGGAGGAGAAACAGTTAACTGTGCCTCTGAAGATAGTATTTCTAATTTTGCAGAGCCTACCAAAGTGGTAATCCTCACTAAGACCAAAAAAATAACTGATGTTTTACTTGGCTGTATATTTACTCATCTCACTATTCTGAAGTAGGCAGAGACCTTCTTCAAACATAGTTTATCTTTTGCTCCCCTGTATTTTTTTTTTCCTCATAGCCCCCTCCATTCCTTCTGTCCTAACCTAATTTCCCCAGGTATCAATCCTCTGTCAGCTTTTTCTCTTTAGGTTAACAAAACAAATCACACTGTGTGTGCATGCCCTTTGTAAGTTGCCCACTAAAGTAAATACTATTTAAATTAGTCTTGTTAGAACTTGGCCTGGTAATTTCACAAATTGACTTCACAAAATATAAACTAATAGATAATCACAATTCAGCCATGGAAAAAAGGCATCATTAATTAGTCTGCATAGATAGAGCCATTTAAAAAAATAAAATTATTAACAGTTCACAAAATGTCAATTCTCAATGGCTGTCAAACTGGAATGTTTCAGAAACTGACAATCCACTGGGAAAAGGTCTATCAAGAAGGTAGAAAAATATATTTCTGCCTTTAAGTTTAGTAAGCTTCTTATCATGGAGATATTTCCCCCCCCAAATTAGAAAGCACATACAGTCCACCAATAGCAAGGTGATACAACTATGCATTGACTTAGAGATTACATGTCTATTTTATGTTCCCATGAAAGCAGACAGAATAATCAATAACATCAGAAAGAGCAGTTTACTTTATATGGAATGGAAGAAAGCCTGATACTAGCAATGAAGTGAGCGAATGTATAAAAGTGTAAAAGGAGCAAGTTTTTTTTCATCAATAAATCTCTTTAAGTTTCCTTTATTGTGTCTTCCTTTTAAGTCAGCATATACACAAAATGGAGTCGATAAGGTCTCATTTGTAGATGCAAAGTTGTTTTTGTGCATCAAATCTAATTTGACAAACAGAGAAGCTAAGCCCTTTGAGAAAGAAGGAAGTCTCATCTACTTTCTGCTCAAGGACCCCTTCTCGATAAAACAACCATTGATGAGACCGTTCTTTTACCCTTATTTCATCCTCTGATCTAACTTATTTTAAAGTTTGTTGCTTTCTTTGCTTATTTGGACACAATATAATCGGCAATCTCTGTAGTTCTGATTTCTAATCCCGGTTTTACCAACAGGTTGTAACTTAATTAAATCTGATAACATCTTCAAGGCTCAGCGTCCTAACTTTTTTGTAAAGTCTTTAGTTAGTTAAGATAGAGCTTGCAGCGATAACAAAAAAAAATCCACCCCCTGAAAAAGAATTTTAGCTCCTTAACAAAATAAGATGTTTTTTTCTTGTTCATCTCGTAAGTTATTGAGATATTTGCTGAATATTTTTTACTCATGACTTTGTTATTAACCTTCTTCCTTTTTGTATCTCTGCCATCTCCCGGGGCCTAAAAGTCCTTTGCTTCCAGCTAGCAGATGAAAAAAGATAATGTGTAGGCCCTTACACTTTGTACCTAGCAGATAGGAAATATAATGTGTAGGCCCTCACACTTCTTAACTATGTCAATCAAAGTGTGACACCCATCATTTCTGCTCAAATTATATTGACGTGAATAAATCCCATGGCCCTCAAAACTCAAGAGGAACTTAAAATTAGTTCTTAGTATAGTAGCTATTTCCAGTAACAATCGTATACTATGGAAAAGTTAAACAAATCCTTGGTGGACACCTAGGCATCCGATGCCTCTTCCAGCTCTGCAACAATGTGCTATTATGATGTGAATCTTCCCTCCAAAGTTTAAGCATAAAAAAATGTAAATGGAGAATTGAAGAGGCATAGAACTAAAGACAAATTTTCTAAAATATTTCTCCCATGAATTCTCCTTAAATGCAGACATAAAATGTATACTTCAAGCTATCTATTAAAAAATTGAAAGAAATATCCACAAAAATATAATTATATACATTGAGGAATACATGGACAAATCATCAATACATAATTTTATAATTAATAATAATGTCTTATGGGAGCTACAATTTTGGCAACAAACAAGAAACCAATCAATTGTTTACGAATTATCTATTGTGTGCAAAGCACTATTCTGGGCATAGTGTTAAAAATAAGATGAAAGGAAACACTTTTCTATGTGGGTAAAGTATCTCATTGAAGAAGCAAAATAACACCAATATGAACTAAAAACATAATAGATGAATTCCAGAAATAAATATTATTTAATGGACTGGACCTAGGAATTTTATGGGAGTAAAACTTAACAGCTATGATATAGACAGAGTTTGAGAACATAAAGATGACCTATTTTCTCAAGTTAATCTACTACTTCTCCAAAAGGTAGGTCAAAGGAATAAGAAGTATGTTTCTATGGAGATTAGGAAATTGTCTATCTGCACACATATTTAATGTTCTGTAACAGGTTTGTTAAATTGTCATGAGTATCTCTAGGTTTCGTGATGTGTTAATTTAAATGGGCTCTCTTTTCTGAGTTTTAAAGTAACATCTATTGCATTGGTTTTGTTCTCAAGAAATATTGTTAATTTCATGACATTTATAAATGTCCATTGGAATACTTCCAAAATGTCCTACTGTCAGTGTATGAGCACCTTATCCTGAAGTTTATATAAAACCTAAAGACATTCTCCCTCATGTCAGTGTATGTGTTACACTGGACATTTTGTTTGAAGAGAAAAATACAGAGTTAGGCTGGCCCCTCACTTTTGAGCAAAGGAAAGAAACAGCATTTAAAAATACAAGCAGTTGTTACAAATCAACTAGACTAGCTCCTTCATTTTCTCGATGAGGAATAGAAAATTAAGTATCTTATCCAAAGACACTCATCAACATAATAGTAGTGCGATGATAAGAACTTAAATCATAAATGTACACAGTGATGATTTGCAATTTTCTAAGTTGAGTTTATCAAACTCAATCTTTAGGCGATAGGAGAGATTGAAAGAATGAGTTCATTGTTAAATAGAAGAGGAATAAATACTTGATCACTGATAGTTACCTAGTACTTATGAAAAATATTAATTTAGGCAGCTCTATAATGAATAAATGAATGTATACATAAACGCAAGAATGAATAGATGGATAACTGGATGGACAGCTGAGTGGGTAGATAGATGAATAGATGGATGGATAGATAAATGGATATATGAATGAATGGATGGGTAGGTTGATACCCATCCTGCTCATGTGGGTTGGGTGTGCTCATGTGACTCTTCAAAATTACTGGTTTTTCTTTCAGGTTACAACTCAGTCTCACCAGGGACTAAAAATTCATTTACTGCCAGGATCTGATTAATTTTTAGTTAACTCCTGTTCCCAATTTTCTGCAGGTAGAAAACTAAACGCCTGATAAAAGATCTTTATTCCCATGTTAGGCACAATGGATTAAAAGGAAGAAAGACATTGAAGTATTAAAGCAGATTTTTATTATTCAGTTTGAAATTCCTTCTTTGGTTTCCCTGGCCTAAACATTAAGAATAAGAAACAGAGCTACTGATAGGAATCAAGGAAATTCTATGCAAGGAAGTACCATTTTGCTAAGACAGCAAACAAGTTACAGCTACACTTCCCTTCAAGTGATAAAACTGCAATAAAGAAAGGAATTTTTGTTGTTCCTGTTTGGCAGTGGATTCATCCACAGATCTCTGTACCCGCAAGCATTCTTCATGGATGCAACATAAGACACACTATTTTAGAGGATAATCCCTTTCGCTGATAAAGCCCAGATTCAGATCTTTCTATTTCTAAGCGATGCATGTGATGGTGGATTCGGATGCCTATCCTGACATTTAGGAAGACAGGCTTATCATTTTATTGGACTCTGCAACCTGGCTGGTATCATGCTAAAAAATAACTGCTGGAAAATAACAAGAAAGGAAAATCTATTTGCTTGTCCTACACAGCACTCTGTCCTGTTCTCTAGAGGATTTTCAGGTGTGAAATTATTCCCCAGGGATACTCAAAAACATCAAACAGTATCTCTGTTAAAGGGAATCTGTAGAACCTCCTTAAACTCTTTACTAGCAAAATATAGAGATAGAGATTAATTTTTCTCCAGAGACAGATGGAATTTTTTTCATTGACATTAGATACTTTCTTCTGCATTTTCCCTAATAGGTGATGAATTCTCAGATATTCATTATTCTCTTGGCCTCTTTCAAGTTACTTCTCTCAAGATTTGTTCTCCTCAAACTCCTTAAAATAAGGAAATAACATTGTCATTTTGGGTCTTAGTTTGCATGGTAAGATAGGAAAAACAATGCCTACATCATGGAAAGATGGTAATAGATTGCAAGCAAACAGCTCATCACAATGCCTGGCATGTGGAAAGTGCTCAGTAAATGAAAGCTGATATCAATAGCAATGAAATTCACCACCTCCTCATCACCGCCATCACCTTTGTTGTTATCACCATCACTATCATTGTAAACTCAAGCTTATTATATCATTTTTTCTAACTTAGAAACAGAAATATAAACCTTCTGTGAATAAAAAAAGCTAGGTGGGATTTAAAATATTATTTTAAAGCATATTATTTACTTAGGAGCATCTATGACAAAAAATAAAGAACAAACAATTTTTGCTATGGATAAATCTATAGATTTTTGAACCATTGAAACCATACTACTCTTCCATTGTATGCAATTTAGTGGCTGGCTGATCCCTAGCCATGAAATATATGCATTTCCTATATATCACTCTAAGATTTTTGCATGTTCCTATTAAAAAATGTATTACGGTGGAAACCTATATTACTATGAATAATTATAGCAGTTACCCAGATTAAGAACATAATTCTAGGTAAAAATAAAATTATCTCCTTTTTTCAGGAAGTGAAAGTAAGAAAGCATTTAAGTACCTTTCGTCATTATCAATATTTTCAGGATTCGGAAAATGTCAATAAACACAACTTTGACTGTAAAATGAAGCTTTTGCTTTGAGGAGGGATGTAAGCATTTGAGAATGTAACTGCAAATTGGAATCCAAACAAAAAGAGAACATGCACCCAGGTCCTCTGCACAAATGAGCTCTTCTGACAAGAACAAGAAATATGGAGGTGAGAGAAACAAAAGTATAGAGGGAAATAGAAAAAAAAAAACCACTTTCAATTTTGGTCTGTGGGAAAGACACTCCACTTTCACAGTGGCCTTCTTTAAGATGCACTAGTTTCTGACATATTGGTAAGAAGTGTGATTTCTTTACAGTGGTAGAAGTCCCAGCGAAATAACCAGAAGACAAACATGTATTTCAATCTCAACGTAAGTATAAGGAGGAGAAACATGTCTCCTGGGAATGCTGTATTTACTGAACAGTTAGTGAACTGTCTATTGAGCAAAATTTAGAACTCAGTAGTCTCAACGGGTGTTTTAGTTATTTTATCCACATAAGAAAATCTGTTCGAAAAGTGAAAGGTACGAGTTGGCTTTGTTTATTGAAGCATTAAGCCTTGATAAGTTCACTCAACAAGTCAGTATTTAATAACTGTGGATTTTATGCCCTTGCATAGCATTGACTCTATAGCAATGTCAAAGACAACTGTATCAGCTATCACATATATACTCTGTGAAAGTATAATAAATTCTCAAGGAATCACTGTTTATACAGTAAGGAACTTAGTAATTTCCAAAACAGTAATTCAAGAGGTGAATATTCCTGAGTTTGTTCAATTCTTAAATTCTGTCTCCAAAGATCTAAGGTATTTTAATATTTTTACCATTTCAGCCTTTGGTGATTTATTTTTCATAATCAGAAAATGTATAGTTCCAAGCATCCCATCCTCACACTACAATATTCAAAAACAAGGAGTTTCAGCCTTTCTGTGTGTCTGTCGGGGAAGAAAGAAAAAACTAACAGAGTTTTCTGTAATATGATCCCTCCTTTGGGCAGTCTTGCAAATTAATTGAGTAGAGCACTTCTGAGCACTTTCATGTGCAATACTTTACCCAAGAATACAAAAATATATGGGATTTTGTAGGCTATGGTAAAGAGTTTTAATTTTATTCCATATAGAATGGAGACTTCTTAGATAGGTTTGTCAAACACCCACTTTGGCTGCAATATCTGCTAGAAATTTTCACTTAGAGAATTTAATTTCTTATATCTCCCAGTGAATGCATCTCCTCCCACCTACCTTCACCCTTGCTTATGAAACTCCAGCCATGCTGGCCTTTCTGTGATTGCTAAAACACACCAAGGGAGTCCCAAGTGTGGAAATTTTACCCTAGCTGGACCTTCTTTCTGCAAAGTGTTGTCATAGATATTGTGGCTGACTCCTTCTCAGAATTCTGATCTCAGCCACAAAGTCACCCCCTATGTGACTGAGACTTTTCAGAAAGCCCAGATAAAATATATACATTCCTCACATCTTAACATCTTAAACATAAATAAGCCAACCTCTGTGACCTGCTCAAGATTATACAGCTCATGAGCCTAAATCTCCTTGCTCATTTCATTGTCCTAGTTACTTTTATGAAAGATTACGTAAAAGACCATGTTGTTTCTTGTGTGTCTCTGTTCTTATTCCTGCTTGATTCTCTTTGTAGTCATGTCACTTTTGAAATGAGTTAACTTATTTCTTCAATTCTTTGATGTATGCTTCACCAATTACAATGCAATCTTCGTGGAGATTAGAATGATGTTGATCTGGGTCTTGTTTATTGTTGTATTTTTGTCCCCCAAACAATGGTGACAGCAGGTACTAAATAATTTTTTGACAAAGGACTATATATATAAATTATTCTGAAATGTGTTAAAATCAGAAAATGCTCTGAAAGTAAAACAGTATTATTTCTTTTAGTCTACCAAGGCTTTCTACAGGTGTTCAAATCCTAGCAACTTCTGTCAGCATTATTGCACCCGACTACGATTTTATCTGTTTCTGCATTTTTTTCTTATTTTTTTGCTTTTAGAGGTTCAGTCAGAGACTTGTTCTTCTCCAGAAAATAGGAAGTTTCTTTGGCATCCTTTTTCTTTTTTTAAATTTTACTTTTTTCAGGTAACGTTAACCTACCTACTCCTACAAAAACAGAGATAGAACTTGCTTTACTGATGATGGAATAAGTAGCTATGTGAAAATATTTCTAGAATAGAGTACCCACCACACCCTGAGCTTAAAACCACTGTGTTTTCTCTACCGTCATTTAGTTCATCTGTGCTGAACTGTTATTCTCTGTGGCCAAAATATGCCCCTCAAAAAACTATTTTCTTTTAAAACACTATTTTTGAAATTGGCAAACTCTGAAATGATTAACACTCAAATTTGAACCATTTTATTTGTCAGTTTATTTACTAAGTTAACTAAACAGACCCAGAGAGAAGAATGTTGGAGACCTCAGCTGGGAAGGCAGTCCACTGAAGTGGGGGTGAATAGGTGAGAAGATGTGATGAAGAAAACCCAGTGGGAAATCTGGAATTTTCATATATGAAACTTGTATGCATTTTATATAGCAAGCACCAAATTATTTCCCAATTTGCATGTTAATTTCAGATGTTTTAAGATGGAGGAACTAAAATAGATTTTAAGAGATACAAGACTAAAAGAGACTCTTCTCTCCCTACTATGTGACCCTGTTGTCACACCTCCCGTATTTCAAAATCTACCTCCTGCTAGGCCTGCATGGTGGGTTGAAAAGTTTAAATGGTTGTAAATACCTGTTAAACAAAGGGAAAGACTCTGAAGATTTGACATGTGCAGTGTACGAGTCTCTATTTAAAGAAACTGAACTGTAGCTGAAATTAACCTAAAAGGTGCCTTTTCTTATTTGGAGACATTTAGGGAACTCATGTTCCCAAAACCAATCCCAACATGACACCTAGTGGCGGCTCTAGGCTTAACCCTTCAGGTTCTGGTAGAAATACCCATTCCACAAGGTTTTCAAAACCCTTGGTCCTGGTAGCTCTAATTTCACTTCTGTGGGAGCAAAGCTCATTTATTTTATAGGAACGATAAATTACTAAAACAGAATCTTTAAAGAAAAGTGTTAAACCATAGTTTTGAAGATGTTGCCCAAGCTACCTTTTTTGCCTCATGTGTGAATTGTCTCCTGCGAATCTGTGAGGAATCTTCCCCATCCCCATCAAATATTTGCCTATTTTCAAATTCAAAGATCTGAAGCCCTTTCTTTGGTATTCTAAATATTTTTGACACTTTGATAGGTGATAAACATCTCAGAAGATTCTACATATATTTTCTTTTAAAGATTTTATCATTTACTTTTTTTTTTTGAAAAACGTTAATTATTAAAAAATATCTATACAAAAAAATGAGCCACATTGGTTCTGTTTGCTTACATGCATTTTTAGGGGATTCTAAACTGGATTTCTGCAAGCACCAAGGATGCTTTTGGCTGCTCTACACACACACACACACACACACACACACACACACACACACACAAAACAAACAAACAAAAAACAAAACAAAACAAAACAAAAACAAAAACAAAAACTCCAGCAAATGCAGTCTAGGTTTTAGGGAGAAGTGGAAAGTAAAGTTTAGTTTTGACAATCAGTCCTCCTAGAAGCCTCCTTGCCTCACTCTTAATGCCTCATTATTTTACTCCCTGCCCCACCTCCAGAACTTATTGATGTCCTCTTTCGAACACCAGCTCTTCCTTGATTGGACAATGTCCAGTTCTTTATTTTCTCTCTGATAAACTAGACAGCACTAGTAGGCTGATGGAAAACCCCCAAATACTAAGTTTAGAGTAGAGATGGTCTTGTCCAAATGGGTTTCTGCTAACATTGACTCAACTTTTTCTGTTTGATGCATAGAGGAGGATTTCAGGAAATGATTTGGATTTCCCATCAGCTCTACATTATGCACCCATATAGAATCAGTAGCACTTCAACAATTCAAAAGGGGAGTTAATTCAGCTGCTCCATCCAAAGTTTAACCCCAAACTTGAAGCTCTTTTTCTATTAACTACATAAATATTCTCTTTTATTATCTGTCATTTATTGACTATTCTCTATGTATCAGACCCAGCACTAAATCAGTTTACATACATTATCTTAGGAATATTTACATGAGCCCTAAAATAAAGAAAGCTCTTTTAATCCCATTTTAGATAAAAGACAAGTGAGGTTCAGTGATTTGCTAAATATCCTTCTGCTTATAAATAGCAGGGCCGACATTGCAGTGTGTTTTGGCTCTAATGCTTTTGGAATCAGCCTCTCTTTAAATATTTAGGAGTTTGAAGTGACAAGTTAATAGTATAAAGACAAATTTTCCCCAAACAACTATTTAACAATAAACTGGGTCTGTCAGAGACTCATAATAAATGCACATATGTACACATATTTGATAATTTATAGTATGTTTGAATACTTTGGTTCTAATTACTGGATACTTTTGCTTTGAAAACTGATTTTTCTTTTTTCTTTTTTTTTTTTTTTTAGATGTAGTCTCACTCTTTCGCCCAGGCTGGAGTGTAGTGGCATAATCTCAACTCTCTGCAACCTCCGCCTCCCAGGTCCAAGCAATTCTCCTGCCTCAACCTCCTGAATAGCTGGGATTACAGGCATATGCCACCATATCCAGCCAATTTTTGTATTTTTAGTAGAGACGGGGTTTCACCATGTTGGTCAGGCTGGTCTTGAACTCCTGACCTCAGGTGATCCGCCCGCCTCAGCCTCCCAAGGTGCTGGGATTGCAGGCGTGAGCCACTGTGCCCAGCCAAAAACTGATCTCTTTCTTCAGCTTCTTGGGCTGTGTTCAACATGGAAGGTTTTATTCCTTCAGTCCACATTTACTGTTTTATCTGTCATTCACCCTGTTTTCTTGAGGCTAGGAAATAGACACTTGGACAGACAAAAGGAATGATTCAGTCTATTTAGATTTCATTCTGAGGTTCACATATACTTGAGGGCCCTATAACAGAAATCTAGACTATACTGAATATAAACCCTTTCATTTTGACAATCTCATCCAAGATGCTGAGGAGAAGGCAGTTGCTTTGGTAACAAGAATTCAAATACTGGACGGTTTTAAATGTAGAATTATAATTATAAGCCTGAAATTTTTCTTGGAAGTAAAGAGGAAGCAATTTTTTTTTTCTGAAGCTATTGGTTTTAGATGACTAACATTTAAAATAAATTGCAAACTTTATTTTGATACATGCAAGAGTCCCTGCATCCCACATTCTAAGACCCAGAGTCCACAAAGCTACTGCCATTGAGAGAGATGATAGTGGTTAAGTCTAAAGGTTCTGAAGCCAGATTGATTACAATCTTAGCTCTACAACTTTGTGAGTTACCTTGGACACCACCACAACTGACCTCTCTGTGCCTCAGTTTTGTTTTGTTTTGTATCTGTTGAACGTGAGCATCTAATGAACTAATATATAGATAGTCTTTAGAATGGTTTGGAATAAAGTAAGCAATCAAAGTTTAATATCAGTGTTACTAGAGCAGAGAATATATCTGTAAACAAAACATTCACAGCCCAAAATGTCTGCCCCTAAGACAGCCTATGGGAGGATGTCTTCTGGAAAAGTCACTGACAGGTGATGTTTATGAGAAGTAGAAGGTATTTCACCAGACACATCTTGTTTTTTTCTTCTTTTTCTTTCTCTCTGTGAAACAGCCACATGCAATTGTTAGATCAGAATAAGACCTTATTTTTCTTTCTCGAGATTATAGATGGCAAAACTAAAATAG
The DNA here is from genome assembly GCF_008728515.1 of Papio anubis. Taxonomy (NCBI): domain Eukaryota; kingdom Metazoa; phylum Chordata; class Mammalia; order Primates; family Cercopithecidae; genus Papio; species Papio anubis. The sequence continues at coordinate 100,363,403 of NC_044987.1, forward strand.
GTCCTCTTGAAATAATATTTTTGAGTGTCCAACTGGTGGAGACAGGAAAAGCAATTTCAGTAAGACAAGAGCCTTCAAGAACAGATTTAGAGAGAGAGTATTATCCTGGCCTTCTAAAAATAGAAGAGCCATGATGCATACTGCGAGGAATTAAGATTATCCACACAAGCATTTTATTGTTCAGTGACAGAGAAAATAATGAAATATATAAGACAGAGATGGCCCTGACAAATCTCAACTTGGCACTAGCCTACTGAAACCAGCATAGCCTGGACTGGGCACTATATCTTGCTTTGAACACTTAACCTCTTGGGTGTGGTATGATTATGGCAGAAACAACTTTCTGCTAAAATCCTTACACAGTAAACAGTCACCAGCCAGCACAGTACTTACCTAATGTACAAGCCCAGAGATTGTCAGCCAGGCAACATGACTTAGATAGAGACACTGCTTTTTTCCTATGGGAAAGAAACAGTTCTCAGGCTCAAGGCTTTAAAAAACTAACACTATTTTTCTTCTGAAGAAGTATACTCCTAGAGTCAGACTCTGGCTGTCAGTAGAACTTTTTCATTCTGTGCTTAATCTTTATTAATATTTCCTTTAATAAATCTAAAATATATTGAGCAGCTTATATGTTATCCTGTTTTTTTCTTTTTTGCCTTTCTTTCTTCCTTCCAGTGATATTCATTGAGCACTTATTATGTGCCAGGCACTATGGAATATAATGATGTAAAATTCGGACAAGACTGTGCCTTCAAAATGTCAGGGAAGAGAAGCAATACACAAGTAATCAGATAAATAAACAAGATAATTGTAAGGTTTGACATGTATTAAAGGCATGAGATATGAGGCAGGTCATCTTAGAGTGTTGCCCACTTTAGATGAGATGGTAAGAAATGGTCTTTCTGAGGAGATGATTTTGAATAAAGACTTACAGTTTAAAAAGGATCACCACCCCTTTGGAGATCCCAGGTAAAAATGTTTGGTAATTGTAAATGTGTGCAAGATCCCTGAATATATTCAAAGGCCCTGAACTGGGAAAGGGCTTGGGATGATCCGGGAATGTAAAAAAAGTAAGTGTGACTGGAACAGAATGAACAAAGGAGTAGGGATTACAGATAAGCTGGAGATTTTAAACATGGATAGATCGTACAGAGCCATATAGACCATGATGATGAGATTGACACTTACTCCAAAAATGATAGAAAATCAATGAACATATTAAGCAAGGCAGTAGCATGAGTCAATTTATATTTTTCTTTGATTATTGCATGGAGAATGTGATGTTAAATGGGTAAGAATGGAAATTGTGACACCAACTCTGGGGCTACTGAAATCTTCAAGGCAGGAGACAGCAGTGGCTTGTAGAAGGTCATTGTACTGAACCATTATACCAGATACACAAAGGAGATATCAGATTTTCCCCCTTTTAGAAATGAGTTAACAAAGTCTACCAATGATTGTAGCTTCTAAATGACAGAGTCAATACCCTCAAACTTGGACCAACATGGCTCAGAGATAAGTTTGTTTGTTTTTCCCAGTAGACTCTCAGACTGTTGCCTCTTCAGTGGGTTTGGCAAAACAAACAGACAAACAAACAACAACAACAAAAACACCTTACAATAAGCTTCAGGAATTCCTAACATTTAGTGATGCCTGCTATGGACCCAGGAGTGCTCCACGTGTTTCCTGCACATTAGCAAACTTAACTTTCATGACAACTCTGTGAAGTAGATGCTCTTATTATCCTCATTTTACAGAGGAGTAATCTGAGTCTTAGAGAAATTAAACTATTTAATAGTAAATGTCAAAGGCAGAATTTAAACCTGGCAAGTTAGCTCTGGAAACACTAAACCATGCATTTTACTATTAAGCTTTTTAAGAAAAAAACTCCTTAGCTGGCCAGTGTTTCTACACTGAAGTACTGTACTATAGATATGCCAAAGAAAACCATCACCATGTAGCCCTTCAACTTCCAATTGAGGTAAGAATTCATGTACAACACAGAAAAGCTTTTTATGGCAATTTCATAAAAATGCTAAAGATTAGGCAGAGCTTCCCACACACTTCAGATGAGAACAAGGAAACATTTCTAAAAGAAAGTGAACAAAAGATTTATGTTTTTAACCACTCTCAAGTCTGAGAATCAACATTTCCACCAGGTTGGCGTTTTCTAATACAAATGTAAGAGGAGACAGATTGAAATGCCAAACCAAATTGCTCAGTGTTTTAGAAAAAGTTGTTTCTCACAGGCAGCCTCAACTCAAAACATATAAGATATCTTCTGAAAAATTTCAAAATGTTGGGTTTGTGGAGTTCTACAATTAATCAGAAGAGTCTAATATTCCAACACAACAAGAGTGACCTACAAAAAGCCTCCTTCATTTTCTGTCAGGGCTCTTGCAGTATCCCCTGAAAGCTCAAAAAAATCACCTTGAAGAGCTGTAACTTTACTCACAGCTTCCTCCTGTATCTACTGTGACCTTAACCACTTACTTTAGAATTATTCTGCTATTTTCACATGCCCTTTGAGTGCCCCAGGTCCTACCACTTTAATATGCAAAATTTAGCTAATTTAGGCTTTGCAAGGACACAGTTTTGAATCCCTTGCTCCAAAGCCTGAAGATCTTAGTGTATCAGAGAGAAGACAAACAGACATAGACCTCAGATTTTTCCATCTTCTTTCTTTAACTATTGCTGCTCATAATACTTATGGACTATTTGGGGTTTTCCATGCACAATCTCACTTAATCCTCATAACCGAGGAGAATACTGTCATTGTCACCACCATTTATCCTAGGAATGTTAACGTAATGTAATCAGATGAGAACAGAATTAGAACGCTAGCTGTCTGACTCTAGAGCTTTTCCTATTATCTTATACCTACATTATAATTACATATGTAGCTATACAATATAAATATATATTTTCTGATATAGTATATAGTATAATGTATAGATTAGCATAAAGTATAATGCATAGCATGTATTCCTTATAAGCATATTTAATATGCTTAAAATGGCAGTACCAATTCCTCCTTTCTTCTTCCCAAAAGGATCCACAACATTCTATGCATTGTTGTTTCAGTCAAAGGAGCCTAAAGGACTTAAGACTTTTCAATTCTGGATGCCAATTGACAATCACAATGGGGGAGATTTTAAAAAGTTGTTATGCCCTGTCCTAGCCTGGAAGACTCTGATTTCCCTGTTCTAGGTTATGCCTGGCCATCAGTCTTTTTAAAAAAGTTCCTCTCTCCCTCTCCCCCTAGTGATTACAAAGATCCAGGGGGCTGAAAAACAGTGGCTCTGAGCCAATTAGTGTAATCTCACCTATTACAAACTGAATATCTTCCCCACCCAGAAATTCATTTATTGAAACTCTAACTCCCAAAGTGTTTATGGAGATAATGGCTTTAAGGAGGTAGTTAAGGCTAAATGAAGTCAAAAGAGTAGGGCCTTAATTTCATAGGACTAGTGTCTTTATAAGAAGAGGAATAGACACAAAAGATCTCTCTTCCCACCCCCATCTCCTCCACTGCCACTCTCCCTCTTCCTCTCTTTCTCCCTCTCCCTCTTGCTTTTTCTCTGTGTGTGCACAAAGCAAAGGCCCTGTAAGAAAACACCTGGAAGACAGCAAGCCAAGAAGTGAGGCTTCACCTGAAACTACTACTGCTCCTACCGTGATCTTGGACTTCCCGCTTTGAGAGTTGTGAGAAAATACATTTCTGTTGTTTAAGCCACCCACTCTGCAGTATTTTGTTTTGGCAGCCTGAGCAGGTTAATATAGATTTTAGTACTGTGAAGTGCGGTGCTGATTTAACAAATACCCAAAAGTGTGGAAGTGGCTTTGACCCTGGGTGGTGGGTAAAAGCTGGGAGAAATTTGAAGTCCATGCTAGTAAAAGCCTAGATTGTCTTAAGAGACCAGTAGCAGAAACACGTACATTAAGGTGATTTTGGTGAGTGCTCAGCATGAAAAGAGGAGAGCTGGAGAGAAAGTATCACCTTAGAGAAGACATGTATCACCAGGAACAGAAGGTTGGTAGACATAGGAACATTAAAGGTGCTTCTGAGAGGTCTCAGACATAAATCAGGAACATGTTGTTAGAAGCTGGAAAGAAGGCAATCATGTGATAAAGTGGGAAAGAATTTGGCTAGATTGTGTTCTAGTGTTTTGTGGAAGGTGGGACTTGCGAGTGATAAAATTGGATATTTAGTTGAGATTTCATACACATTGTTGAAGTTACAGCTTAGTTTCCTTTTTACTGCTTATAGTAAAATGAGAGAGGAAAGAGATAGATTGAAGAAGTTATTTACCAAAAAGAAAACAGGACTTGAAGATTAGAATAATCCTCTGCCTATGCATGTTGCCAAAAAATGAGAAAGTGTGCTCTGGATTAAACACATAAGGTGAGGCTGGACAATTCATAAATCACTCTCTAAAGGATTATCTATGGAATTTAATTAGCGCTCTTAACTGAAGCCAGAAATAGCAATGGGATTATACCAGCAGAAATACTTCCCACAGGGGCTCTTGGGAGTAGAAACAATGTGACAAAATAAAAGAAGGCTGTGGGGCTTCAGAGATCCTACAGGATGGGACAACAGGGCTACCTGACTGGCAACATGTGCTCCTCTTCGAGAAAAGGGAAGAATGATCCCAAAGACAATTCAGAGATCATCTGGGCTGCTATTCCTACTGTAAACCAAGTGGACAAGCCTGTTTTCTCCTCAGCTTCAGAGGATGGAGCCACCTCCTTGGTTTTAGTGGGCCAGGATGATGGACTGCCCAGTGCCTCAAGGGCAAGGCCACTGCTCAGGGTCCTGGGGGTAGGGCATCCCCACAGAACTGAGGGGGCAGGGTCACCATGGAGAGCTGAGAGGGTGGGGTTGCTGCAACCACCATGGGTTTGGAGTGCAGAGAGGCTAGCCAGAGAGGATGATTCTCAAGCCTTAAGACCAAATGAACAGACACAGGGGCCTATTTGAAGGGGGAAGGTGGGAGGAAGAAGAGTTTCAGAAAGAAAAAAAAAAACCTGTCAGGTACTAAGCATAGTAGTTTGGTGATGAAATAATCTGTACACCAAACCCCTTAGTCACAAGTTTACCTATATAACCAACCTACACATGTATCCCTGAACCTGAAAGTTAAAATATTAAATATATATATATTAAATATATATTAATTGTTTTTAAAGATCAAATGAAATTTGCCTTGCTAGATTTTTGACTTGTTTGCAACCTGTCACCCTTTCTTCTTTCTGATTTCTCCCTTTGGGATTGGGATTGTCTAAATTATGCCTGTCTCACCATTGTATTTTAGAAGCACAAAACCTGTCTAGTTTCACAGGTTCACAGTAGGAGAGGAATATTAGTATGACTCATACCTCAGGTCTAATCTATATTTGATTTAGATAAGACTTTGGATTTAGAATTAGCCAGGCACCTGTAATCCCAGCTACTCGGGAGGCTGAGGCAGGGGAATCACTGGAACCTGGGAGACTGAGGTTGCAGTGAGCTGAGATTGAGCCACTGCACTCCCGTCTGGGCAACAGAGTGATACTCTGTCTCAAAAAGAAAAAAAAAAAGAACGAAAAGAAAAGAAAAAGACTTTGGATTTGGAATTGATGCTAGAATGGGACAAGACTTTTGTGACTGTTGGGAGAGGGTGAATGTATTTTGCATGCAAGAGGAGCATAAATTCTGGGAGGACAGAAGGTAAAATGTTTTGGACTGAATTGTGTCCTCCCAAAATTCATGTATTGAAGCCTTAACCCACAATATGACTATATCTAGCAATAGGTTTGCATGTTCTCACTCATAGGTGGGAAATGAACAATGAGATCACTTGGACTCAGGAAGGGGAACATCACACACCGGGGCCTATCATGGGGAGGGGGGAGGGGGGAGGGATTGCATTGGGAGTTATACCTGATGTAAATGACGAGTTGATGGGTGCAGCACACCAACATGGCACAAGTATACATATGTAACAAACCTGCACGTTATGCACATGTACCCTACAACTTAAAGTATAATAATAATAAATAAATTAAAAATAATAAAATAAAAAAAATAAAAGGGTGTAATTAAGGTTAAAAGATGTCTTAAGAGTGGGGCTTCAATCATATAGGACTGGGGTCACTGTAAGAAGCCCAAGAGACACCAGATATTCTTCCTCTCTCTGAATGCACACAGAGGAAAGGCCATGTGAGGATTCAGTGAGCAAGCCAGAAGAGAGGCCTTATTTGAAACCAACACTGTTGGCAACTTGATTTTGGATTTCCAGCCTCTAGAACTGTAAGAATATAAATAAATTGTTGTTAAACCACCCAGTCTGTGGTATTTTGTTACAGCAGCCCAAGCAGACAAAGACCAACCCATAGTACCATTATGACTGATATGATTTGAATGTGTCTTCACCCAAATCTCATCTTGAATTGTAGCTCTCATAATTCCCACGTGTTGTGGTAGGGACCCGTGGGAGATAACTGAATCATGGGGGTGGTTCCCCCATACTGTTCTCCTGGTATAGAACAAGTCTCACAAGATCTGATGGTTTTACAAGGGTTTTCTCCTTTCATTTGGCTCTCATCCTCTCTTACCTGCCACTATGTAAGACATGACTTTCTCCTTCTGCCATGATTATGAGTCGCCCCAAGCCATATAGAACGTAGTCCATTAAACCTCTTTTTCTTTATAAATTACCCAGTCTTGGATATGTCTTTATCAACAGCATGAAAATGGACCTTTGGTCATAATGGTTACAATGATCCTTTGGTCATAATGGTTATTGTGGGCCATGGCTTGGTAAAGATATCTAGTATCTGAACGTGAACATAAGGCTCTAAATCCAGATATTATTGACATCTATTTCTCTGCCCTTCAATAAACTCGCCTAACAAAAGAGCCAAAACAGAAGCAAAAGAGCTTCAAAGTCTGCGGAAAGAAACTGAACTTCACAGTTTATCATTCACATACATTTGAATCAGTAGTCCCCAGTCTTTTGGTACAAGGGACTGGTTTCAGGGAAGGTAATTTTTCCACTGACAGGGGTTGGGGGTGGATGGTTTGGGGATAAAACTGCTTCACCTCAGATAGTCGGGCATTAGAGTCTCATGAGGAGCACGCAATCTAGATCCCTCACATATGTAGTTCACAGTAGGGTTGGCCCTCCTCTAAGAATCTAATGCCACAGCTGATCTGACAGGAGGCGGAGCTCTGTCAGTAATGTTCACTTGCCTGTCACACACCTCTTGCTGTGCAACCTAGTTCCTAACAGGCCACAAACCAGTACAAGTCTGTGGCCCCAGGATTTGGGACCCCCTGGTTTAAATGATAGAAAGAAGGTGTATTTAGAAAATACCAGAAATGGTACTCTAATAATAGGAGTTATAAAATTTTTATGAATTACTCCATGGCAGGGTGAAGACCAGACTGCTATCATCCCCTAGTGAATGCTATGGAATCCATACAATCTCCCCAATTGCAAAGAGGCCAACTGATCTTTATCTTTTTGTTTGCTTAGTTTATTTAAGATGTGTACAAAGTGTGTGACTGTAAGGAGTGGAGGGGAATGGGGAAGAAGTTATAAGGTCCTGGCACCAGAGACAATATTGAAAGTTTGAAGAAGGCATAGTCTTCCTTTTCACAACAACTTTTTTTTTTCTAATTAATATTATTTTTATCCTGGGCTTTCCCAGTGAGCTATATAATGTTTTGAAAATACATGTAAAGAAAATAAAATGTAAAGATAGCTACTGTGTTAAGAAATTAATCAAGGCTGCAAGACAGTGATGATTCAACTTTCAAAACAAAAGGTAAAGCTGAATATCTTTCCAATAATCTGATTGTGTTTAAACACAATGCTTTTTAAAATTACTTTATGCTTCAACTTCTATTTTTAAGTTCAGGGGTACATGTGCACGATGTGGAGGTTTGTTACATAGGTAAACATGTGCCATGGCATGTGCCATGGTGGTTTGCTGCACAGATCAACCCATCACCCAGGTATTAAGCTCAGCATCCACTAGCTATTCTTTCTGATGTTCTCCTTCTTCCCACCCCTCCCCTCGACAGGCCCCAGTATGTGCTGTTCTCTGCTAAGTGCCCATGTGTTCTCACCATTCAAATCCCACTTATAAGGGAGAACATCCAGTGTTTGGTTTCCTCTCCCTGCATTAGTTTGCTGAGAATAACGACTTCTAGCTCCATTCATGTCCCTGCAAAGGACATGCTCTCATTCCTTTCCATGGCTGCATAGTATTCCATGGTGTATATATGTACCACATTTTCTTTATCCAGTCTACCACTGATGGGCATTTAGGTTGACTTCATGTACATAACACGTTGAAACACATAGCTAAGGTAAAATGTAAAGCTTTAAAAAGTTGTTACACTGAATTCAATCTTTGCTCTGCTAAGAAGTAGGTTTATGACCTGCGACCTTTGGTTTCCTTCTCTGTGTAATCAAAGTAGTAAAGTTTACCTCCTATGATTTTTGGAGGATTAAATATGTTAACATATTAGAAGTTTCTAGAAGAGTTCTAGAATAGGGGCATCATGAAAATTATTTGATTTTCTTACTTCCTTTCTCAATTCTTGTGTTTCTACTTTGGTTACTAAAAAGTTAAAATCATTCTGAATGTCAATTTCCACGTGTTATAAACTAAACAGGATAAACATTTCTAATAGGTTTATTATAGTGTATGTGTTAATTACTCCATGAAATGATGTGATAATATATCAAGTCCTATGATAATGTTTGTCTATTTTATGTAAAATTATGCACAGAAATGGACATTAATGCCCACCTGGGCACCTTTTCTCAGACAAATGTCTCCCTTTTATAAGTAGCTATGGGGCTGAAGAGATGAAAAGTGACAGAAAAAGTGTTAGCAAACTCGTTTTAATGTACTTTAAGCATCCATCACTAATCAACAAGTAACGTAACTGTATGTCTAGGTTTACTCCTTGAATCTTCTCTACCACCTAGTGAATGGGTCACAGCAAAAGATTTAGTGCTACAAATTTAGACTGATCACGTTACATTTTTTGAGCAGGAAAGTTTCTAGCTCTCAAACTTACACAAAATTAAATCATAACAGACATCATGTATTAGAGAGTTAATAGATCCATGCTTGTTATAACAAATAAAGTGCAGGATAAATATGCACTTCCATACACACACTCAGCACCCTTTACATTTATCTTCTCTTTAAATTACTCCAGGGCTATCCCAACATCCTTAATGAAATCAGACATAGACTGAATTACATTCTTTTAAAACCGGAACAATCACACATCAACTTACATTAAGTTCCTTCTTTGCAGATCCAACTGGTGTAATGTAAAACTTTGAAAGCACATTTTGACCTCCATTTGTTATTTTCATTTGTTCATTCTGCTATAAATTTGATTTGATCTCATTATAATATCCTTTAAAGTCCTAAATCTTTCATTAGTAAAAAGACACATGAAGCTTTTGGACTAAGCTGTTTTCCCATTCTCCTATTCTGATCTGTCAGAATTTGTCATCTGCAAGTCTGTGAATTACTTGCCTGCCATATTTAGCTAGGAGAAGCCTTGAAATCTGTTTTCAATCAGAAAAAAATGGACAGTCACACTTCCCTCCAAATAAGAAGAATATGAAGGACATCTTCAATCACCATGGGCAGTCTACTCAGAATGAGTTACGACAACAGCAGTGACCCAGGTGAGAAGACAATAACCTCTACTGCTGCCAGGCTGCCAGGGGCTAGTGACTCCATGAAGTACAATTCCAGGTCCCAGAAAACTGATCAGATGTGTGTCAATGACCACAAACCCCTTGCTTGGTTCTTAAACAATAAAAATGAAAAACAGAAACAAACATATAATAACGGCTGGCAATTACCTACACTTAAAAATATAAATGCTTAATTATGGTTCACTTAGCTAAAATATACTCTGAAGTCATTAAAAATAGAAATGTTTATAAAGAATGTTTAACATGAAGAGCTTATGATGAATTGTTTAGTCATAATTTTCCCCTTCATTTCCTATGTTCATTCTCAATTTCTATTTTTTATTCATGAATATATATATATATAACATTTTGTATAACAAGTTTACTGAGATATAATTTATATGCAAAAAAAGTCACACTTTCTAAGTGTAAAGTTCAGTGGTTTTTAGTAACTTTACAGAATTATGCAATAATCACCCATATCTAATTTTAGAACATACTATCACTTCAAAAAAATAAAAAAAAAAATACTGGCCGGGAGTGGTGGCTCATGCCTGTAATCCAAGCACCTTGTAGGCCAAGGTGGGTGGATCACCTGAGGTCATAAGTTCAAGACCAGCCTGGCCAACATGGTGAAACCCTGTCTCCACTAAAAATACAAAAAGTAACTGGACGCGATGGTGCATGCCTGTAATCCCAGCTAGTCAGGAGACTGAGGCATGAGAATTGCTTGAACCCATGAGGGGGAGGTTGCAGTGAGCCGAGATCACACCACTGCACTCCAGCCTGGGTGACAGAGTGCAACTCCATCTCAAAAAAAAAAAAAAAAAAGAAATCCATCCACATTGACAATATTTCCATAATCTCCTTCGCTCCAAACCCTGAAAACCACTAATCCACTTTTTTATTTCTGTGAATTTACCTATGTTTGGCATTTCTTACTAATGGAATAATAATATGTAGCCTTTTGCTTCTGGCTTCTTTCACTGAGTATAATGTTTTTACATTTCATCCAGGCTATAACCTGTATCAGTACTTCCTATTGTGTAGATGTATCATATTTTGTATATCCATTCATCTCTTGATAGAAATTTGAGTTATTTCCACTTTGGGGCTATTATAAATGATGCTGCCATAAGCATTTATGTATAAGTTTTTGTGTGGACCTATGCTTTCAATGTGGGGGGCATATGCTTAGGAGTAAAATGCCTGGATCCTATGCTAACTCTACATTTAACATTTTAAGGAACTCCTAAACTGCTTTCCCAAGTGACTGCTTCATTCACAAGCCTACCTTGTATGCAGTTTAAACAAAGCACACACACACACACACACACACACAAACACAAAACCTTATTTAGTAAAGGTTTCCTATGTTACCTAATTTTGGCACACTGTAGCTGTGAAGGCAACAATTATTTTGACTTCTTAAAAAGCAAATGTCTGAACTATGGCATTGCATTTTTATTGCAGCAAGACTTAGTCCTTGCAACTGTTCGTTTTTTAAAAAGATTCATTTACCCACCACCATTGTAAATTTAAACAAAACTGGAGACCAGAGAAAGATCTGAAACATTACAGGGAATTTAGGACACAGACACAATAGAGCAGCAAGCAGATAAGTGAAATGACCACTGAGCAATCAACGTTAACTTTGCATTTTCATGTCAAGAAAGAAAAATGACATTGAGATAAACAACTTTGAGAACAGTAAATGTCCCAAATTAAGAGTTTAAAAATAGACTTCAGGATAAAAGTGACATTTTTTTCCCTTTAATTACATTCTTAAGTTAAAAAAAAAAAAGGTAAGTAGAAACTGGAAATAGATTTCACTAAGTGCTAGCTTTTCTAACAGCCTAGTGTGTGAAAATCCAGCTGTTCTTTTCTGCTTCATACATTAGCAGCAATAATGGTAAAGACGATGCTTTCCTTATTTGCTGACAGTTGTGTTGATGATGCAGGAGGCAAAATAGCATTTCTCTTCTGGGCAATGTTAATTATGGAGTGCTGACAGGAGTTCAAAAATAAATCCAGATTCTTCAAGTTAATGCCCCACATCAATATAGCGTGAAAAATATAATACACTGACAAGCATGAGAAAAGTGGAGATTTTGCATGATCGCCTCTTTCTCAATAAGTAAAAAGATTCAGAGTGAATTCAAAAACTAAAAATAATAAACTATAAAGGAAAAACAATTCAGATACCTATTTTTGTTTTTAATTATATTGCTGACTTGATTATTTCAAGCTGAAAGAATATTCAAACTTATACTCTTTTGTTAGATGATATGAGGCTCTGAAAGATTAAAGGAAATGGATAATGAGTGGAAGAATACAAATTTTATTCCAGATTTTTATCTCTTCATCTGATACTACAACATCCCTATTTTTCAGGCCAAATTTCTGAACACAACCCATCAATTTTAAAGTGATTTATATGGACAGTGAGATTGGATTTCCAAAATTTTGGCCATATAATGAATGGACTACGACAATACCACATAGTTCTTCAGATAGTGCACATATTCTGTTAGAAATTAATTAATGACACTAACTTAAAATAGAACACTTGAATTTTCTTTCTAGTATTTAGCAACTATCTGGTAACTATTGTCAAAATACATAGAAGCTTCATTAAATATTAATCTCCACTATAATTTTTAAAGCAGGACTTCAATATACATATTATCTTAATACTTTAAAAATAAAGAAACCAAGAGGAAAAGCAACTTGCCCAAGGTTAAACAAGAAAATAAATGTTTATATTTTATACTTAAGTCTATCTGAACACAAAGCCCTGCTTTTTAATAATGCTATCTTGAGGAAAAGTATTTAAGCTTTGAAAATGTTGTGGTCCTTTGAACTGGTAATTTTGTTTAGAACTGTATTCTAAAAATAGAATAAAGAACATGTACTAGGATTTAGCTTTAAGAATCTTTATATTAATATTGGCTATAGTGCCAAAAATTGGAATCAACTAGTGATGAAAAGGATTTGATTAAATTAATTGTATTGGGAGATGGTAGGAGTGGATGATGGGAGGTTGCTTGTTGGCTGCAATGTGCATTGCTCCAGTGATGAATACGTTAAAGACCCTGACTTCACTAAAATGCAATAAATCAATGTAGCATTGTTGTAATTCTACTCTGCATTAAAAAAAGTAAAAACTAAATTGCATTATGTTCAAATAGTGGAATAGTATGCAACCATTACAAATGTTGTAGGAAAATATCTATTGGAAAAATAATGGTAGCACACATAATCTTCTTAGTGAATTCCACTTAGCCTGCAAAGTTTCATTAAATGTTCTTCTGGTGATGTGTGTTCTTATCCAAATAAAATGAGGCCTACTCTCCTCTTTGCTCCCATAGGTCTACACATATGGCATACGGTATTATACTTAATTATTTGGGTATGTGTTTTCCCTTACAGACTATGACTTCCTCAAGGTCAAAAAAAAAAAAAAAAAAACTTTAGTCACCTTTGTTACCTCACCCAAATCTAACATAGTGTATAGTGCATAGTTAATAGGAGACAGTCAACAAACATCCACTGCAAAAATAAGTGAACAATCCTTGTCAGAATGTTCAAGTTATTTTACTTAAGAATCAATTAGAAGGTGATCAGATATCTATAGTTTACTGGGGAAAACTTTCCTGCTTTTTTTACAATGAGAAGAAACAAACCCCTTCGTTCTAGTTACCTTTGATTCTGCCTTGCTGCCTTAAAGACAGAAATAGGTAATAATCTCAGCACACCTATGATGCATTCACTACACATGACCCTGGGATACAACAGTCCGGCAATGGCCTGAGCTAAGGCAGGGATTTTAATGTGAATTTTATATATTTCTATAGAATATCACAATAGGCTTCATACAATATATCTCTGAAAATTATCTTCAAAAAATGTTGTAGATGTCTACTTTATGTGTATTTTCTAAGGATAGAGTTCTTTAGCTATATGCTCAGAAAGCCATTGGTCAAAAAAGTTTAAAGAATAATAATAGATTCTATGTTGTTTTCAACATATTACTATGACCCAAAATACCTTAGCTTTCATATGCATATGTCACTTAATAAGTCAAAATTTTTTTGTTTTCATTTTTGAGGCCGGGGTGAGCTTATTTTTTATCAAAGCCCATTAAAATGTAGTTAATGGGCAGATTCATTCATTACTCTTTTCTGTAGACACTATAGTACAGACACAAGTACTCCCTATAAAATTACAAAAATTCCTCTGGGAATGAGAAAAGAGAGTTGCTATGTGCAGTTCAGTAAGGATGAAGATACTTTTCACCCTTGGCATCTGCAGAGTCAGTATTTTCAAATTATCTAAAGAAAGTCAGGGAGTGGGTCATTGGGAAGAAAGTCAAATGGATAAGGGCCAGGAAAACAAAAAGAGCGAGAGAGGAAGTTTACAGAAGCCAAAATCAGAAGACTGCCTTCAACTAATACTGAAGAAATCTTCACACATTCTTGAAGTCCAGTCAAGTGATTCTACGTGTTTCTACGTGTTTCTATATAAAAGTGTAGCTGTATTTAGAGCTGTTACATTTTCCTCGGCCTGAAGGAATTTCCATTTATTTGCTGTGGTACTTTTTTTCTTTAGCAGGACCATCACACACTGTGATTTAGCCCTGTGCCTACAACAGATTAGAAATTTTAGTAGGGAAAAATCACCTGATGTTGACCTTATTCAGCTCCCTCTGCTCAATCAGGTTTGTGTGCGGGGGCTGAACCAGATGAAGTTTCAGAGGTGCAATTGGAGAATATTCCCTCATCTATTGCACATGCCAGACAGGTTAGTACCAGTTTAAAAAATACTACAAAGGAAGCCTGAGCATTCTCAGAATTTGAAGACATCAAGGATAATTGAAGGGATTCCAGAAAACCCAGTTTCATCAAGACAGAGCAGGCATCATAGGGACTTATATGTGTTTTTGTTTTATTTGACTTGGAATTTTTTTTTTTTTTTTTAATTAAAAGGCTAGTAGGGAGCCCTTGAAGACTCTCTCTAAGATCACGGAATATGAAAGTAAAAATCAGAGTTTATACTATTCCTGACTTGTATAAATTGCCTGAGGAAGGCGAGGTTTTTTATGCATTAGGAGACAGGAATAATAGTAATAATAATGTTTCTTGAGAGTTTACTCTGTACCAGGCATGCTTTACATGTTTTACATGTACTAACTCACTGATTCTTATATCAAACTTACGAAGTCAAAACTATTATTATTCTGCTTCTGTCAATGAGAGAACAAGACATAAGAATAAGAAGTAAGTTTTTCAAGAACACACAACTAATAAGGAAGGACTCGTGCTCTTAAACACTAAGAAATACCCCTCTACAAGGAAGAATTATGAAAACAGGAATCTCTCTGGTTATCTGCTGTGCAACATTCAACTCTTTTTTGAGGGGGTGTTATCCAAAATAGTGGATAATCTGTAGAAAACAGCTTTTTTTTCCAAATAATTATCCTCCAATATTAAACACACAGACGCACACATACACACACACACAATTCTACACATCTGAAAGTACTTCTAATCACAAGATTTTAAAGAATTTTACTTTGAATATATTGTCTATTTCCACTGAGAAACAAATGATTTGGATATGGAAACACAAGAAAAGATCACTTTTCCCATCTCATATTTATCTAATTTAATAAATAAAACTAAAAGCAGGTATGTTGATATCCCAGAAAAATTGAGATGATTTAATAGGTAATTTTTCATCAAAAGTCATATATTGGTTTATTTATTCAAATAACAAGTATTCATTTAACAACTACTTTGTTCTAGGCCAGTGTCTATGCACTGGGGATATATAGAAATGAACAAAACAGATTATGTCTCTGACTTTGTGAACTTGAGTTAAAGATGTTACTACTGTTAAATTACTGATGATTTCTCTTGGTTCAAGATATTCTGTATTTATTTATTTACTGTCACTTTTAAGTTCAAGGGTACAAGTGTAAGTTTGTTACATAGGTAAACTTGTGTCATGGAGGTTTGTTGTACAAATATTTCATTACTCAGGAATTAAGCCTAGTACCCATTAGTTATTTTTTTCTGATCTGCTTCCTCCTCACACCCTCTACCTTCTTAAAGGACCCAGTGTGTGTTGTTCCCCCCGTATCCAAACAAATTTACAAAAACAACCTCATAAAAAAGTGGGCAAAGGACATGAACAGACACTTCTCAAAAGAAGACATACGTGCAGCCAACAATCATGTGAAAAAAAACTCAGCATCACTGATTATTAGAGCAATGAAGATCAAAACACAATGAGATACCATTTAACACCAGTCAGAATGACTATTATTACAAAGTGAAAAAATAACAGATGCTGACGAGGTTATAAAGAAAAAGGAGCTCTTATAAACAGTTCATGGGAGTGTAAATTAGTTTAGCCATTGTGGAAGATAGTGTAGCGATTCCTCGAAGACATAAAGACAGAAATACCATTTGACCCAGCAATCCCATTACTTGGTATATACCCAAAGAAGTATAAATCATCCTATTATAAAGACATATGCAGGAATAAGTTCATTGTATCACTATGCACAATAGCAAAGATATGGAATCAACCTAAATGCCCATCAATGACTGACTGGATAAAGACATTCTATATTGTTAGTTTATAAATCTATACATTTCACATGGGAATTATTGGAAAGAATAAAGTTATACTTGCAAGATATGCAAATAGAATTCAAAACAGCAAACCATATAGCTCAACTGGCATAGAGACAAGTTCTTAGCATCATTAGTTCTAGTTTTAGAATCTCCTATAAATACGCACACAGAGGTCAGAATGCAAAGGCTGAATTTGTACTTTTTATTTCTTCTTCCAGGGCGTGCTACATCTTAAGAACTGTCCACTCCAACACACATCCCAGTGAATAAGCATATCAATCTCATGGCTAACAACATACCTTTGAACGTTTCACAACCAAATTAAATCTCACCTTCCAACGGAACAGAAAGTAGAAGAATGGTGAATTACATGAGCTAGAAATAGGAGTTTGATACATAAGTATTTCAAATAATCAACTAGCAACATGAGATAAAAACACACAACAGCAAAAGTAGGTACTGTAAATTACGATTCTATCTGAAATGTACATATGGTTGGTTAAATCCTCTTCTTATTGAAAATTGCTTAAGACTGGGCACTCTGGCGTCACACTGTGGCACTTGAATAAAGGTTCTACCACTTAACAGCTGGTGATAGGCAAGGGTTACTCTGCCTGGGCTGGAGACCCAGCAGGCTGATTTTCCATACAGACAGCTGACACTTCCTCTCCCCCAAAAAGCAGGCTCATTTGAAAACTAAAATGCAGAAGATATAAAAACTGGCAACAACTGAGTACTCAAGTCAGACATCTGATAAGATGCCAATGAAATGGACAGGGCTGAGGGCCAAGAATCCCCAACACCATATGACAACAAACATGAGACTTGGGCCCTGGACTCCAGTCACACCAAGGGATGTGTTACTGAGCTCTCTGTCATAATTGCTGCAGTGGAAGATCAGGGATAGAAGCAACAATTCTTGTACATCACAGAACTATAACAGCAACATTTTGACCTTGGCCCCAATCTATCCCAGGGGAAGGTCTGGTGCTTCCCTAACCAGGCAGTTTATAAGCCCCACATCTCAAGACTGGAGCCTGTCCCATGACGGACATTTGCCCACAAGGTCCTTGTACAATTGGTATGGAGAAAATGGCTTACCTGCTGCTACTCTGTCTCTGTAGTTTTTCCTCTCAAAAAAAAAAAAAAAAAAAAAAAAGAATGCTGGTCCAAGCTGGTATGTGTGCTTTCAGGGCATTCACTCTTGATTACTCCACATTAGACTGTCTTGAACAAATTATTAATTCTCTGTGAGCCTCAGTATCCTCTTCATCAAATATGTATAATGACAGTAAACACTTCATTTGGTTTCTGTGAGGATTAAATGAGATAATCTATGTCAAGTATTTATCAGAGCACAGGCATATAGTGAACATTAAAAAATGCTAGCTATGATTATAATTTATTATTTAATTCAACGGGATTTTTCAGTACATATAGGGGATTTTATCATATTTCAAAAAGAAATAAAAAATAAACCTGAGGTCTTTCATTAAGAGACATAGAGAGTCATTGTTCTATAGGCTATGACTCCATCGTTGATGTGGTGAGGTTTATTTGATGACTGAAAGAGTCTGTGTTTCAGATCAGAGAAAAGAAATTTATCAAATAAAAGAAACATAGGCTTATATTGAGAAACAGATTTCTAATTGGTGCCTAGGTATCTGTTTGCACCTTCTTGAAAATGAGCACTCTGGAGGAATGGCATAAAGAAAAAGACAGCTTTAGTGGCTATACTTTTATCTACATAATTATTCATTCATTCATCCATCAGTACATTATCTCCTTTATTCAACAGCTACATTTTGCAAGACACTATGCTAAGACAAGACATAATCAGGTCAATATGGAGAAGTACAAATTGACTTGTCCAAAACTTACTCCCTACATGCTAGTCTCCCAAAGAAGGAGCTTGCTGCCTGCAGATTGCCTGGAAAAATAGCCACAAAAAAAAAAAATGCCTTAAGGCAACCAATTCTAGTAAAGACTGAGATGGCAGATTAAGCCATTTTCAAGCATGTCAAAGAGCTGGAACTCTGAGGCTTAGACATGAACCCACTGATTCTGCCAGAGAATGGGCTTGTGTTCCCTGAACTATTGGAGGTCCAGTTGGCAGAATAGGACTTAGAGACAAAACTATGCCATGCACATAGTTGATGGATCCCAGCTCTCAGTCATGCCAGGGGAAGAGCTGTTGCTTTCCTAATTAGTTTCTTAAAGCCTTCTGGAGGCCAGTACTTGATTTACTCTATCTCTGTGTGCTACCCCAAAGTACAACGGAAAATTATACTCTGTTTCTTATCACAGTGAAATCCATCAATATAATGCTTTTTCATCATTCCTAGTGTGTTAGCTGCCTGATGTTTTGTCCTGGTTTAATCACCACATCTGTGACTTAAGAAGCTCATAATGTAAAAGAGAAGATAAAACACTTACATGGATTAAATTAATAAAAGAGAATTACCTGCCATGGAAAAAGTATGTGCCATGTTTGGAGGGAATAATCTCTGTTCTGTTTAATGACTGACCTCTACCTTCCTTGAGGGTATTTGATAGAAACCAATCCCTGCACCCTCACTATTTCATTGCCAATAACAAGAGGAATGACTTATTTTACAGGACTAATGTATCTACACCATTCACTCATAAAAGGTGAGAGATAGGTTTCACTTCTTAATGCAATTTATTAGCTTTGTAATTATGATTCTCATTCCAGGGGCCACTTTTAGGGTGATAATATTGGCCTAATGTACAGTGCATTTTGGCCTCATGTAGAGAGTATATTTATCAATACAGTCTTACTGATAATAAAGGTGATATTTGAATGTCTAAGGAAGTCAAAACTTCCTTGTCCCCTTCTTAATAGGTTTAGAACTTAGAAAAGACATTTGATCCAATGACTCCTTTAATCACATTTATTTAATTCAGACATGAATTTGAATCCTAGTTGGTTTTGGAAATATTGTGTTCAATCTTGAAATGTCAATGTACTCATTAGCCTATGGCTATAATTCTCTCATTGGATTCTTTGAGGGATTAACTGAGATAATGTGCCTGAATCATATAAGGTATTCAAAAATTCTGCTTGTATGGTGTACATGATGTAAAGAGCAGTCTAGAAAAAGAAACTTGATACAGCTCTGTTTACAATAGCCAAGATTAGGAAGCACCCTAAGTGCCCATCAATAGATGAATAGATAAAGAAAGGGTACTTATACGCAATGGAGTACTATTCAGCCATAAAAAGAATGAGATTCAGTAATTTGCGACAACATGGATGGAACTGGAGGATATTATGTTAACTGAAATAAGCCAGACACAGAAAGACAAACATCATACGTTCTCATTTATCTATTGGATCTACAAATCAAAGCAATTGAACCCATGAAGACAGAGAGTAGAAGGATGGTTACCAGAGGTTGGGAAAGTGGGGTAGGAGGAAGATGTAGGGGGGTAGGAGGAAGATGGGGATGGTTAATGGGTACAAAAAATTAGAATGAATATGGCCTAGTATTTGATAGCACAACAGGGTGACTATAGTCCATAATAATTTAACTGTGTATTTTAAAATGAGAGTATAACTGGATTGTTTGTAACACAAAGGATAAATCCTTGAGAAGGTGGAGACCCCATTTTCCATGATGTGATTGTTACACATTTCATGCCTGTATCAAAACATCTCATATGCCCAGTAAAAATATATACCTCCTATATGCCCACAAAAATTAAAAAAAAAAAAAAATGCCCAGGCGTGGTGGCTCACGCTTGTAATCCCAGCACTTTGGGAGGCCAAGGCAGGCGGATCACAAGGTCAGAAGATCGAGACCATCCTGGCTAACACCGTGAAACCCCATCTCTACTAAAAATACAAAAAATTAGCCGGGCGTTGTGCAGGTGCCTGTAGTCCTAGCTACTCCAGAGGTTGAGGCAGGAGAACAGTGTGAACCCGGGAGGCAGAGCTTGCAGTGAGCCAAGATTGTGCCACTGCACTACGGCCTGGGCGACAGAGCGAGACTCCCTCTCCAAAAGAAAAAAAAATTAAAAGAAAATTTTAAAAATTTTTGAGAGACTAAGGGAGGATTATTGAGTCTCCATATTAAGAACATTTGGGCCAGGCCTGATGACTCACACCTGTAATCCCAGCACTTTGGGAGGCCAAGGTGAGAGGATTGGTTGAGCCCAGGGGTTCGAGACCAGCCTGGGCAATATAGTGAGATCCTGTCTTTATTTTATTTTTATATATATTTTTGTTTCTATCATATATAAAAATTTTTAAAGTAAGATAAAAAAGAATATTTGATCTTTTTTTCAGTTAGCTTAAAATAGGAAACATAAAAAATTTAACAGATGGTCCCCAACAAATTCGAAACTTTTCTGTGTCCTAAGCCCATGACATGCCAGCCAGTTTGACACCACTATTCAGAACTGAGCGCTTGGGTACTGCAGAGAACTATCACAGGAGGACATTTAATAAATTGTGGTGGAAGTCAAACCTCAGTCCATGTCACTCACCTCAACAGGACATTGCTCACCATGTGTCATTTAAAATGCAATTCCCTTTGAATGGACACAGAGCAGTTCTATTACTAGACATGACTGCTTTTACTACTAGCAGTGGTTTAATGATTTTATGTCATTGCAATAATAGAAACATGACATTCAACTGTGACTACAGCTTGTATGAGTCTATTTTTGGAAAGCTGATTTTGCAGAGAACATGGAAATGTGGAGTCTTGGTTCCTGCTTATTTCCCAAAAGCCTTGGCTAGTAACTCTTATACATCACTCCCCTCTACAGACCTTTCATGACTTCCTGAAATGAGTGTAGTGATTTGAAGTACCAAACAATGATTGTTCACAGAAAAAAATCTCTTCTTTAGAAAAGGAGAATTGGGACTGAATTCAATTTTTCCATCAAAAGAAACATCCCTCATGGAGTATTTCAATACCTGAGTCCTCACTCGCGACAGGGAAGAAGCAAGCAAACAGCAACAACAAAGATAACCGAAATAAGACATTCTTTCTCAGTAGAGGACACTGCCATCTACCTTTTACAGACAAATCTGAAGCTAAGAGACATAAACTCCCCCAATGTCCTCTCTTCACACGTAGACACTTATCACTGTCAGTACTCAGAGTTCAACTTCTTTCTAATCTCAGAACAAGTGCTTTTTCTTTTGCTTACAGCTAACCCTTTCATCTGTGTTCTTGATTCCAACCCCTCCTGTCTTTTCTAAGACCTCGATCCATCAGTACTCTACCTTTGTTCCTGTATTTTCACCTCTCCCCTTGCTACTGGCTACTGGTCCTTTCAGGCTGTTCACATACTAAAATCCTTACCATTACATACACACACACACCCTTCTGTCTACATCTAGTCGCTGACCTATTTCCCTCCACAATCAAACTACTTAAAATAGTCCACATTTGCAGTCTCCCATTTTAAAATTGCCTGTTTTCTCTTGTCCATCTATAAATACGTACATGATTTTTCCTTGTATCCTTATTTCAAACAGTGCACTACAAGCATTGGTTATTTGTCCTTCCTTCCTTTCAACCCATACTCACAGTCCTCTGCTTGCATCTTTCTGGCCAGACTGCTCAAGTAAAATTCATCAATAACCTCCTAACAGTTAAAGACGATGGCCAGGACCAGTAATTTAACCGTTACCAGCATGTGAAACAAAAGACACCTCCTTCCCCTTTTGAAAAATATTGCTCTCTTTTGGTTTCATGTTGCTGCTTCTTTATTCCTCCCACTTACCATATATTGGACACATATTTTCCCCAAGTTCTATGTCATCAATACAGTTAAAATAGTTACAATAACCCTAAAAAGGTAGGGAATATTGCAATATTGTATACATTTAAGATCAAGCAGGTAGAACCTAAAGAAATTGAATCTTTACCTAAGTTACATAGTAAGTACAATATATGAGGTAAGAACCCAGTTTTGTCTGATACCAATGTACATTTTTTAACATATTATGATAATTACATATTCCAAAAGTACAGAAATATACCAAACAGTTGCAACTAACAAAACCCACCTACTCGAAGATTTAACAAATACTTACATTTTGCCTTTATTTTTGGTTTTCAGAGACAGGGTCTTGCTCTGCGACCCAGGATGCAGTGGTACAATCATGCTCACTGCAGCCTCAAACTCCTGTACTCAAGGGATCCTCCCACCTCGGCTTCCCAAGTAGCTGAGACTATAGCCACGTGTCTCTACCCTGGCCTTTGCTTTATTAGCCTCAGAAATTTTTTTCTTTCCAGAATTGATATGGTTTAAATAATTGAAGCCCGCATTGCATTCCTTCCCAAGTTTTCTACCTTTCTCATCAGAGAGAAAGCCATTTTTCTTTAGTTGGTATGTATCCTTTACTTTCCAAAGTTTTTCTACTATTGGATTGATACAGTCTTTTTGATTCCTGTCTTCCTTTCATTTTCCTGTCTGAATATTTTACATTCATTTTCTGTTTGTGTGCATTTATACATTTTTAACATGTATACTTAACAGTTTATAGATACTATTTCTAATCTTCTCTCCAACCAAATAGGGCATTTGAATGTATTCACACTGAACTTCTTCCTCCAATTTACCACATTAATTTATCTTGCTTTTGCCCTGTAAAATACCACGCCTGAAACGACCAAAAAATTTAGTAGCATACATTCTATCAGTCTGTCTGTGTCTATCTATGTTATTTTTCACAGCAAACCTTACTTACATGTACCTACATGTATATGAAAGTGTTTTTTTATCATCTCACTCTTTTCGTTGGAGTTTCAGTTTTCTCTTACTTTCATTCTCATATAGATAGATCGATAGATCGATCAATTGATAGGTAGACAGACAGACAGACAGTCTATAAAGTCTAATTCTCACTATTTTTATGGGATTTTTTTTCCCCATTTGGATTCACCCCTGAATTGAAGTTTGGCTAAATGTAGAATTTTAGGTAAACAATTATTTTCCATCCACTCTTTAAAGTTTCATTCTGTTGGGGCATCTGGTCTCCATCATGGCTGTGAGACATCTTCTGTCATTCTAATTTCCATTCCTTTGATTGCAATAGCTATCTCATTCTTGATTGCTTTCAATATGTTTTCTGTTTGTGTGAGTTTGGAAATTTCACTGCAATAGAACTAGGTGAACATTTGCTTTTAATTCAACAATGTGTGGATGTAGTACTCATTCTGAAGATTGATATTGTTTTTTTTATTTCAGGCAAATAACAAACTAGTGTATCATTCTTTTCTTTCTATCCTCCTTGTCTATAATTCCTCTCATGTTTTCTGTGGTATGTCATTTTGTCTTAAATCTTCACATCAACGCTGCATGTCTGGTTAATCAGATCTATTTGCAAGTCACTAATGCTTGTTTACACTTAACTACATCTTAACAAATGTATTTGTTCACAAAATCATACAGCATATAGCTCCACTGTTCAATATTGGAGTCCTTCTCCAAGTCTGATATGTGTGGTAATTTTTTTCTCTTATTTATTTGAACTTTCAAACACATTCATTTTAATGTCCTCTCTGGACAATTCTATTATCTCTAGTTATGGGGGTATAAATTCTCCTATTTGCTGCATTTTCTGACTTTCCATTATGAATTCCCATTGGGTATTTAAATATTTCACTCTTAAGTCACCTTCATGGGGGTCATTATGGAAAAATTGTGCTCCCCAAAATTCATATGGTGAAGGCCCAACCTCTTAGGTGACTGTATTTGGAGATCAGGTCTCTGGTGTCTTTGTAAGAAAAGGAAGAAACCCCAACAATGCGCACACATAGAGACAAGGCCATGTGAGGATGTAGAAAGAAGGAGGCTATCTGCAAGCCAAGAAGAGGGTGCTTACCAAAACCAACATGGTTGGCATTTGGATCTTAGACTTCTAGTTCCAGAACTGTGAGAAAATAACTTTCTGTTGTTCGAGCTAACCAGTGTATGGTAGTCTCTTATGGTAGCCCAAGCCAACTAATATAGGAGCATTTCAGGAGCCCCAGTCTATAGCAATGATCACCGTGTGTCATTTCATATTCACCTCTTCACTGTTGTCCTCAGTTTCACTGATTTCGTATTAGGTTTTTGTGAATTTCTCAACTTGCTCTTCTCATCCTACATACAAATTCAGAACTCACAGGTTTCCTTAAAGGTGTCTCGTACGGCCAATTTCTCAAAAACGATTCATTTTAAATGATGGCTGGTGGTCAGAATTTTTCTAGTTCTAATATCAAAGGCATAGCAGAATGATCTCCTGTCTCAATGATTTTCTGCAGGTAGTACAGATCCAGTCACCTTCTACCTGCACTCACCTCTGAGGGCATTAAAATGTCACACCTAGCATTTAATGACTGCTTCCCCCTGAGAACTCTGATGTTTTGTGCCTTTGATTACTGATCTTACCTTGAATTTCTTCTTCACTGCAGCATCTAAAAGCTCTCTTTTCTTATTTTTTACCACGTACAAGCATTTCTAAAATATTTCTTTCATAATTTAACTGATTAGATAAGTAGAATTTTTCTATATTGCCTTAATTTTAAAATACCAGATGTCCCTTTTGCTCTATTTCATTATGCCATTGTTCTTGTCCTCATTGTATCTCTGACTATATATTCTGACAAGTAAAAGTTGTTTTCTCTTTCTCTACTTGACAATGAAATATTGGTATTTTCAGAGGACTGGTCTTCTCTTTTAATGGTCTTCTTGAAAAACCTATTCTACGTCCAGTGTTTCAAGTAACTCATTTTTGAACATTTTTGTTTATACATCCAATGTGAACTTGTTTTTTGGGGTTACAGAACTGCAGGACCACCATTAGCTTAAACTCAGAATGTGTAGAAGAGAAGTCGTGATTTTCCCAAATAATCCCTCAGAAATTTGTACCTTGGAATGTGGCACTCTCATCTTTCTGGATAATCAAAGCAGAAAACTAGAAACCATTGATAATGGCTTCCTTTCCTCAACCCCCACCTTCAATGGAGAGGCAAATTCCATTTTCTCAGCCTCCTTTACCTTACCATTATGGATACCTTAAGGATACCATAAGCATCTATCCTTAAGCCCCACTCATATAGAGATATATTAGCCTCTTAGGATTTTTCACTTGCAAGATTTAATTATTAGCCAAATTGACATCCATGCCACTAATCAGTTTTATTGTTTCTCATTTTCTTTTGGCTGCCAGAGGTGTTTTCCTTCTAAGAGTAACTAGTCCATGCTTTTGAATCCATGGATCCTTTTGGTGGATTTTCTTTGCCTATAGGACAAAGTACAAACTCTAGCTTACGAAACTGAATTTTGGTAATTGAGCCTTTGACTACTGGTCTAGACTTATTTTTCATAGGGTTCTATACCACCACTTTGAACTCCAGTTCAATGAAACTGGTTTTAGTGTCATATTTTCATGACTTTTTTCAAGCTTTTGCCTCTCCCTAGAATGATTTCCCCTTGCCCCCTTGAACTCAGCATCACCTTCCCAAATCTGTCATTCTTTTCCAGGGGAAGTTGACAACACCCTCCTTAGTATCTCTACCAGAAATAGTTATCCTTGGTTCCT
This sequence comes from Papio anubis, assembly GCF_008728515.1. Taxonomy (NCBI): domain Eukaryota; kingdom Metazoa; phylum Chordata; class Mammalia; order Primates; family Cercopithecidae; genus Papio; species Papio anubis. The sequence continues at coordinate 100,389,343 of NC_044987.1, forward strand.
ATTGTAATCTTAACTCCATTGATAAAAAATGTGCGATGTTTTAAGATGGGGTTTCTTAACTTCGATGACATTGATATACTGGATTAGATAATTCTTTGTTGTCTGAGCTGTCCTGTGTATTACTGGATATTTAGCATTTTTGACTCCTAATCACTAAATGTTAGTAGCACTTGTCCCCCATCAGACAGAACAATCAAAAATGCCTTCAGGCATTGTTGAAACGTTCCCTGGGTAAGAGTGGGGATTCCTGGTTGTCAACCACTATTTTAAATTAGGAACCATATTTCAAAAGTCTTGTGTTCAAAGTTACAGCCTGCATTTCAAAATATTAGTTGGCTAAATGAGTACATAATGAATAAAAATATTCTAGTTACCAATAAATAGTATGTGTATGTGAATATATATATCCTCTTCTATCCATTAAATAATTGAAATACAAAATAATTCACTTATGAACTATGCTTTTGAAATACTTAAGAAAGGCAAAGTTCAAATAATATTACATACATGTGTTATCAAGATACACACACACACACACATGTCATAGTGAAAGACTAAATGACAATACACACAGTCAAGCAAGAACAATTAGTAATTTCGTGAGTTGGCTGCCTGTTCACATTTATTTTGCCAAGGCTAATGTTTAGTTAAGTCAACACTTCTGCCAATTTTAAGAGCCTTCATTGAATGAACTTATGTTTTAATTTTAGCAACTTTGCATTTAACCATAAGGAAATATAACCCTCCTGGGCAATTGTCAAAACAAGTGGCTACGTTGACAAAGTGTTCTGGAAGTAAAACCATTGTATTTCTTAATTGCTCTTTCTTTAGACATTTACTTGATAAATGTTTAGAGAACTTTTAGAATGTGGTAAATATTTTAAGGAAATAAGATCTTCCAAAGTATTTTTACCACTACTAGGAAAGATAATTCATGTGTGCAAATAAGCTAAAGAAATTGAGTCAAAAGGTTAAGAAAGTTCAAGTGAAAATGCCATCCTAGTGATTTATAAAAACCGAGAAAAGAATCATAGAAAGACAACATGGAATGTTGGCTTTAGGGGAAAAAATTGTTAATATCAGTATTACTTATAATATTACAAAAAAACCTGAGAAAGTCTTGACATTCAACAGTAGCTGAATAGTTACCATCATTTTAAGATTTTAGTTATAAAAACTCTACAATAATATGAAAAGCTACATAGTCTATGTTTAAATTAACATTAGAAAAAAAATTTGCATTCAATTTGAGTTTGAGCAGGCTTGTATAAAATGCATCACATAAAAACACCTAGAAGAAAATACATGACAATGCTAATGGTTATTTCTAGAATGCATGGCTAATAGGGAAAATATGTCTCTTTCTTTACATATATCAGTAATTTAAATTTATCTTCAATAGCTGTACATTTTTATTCATGCAAATATGATAAGCTAAACACAGATTGTGTTCTTTGACTCCATTCAGGTTTGAGAATATAGAAAAGCTTTCTTTTATTTGTCATATATTTCTATTACTTTTTCAAAACTTTCAGACAGCACAAGGGGAAAAAAGTTTGTGAAATTTTATTTCTAGACTTTGCTATTTTAACAATTTATTAATTAGTTCACAGACTAGTTCTTAGTCCTTAGATTAAGGGGGCAGGAGGGAAACCCCACAGACTCAAAAAAGCACAACTGTGTACCACCTGGTAGGATCATAGCCTTCTCCAAAAGCCTTTTTTTTTTTTTTTTTTTTTAAGGAAAACACTGGGAAAGAGCAGGGAAAGAGCAGGGAAGTCAGAAATGCAGATGTGCAGAAATGCACAAGCACACAAAATGTCCTGTATTTGTCCCCAGATACTTCTCCTATATTACGTCATTAATATATCCTAAGGCTCATACCTCTTTGTCTTATACCTGACAAGCTAAAGCCTATTACCTCATATCTGAACCATATCTAATGCATTTCCAAATCTGTCCAGTGCTAAAGAACTGTAATTTTTAGAAAAAAAATTTTTTAATTGACAAATGAAATTGTGTGTATTTATCATGTACAGTATATTGTTTTGAAATATGCATACATTGTGAATTGGCTAAACTGAGCTAATCATCATATGACATTATCTCATATACTTATCATTTTTGGTGAGAACACTTAAAATATTAGGCAGCTATATTCTCTTAGCAATGTTCAGGAATATGTTATTATTAACTATAATCATTATGTTGTACAATAGATCTCTTTAACTTGTTCCTCCTAACTGAAATCTTGTATTCTTTGACCAATATCAAGAACTTTCCATGCTAGATACAATATTAAAATGAATTTCAGGTAAAATAAAGGATGAAAAGTGTTAGAACACTAATATCCATGCCTGATTTGGCAAATCTCTGGTAGAACGGTGAGATGGATGAAAAGATTAGTTCTTAGAATCATAATCTGAATGGATGGATTCTTTTGCCCTATGTGGCTTTGAAGAGAAAGCTCAAGAATATGAGGCCATCTGATAATTATTTCTCCAACAACTCAGTGAGGGAGGGACTATGGGTAGTTGCATTTTCTAAATGAGAAAATTGAAGTTCTGAGAAGAGAGTAATTTGTCCAAGGTTAAATATTCATAACTCGTAAATAGTGAAGGTGGACTATGAACTCCAGTCATCTAACACCAGCACCATGGTTTTAATCACTATGGTATAACACCCTCTATACAAAGCTCATATGATTGCAAAGGGTCAGAGCCTGGAGACTCCAAAAATCTGTCAGGAGGACTATAATAACCTAAATAGGTGAAGGATCAGAACTCAGGAAGATATAAAATGGAAGGGTTCTATAAACGTGGGGATAAAAAATGAGGACTCCAAGGTAAAGTGTAAGAACAGATCTGAAATATTCACCTACTCCTTTTTTACTACCCCCAAGTCAGTGAATGGGGTAGGTGGGTCAATTTCATTTAAACACTCATAAAATCAATACAAATTTGCATATGCATTAAAAAATGTCAAAAGAGAAATACGTTGGCAATGGGGATAATACAGAAGACATTAAAAAATGCAACAATTTGAGATTCCATTGACTTATCTACTCTCACTTCTATACTCATTTTGATTCTTTCCATTTGCATAGTTACTTTGATCTATATTATATTCAGGTCATTTCTAAGATAAACCAGTTCACCTGGGTGAAGCAGTATTCTGTGTTTGTTTTGTTGTTACCTCTGTGGTCTTGGGCACTGTGATCGAAATTGTTGTAGATGATGACTTAGTAAGCAAGCAACATTAAAAATTATAAATGTGAAATCTGCCAAGTTGAAATAGTTGTAGTCTCTCTCTCCCTCTATCCTTTACAAGTAACTCATCAAAAAGCACTCATCTATGTAACAATCAATATACCTGAAAATTTTATTGCAAATTGTTATACAGTTTTTTAAAAGGTAGGAATGTAGGCCATATAAACAAAAGCTTAAATCCCTTTTCTTCCATGAAATCTTCAGCATCTCTGGAGTCTATAACTGATGTCATCTGTACTTGGATAATTTGCCTCATCTCTGTCTTATATGGGACTTATATGTATGCATGTTCTGCCTCCCAGGGCAGTTCTTATATATTCAAGTGGCATCTTTTATTCTTTCAATTCAGCCTCCTTGACAGCTGAATGCAAGAGTGATGAGGCAGATACTCCAGCTGTCCATCATATAAACATTCTCCCTTTGTGCTTTCCTAATAGAATCTAGAATTGGTGTGCTAATGGGCCCAGCTACATTTTTCAGGCTCCCCTAGAGGTAGAAATGGTTATGTAATTAAGTTCCAACCAATGGAACATACAGCAAATTTTCTTGGTGAAGCTTCTGGGGAAACACTTAAAAAAAAGTGAGGACTCGTTAAGTTTGCATGTGATTTTTACCACCTACCATTCTACTACCTTCTTCCTGAAATAGACCAATTAGCGCTTCACCTTCCCTCTAGTGACCATGAATTGATCTCAAGTATAGAACCTCTGAACTAAGAATGTCAGAGCAAAAAGAAAGTGCTTGAATCTCTATCAGACCAGCCTGAGATGAACCTCTTCAGGAGGAGTTCAACCACTTTTTGTTTAGCTAATCCTTAAATCTCTGTTTCTCATAGCCAAACAGAATTTTAACTGATGAGACAAATATATGGTGAGATAATCATACCAAAATAACAGTAACAAAACCAAGTCTAAGGCCAGGCGCCGTGGCTCACACCTGTAATCCCAGCACTTTGGGAGGCCGAGACGGACGGATCATGAGGTCAGGAGATCGAGACCATCCTGGCTAACACAGTGAAACCCTGTCTCTACTAAAAATACAAAAAAACTAGCCGGGTGTAGTGGCGGGCGCCTGTAGTCCCAGCTACTCGGGAGGCTGAGGCAGGAGAATGGCGTGAACCGCAGAGGCGGAGCTTGCAGTGAGCTGAGATCTGGCCACTGCACTCCAGCCTGGGCGACAGAGCAAGACTCCCTCAAAAAAAAAAAATCCAAATCTAAGACCATCTGTTGCACTTATATATCACTAAGCTGTGGACTTCCCAAGAGCCACATGAAAAAGGATTTGTGAAAGTTTATAATGCTCTGAGGAAAAAAAAAAAAAAAAGAAGTCCAAATCTATATATAGTGAAATTTATTCCAGTCATTATAATTGGAAAAAAAAAAACCTATTTCACAGGTTTTTGTGTAGGGGGAGCAAGTGATATCTTGACTGGCCAATTTTGGTAATTTTTTGATGATACAAATTCCTATGCTTATTTCTTCTGGCGATCTTTGAAAAAAGAAAAATTTTCAATTCTCCAGTAGGACTGTGAGAATATTTCTATGGAAAAGGCAAACTCACATTGTTTTCTAGCGGTATGACCTGATTTAGAAGTATAAGTTAAAGAATATAGAAGAAAAAATAGTTTGCGTGAGAATTTTACACTCTTCAAAATGAATCATTGTAGTCTAGCTGCACACAAAAGCTAAATGCCCACAAATGCGATATTAGCATTGTTGTAAAGTGCCTGAAAGGCAGGCACAATTTTGGTAAACAAGAGGCAAAGCACATGCTTTCTATTTTGGGGATGAAGTGGAAACTATATACGTTGAGGTATAAAAACTACGGTGCTTGCTCATAAAGAGGACCACCTATGTACACCCCAGATGAACCTAAAATGTTTCTAAAAGTAGAACTAACACTTATTAACCTGCAGTTTGGAGTTTACTCAAATGCTTTAACAAGAAATAGAATCAAAGAGATCAGCATTATAAAAACTAGAGAAAATGATTTTGATCTAGATTATTTTGAAAGCAGGTGTTACTGTTTTCTCACCTTGACCACCAAAGAAAAAAAAAAGTATTCAGCTTATGTATACCAACTTAAGCATCTGTCATTGCCAGCTCAGAGTAGTATTTACGAATTAATGCCCAGGTATAGGATACTAAAATAAGAAACAAAGGAATGTCAACTGTGAATCCGAATGATATCCTGCTAGTTAAGAAAAGGAGATTTTTTGCAAAGAAAAGGAGTTCTCTCTTAAATATGGAAAACAAGGGAATTCAGAATAGAAAAGCTGACAGAGATGGGGCAGCCTTAATTTACATGTCAGCTGTAATATCTGCCTTACAAGACTATTTACTGGGTAACTGGATGACATTCCTTAAAACTAGTTACCGTAGCAACTGCCACATGACACATGTGGCTCCAAGACAGAGAACATCTTCCTGCAAGAAACAAAAGCACCATCAATGTCTCAGAGGAACGTTACCATTTTGAGTAATGCTGATGTTGTGAAGGAAAGGTGTTAACCCCAATTCACTGTGATTTTTTCCCTTTAATTTCTAGATCCTGGTAGAGTGTCAACAGTGCTTTCAATTTTTTTCACTCCTATTTATCACTTCTCGGTCTTTCTAAAATGTTAATTACCTAAATATTAGCTTTTGGTTAAAGCCGCTGTAAAGCTTCCCACAAATAAAACCTACCTTCACAATTTCATTAAAAATATCTTTTCAAGACTTTTATTTTCTTACCTCTGTTTCTTTGCTACTGCATTTTTTTCACCTTGAGTACCCATCTTTAACTCCAAGTATATACACAACCCCAGCCACTCATAGCTTAGCTCAACTGTCACTCTTTCCCTAACAAAATTCCCATTTCCTATGAACAAATGTTAAACTCTGCTACTTTTCTACTTCTTCAATTTTTCTAATTTCCATCCTATTTTAAGCAGTGTATTAAATATATTAATGTGCTCCTTAGGGATCTTTTCTCCATTATTTACTCCACTGAATTCTGCGTAGTTCTTTATTGCAATTTGGCTAATGGATTATTATATTGAGTTTACGACATCTATTTACCTCTTTAGGCTACTCAGAGAGTAGAAACATCTTTTCATATCTGTGTCTGAGTGCTTGAAACATACAGGTGTCAATGAGTGTTATTTGACCTATATTTAGTAATAATTAAAATAACATCTCATAATTGACACTAACTCATTCCAACTTCACAAGAACTGTGAGATAGTTACTATTAATACTTGTATTTGCTGATGAAGATACTCAGCTTTCGAGAGGTCAAGCTACCGTTCTTAGATACACAACTATTATATTAACTTGTAGATCAGGATTTAAAACTTGAGCTGCAAAAGGAACTCAAGCTTCAGCTGCTAGGTACAGATCCTCCTTTGCTTGTGAGATAACAAATTAAGAACGGTTAACTTATGTATTTTGAACATGGGACAGTATGTAGACATGAAACAGATTTGTCATGACACAAAGCCTCAGCTGTAACAAATTAAATCAACACCCAGGACCTTTGTCTCTACATGCCTCTTTACTATCATTATATAAAGATCCAGTGTCAGGTAATAAGAACAAACAAATAATAGCATTCAACTATATGATCTTGGACAAAGCTTATCTTTCCTCCAGGCCATTTCCTTACTTATAAAACAGAAGACTTAGATTACAGGATCTCAGAGATTGCTTACTGGAATTGAATCTAAGATGCAGTATGCTCCTTTCCCATATTATGTATTTTTAGGTTTAGAAAGGCCATGTATTTCTATTCTGATAGAAAGTCCTAGGAAAGGGTTCTTCGTTAAAGTCCTCCACAGTATTGGCCGGGTGTGGTGGCTCAGACCTGTAATCCCAGCACTTTGGGAGGCCGAGGCAGGCAGATCACGAGGTCAGGAGATGTGACCGTCCTGGCCAACATGGTGAAACTCCATCTTGACTTAACAAAAAAAAATACAAAAAATTAGCTGGTCGTGGTAGTGGGTGCCTATAGTCCCAGCTACTCGGGAGGCTGAGGCAGGAGAATGGTGTGAACCCAGGAGACAGAGCTTGCGCCACTGCACTCCAGCCTGGGCAATGGAGTGAGACTCCGTCTCAAAAAAAAAAAAAAAAAAAAAAAAATAGTCCTCCACAGTATCTTCCTATTTAATCAGAGTAACTGCCAAAATACTATTAATGGTCTACAAGGATTTATTCCTATTTCTCCTCTCTCTCAATGAATTTCATACACACACTGTTGCAACCACAATGGCCTTGTTGCTATACTTTCAACTCAGGGCCTTTGAACTGGCTATTCCCTTTACCTGGAATTTATCTCCCCTAGGTAGATGCAGGTCTCTTTTGCCTCCCTCAAATGTGACTCTCTTACCAAGGCCTGTCCTGGTCATCCTATTTAAAATTGTATTTACATCCTCCATTCTTTTCACTCTGTCATATTTTTTCTCTTTTCATTTTTAATTTACTGAATTTGTACTTTTGTTTTTCTCTTTCATTCCAATAGAACATGAGTTCCAAGGTCAGGAATTTTGTATATGTGTTGTATCATAATATATCCCCAGCAACCAGAACAGTGCCTTGTACAGAATGATTCCTCCATTTTTATTGATTGTGTAAATGAATGAAAAAGTAATCATTGATTCTTCTTTTCATTCATTCATCCTAACAATTGTATTTATTGGTGACTGCTTGGTACAGTTCTAGTTGCTGGAATCCTCTTGACGATTTTTGAAACTTCCGAGCCTCAGATAATTTTATCCATTCTGGCTATTAAAAATTGTGTTGTGTCCAATATGAAAAATGAGCACTCTCTTTAAGTTAATAAAAGTCAGGTCTCATATTTTATAAAAATCAAATGTCAAAGTTTAGACTATGAACATTAACTCCAGCTTCAAAAGTGTGTCCTTGAAATTAGTCTTGTGTTGGCACAAACAAAAAAGGAAAATGGAAAACTCTAGCTTTTTTGTATATCATGAGATTTGCAGGCTATTAGGCTAAATTAGCTCCAGTTGCCTGAAGGATGTCTTAGGTAACTGCAGCTACCCACAAGCATTACCGCATCTAATTCTTGATGCCATGCTTTGGAGAAAATATAAAGAAATAAGAGAAACTGCAAAGAGCCCCTCTCACAATGATAAAATGCAGGAGTAAACCAGAACTGTGAAGAAAGATCAATTGAATTAAAAACATACAGCCTGAAAAAACACAGATTACTGAGAGGAAGATTTTTTTTCTGAAATATTAAAGAACAATCAAGAGAAAGAAGCTATTATCCTAATTATATAATGGGATACTGTTTTAAAAGCACTCTGGTTTATACAAGTGAGAATCTGCATTAAACATGAGTATCTCTTCACTTCTGGGGAAAAGTAGCATTAGAAGCCAAAATGGATTTCCCTAAGCCACCATTTTGCATAAGTGAATTCTTAATTGATTCTTGTAGGGGTCATGAAGAACCTACACAGGGATGACCTTCTTGCTGATAAATTGGGATGAATAGCATTCTGCTTTCACTGGAGAAAGGATAAGGAATTAGTAGGATATGCATGGTATGATTGTTGCAGAGAAGCACTTTCATTAAATTGAGAGAAGTAACACACACACACACACACACACAAAATTGTTTCAGTCTTTGAGGTATTACAGCAAAAAAAAAAAAAAAATAGAGCTTTATTCTTTGTAGACTAGAAACACAGCCAACAAAAATGTACACCCTGAGATCTACAAAAGGCAGGAGAACTTAAAGGAGCCACCATTTTACTGTGGAAAGACATGGATTATAAGTCATGAGATCTGAGTCTTTCTCTAGGTTCTATAATTACCTTGCTTTACAAACTATGGTAAGTTATTAACTTCTGTATAATTCATTTTCTTAAACTGTTAAATAGGGTTAGTGGTGAGACCAAGTACCTTATAGTACTGAATTATATCTCATTTTAAAATGAGAAAGCATGTAGGAGAATCAATTTTCCCCCAAAGAAAAGCGTTATTCAAATGCTTATTTAATTCTAGTAAATTTCTGTAGCTACCCAGGAGGAATAAATGATTCTTTGGGACCTATCATATCCTAGTGTTCAAATTTTCCAAGACATTTTCCCTAGAATAACCAGGTTTTTAGAAGCAGTAACCCTTTCCAACAAGGACTGTTCTTAATCGTGACCATGCAACATGCTGAGTGTGGGGAAATGTTGGTAAAGAAACAGTGAGTTCAGAGGTATGTCCTGGTCAAAGTAGGTGTATGTAAGATTGTAGAAGGAAGTCAAAAGAGACGTAATATACTTGAATTACCAACAAGTCAATGGAGAGTCAGAAATTTGAAGGCAAAAAAAATGATGGCAGAATGCAAGGGCATGAGGAATAGGTTGAATAAAGGTTGAATATTTCTGGGCAGTTCTGATAAATTTTACCAACATCTGTCATCATAGGAGATAATGATAATGGTGACCATGGTTGGTTAGACCTATCAAGAATGTTTTGTAGGTATCACTTTTCTTTTGACAGAACTCAGTTGGAATTAATCACAACTTTGTTCCTCTTCAGTCCTTCTATCTGGTCTATGGTGACCAGTCTGTCTTTCAAAAGGAAGAAATGGCTTCTTTTCTCTCTGTTGTGCTCAGTGCAGGCCCAGTCAGTGAAAGAGTCTCTTTACTGACAAATAGGAATTCCCTAAATATTCTATATTAATACTCTTTGCAGACATTTCTATCAATGCATACATTTGACTAATAAGAAAGTTATTAAAATGTGTCTCAACATCATCATTTTCTTTGCTTAAGTTTTTTTTTTTTTTTTCATATGGGTGAATTGTCTAGTCCTAAACAAAATCTTTTCCCTCTTACAACATCATTCTAAGGGGAAGTCATTCTAATTTAACTCGCCAAGATGTAGTATTTTGCCTTTTTTGCAAGCCATTCCACTTAAGATTACAGCTTTTGGGCTGATACAGTACTAGAATTAAAATGAGGACATAAGTTTGATTTTCCAGTTCTGATTATTTTTTTTGTGTTGTTTTGCTTAGCCATACCTATAACCTTAAATAGTGAATTATTATCTCCAGAGGACAACCACGTTTTCAAAGCACTTTTTAAAAGCATTTTTGACGTACTTTCTTACACACCCTAGTTTTTCCCATGTTTATTTCCCTCTTTTCTTTGAAATTTTTCATGAGATAATCACACCCATTTATCCTACAGGCATGCAGTGGGTCAGCAGGACTATCTGTGGAGGAAAGTTGGAGGATTATGAGAGATGGATGGCACCTAGAAAATTCAGAAACATCTAGAGGGTTATGTATCTTATCTTTTAAGAACTCAGATATCCTAGGCATTTATTCATCACGTATAGAGGAAAAAAACAAAGTAATTGTAAATTAAAGGAGTTAAAAATTATTAAGCATCACATGAATAATTAATCATGCATGAGGTGCTAGTGCTGTGTCTCTGTATCTATCTTTCTGTCTGTCTCCCCTATTGATATTTGTATTACTTCATCCTTGACCTTAAAATCACCTTAGGAGTTAGTGATTTACTATTAATTCACTTACAGATAAAGTCTTGGGACAAATCCCTATCATATAGCTCACCAATTCCAATTATGGAAACAAGCTATACCTGGTATATCATATGCTACTCTGGATATCTTAATAGCTATAACATATTAATGCATTGTATTTATTTAATGCTATTTTCCCCTATATATACACAGCTAATTAACTTGTTTTTTCTTATAAGCAATACTGAGTGAGTTCAATGATTAGGCTTGTAAAAGAAATAATTCTATCCCTGTTTTTGAAAAATGCAAGCATATTCAGTCAAAAATTATGACCCTCTGCTAGGCTCGGAAGTGCCGCCTTTCAGGCATCAAAGTGTACGTCAAATCCCTCTGACGTTGTGCTTAGCTATGTTTTTTAAATATTTCTGACTCTCTTATGTAAAATTATCCTTTAGCTCACGATTCAGTGATTCTTTAATATCTTGATACACAACCACTTAGAAAACCACTCACCATAAAAGAAGGAAACAAAAACGTCTCTCTTAACAATTATTTAGGCATTTTACTCCTTTTAACAGTTTCCACATCCATTATCTTGTTTAAGCTAAAAGATAAAGCATTGGAATAGAAACACATATTTTGCTACAATTTTACTTTCCTTTTCCAGTTCAAGTTAAATGATAAAATCATAGGTGTATGCTTGCTATCTGTGGCAGACACTCAAGCCAACTATCGATAACTATTCTTCTCTCATTCCTCAATGTTAAGAAGCCAAATTTTAGTTAGGTCCTTTCCTTCCCAAATAAGTATTTCCTTCTCCTCCTTACAGGTATGTGTGGCCATGACCAAGTTAAAAGATGCATCTAACATCTGTAAAATTGCCTTAAAAGTAAATGGGAACCTGTCTTTCTAAACTCCTTTTGCCCTTCTGTTTCCTGGAAGGTGAATGTGATGACTGAAGTTCTAGCAACCACCTTGACTAACGAGGATTGGAAGCACAGCCTAGGGATAATGGAGCAATCATCTAGGAGACAAGTTTTCTGAAAGAATTTGGAGAGCTTCTTTAACCAGGGCTAGACCATTAACTTTTGGGCTCTAACTTTGGTGATATATAACATATATATTGTATAAACTTCATAGCAGTGCAATGAAGCAGGCATGAATATCTCTATTATACAAAGGAAGATATAAAGCTTCAGGGATTTTAAGTGATTGAACTAAGACCACAATAGAATCCATGGTTTAGAATCACAATTCTTAGTACAGCTCTGGTACAAAATGGTTTCTACAAATTTGCCTATTTACCAAGTTAAAATGAGACCTAATTAAATAGGCACGCTTAATTTACAGTCAGATAATGAGAAGAGAATGGATAATTTCCACTATGAAGGCCAGATTGGGTGACTTTAGTAGTTTATTGGCCTTCACTTCATGCTACGATGTTAGTTTCAAGAAATATTTATATATAATAAAAAGAAAGAGAGAGAGAGAGAAGAAGGAAGAAAAGAGGGCAGGAAAAAGAAAGAAAGAGAAAAAAACGCTTTTAAAATGCCAAGCAGTAGATGTCCTGAACTACTTGTAAATCTAAGTATAAACAAATAGAAAATGACACAATATCTTTTATATAAGAATTAATAGAAGTAGATTACTGGTTTATTGGGGTGGGGGACAGCTTTCTAAAAATTTAGCAAGTAACAACAATTTTGGATAAAGTCAAAGAAAGTGAAACAAAGAGTACATTGGATCCAGCTAAGAAGATAACATGGATTGCTATTAATGCTGAAATAACAGGGAAGGTTTTGAAGCCAAAGCAACAGAGATAAAGAATGAAGGTGGCAACATTATCAAGGGCAAAAAAACAGTAGGGGAGAAGGTCTTATACTGCTTGAATCACAAGCTTCTCTTTTTGGTTTAGATGTGGCATTTTTAGCTGAGATTCCTAAATAAATGCCTCAGGTTTCTTCGTTTTGTTTACTAGGTTTTAACCATTCTATTTCTTACTGTATTTACCTGCCAAATTTTGATTGAAGATGAACTCTGCCGAGACCACTGACCATAGAACTTTACACCACGAGTAAGACCGGATCTTGGGGCTATAGCATACTGCAGGCACCGGGACTCAAGGAGATAAATACTTGTGACTGACTCAGGCTTTCTATCCATCAACAATAATGCTTAGCATTTATTAAACACCTACAACATGACAGGTGTTTTGCCTATATCACCTAAGTTAAGTCTCACAGTCCCATAGTAGAAGTATGATGTGGTTAATGGAATGGACTCTGAAGTCACCCTTCCTAGTTTAAAACCTAATTTGTGCACCCTCCTCATCCTGAGACTTTGGCTGTGTTATTCATCTTTCCTATCTTTCAGTTTTCTTCTCTCTAAAATGAGAATAAAATTAATATTCGCCTATTTAAGGTGTTGAGAATTATTAGCTAAAATATATTGTCATAGGATCCTTGGGGTGTCACTTTTCTGGTCAGAGACCTCTGTGGCCATTGGTGCCTTTGCTTGAGTTTTACTCGGCCTGCTGCCCTTGTTCTGCCCACTCGGCCTGGCAGTCTGCACTGGGTTCGTGTTACTGGCCTGGATTCCATACCTGCCAAGGGTGAGTCAGGCCTGGAGCATGGAATAGTGAGGGGTGTGTGAGTGAAGGAGCCTGGGGCCCAGCCATTGTGCACAGCCAGGCATCCCGGCGGAGGCATGGCAGGCAGCTCCAGGCACCAGCACGGGTGCTGGCTCCCTGGTACTGGCTCCCTGCGAGGCTGCAGCTAGACCAGGCATACCACAAGCAGCTTCCACGGCCAGCACTGGAGAACACGGTGGCACCTGAAAGCTTGGAGATGACAGGAGCTGCAGAGTTCCGAAGAGGGTGTCACAGCCTGACTCAGGGATCTTCTAGGTCTGGGCCCCCAAAAGGGCTGCAGCTCTTCTCTCTTCTTCTTCTCATTGCCTGCCACATGGCAAGCAAGGAGAGTGTTTCAGTCCTGCTGTGTTACAGCTTTTCCAACCATGCCACTTGGCAGGTACTGAGTTCTTGTCCTGCATCCAGGAAGAATGAGGTATGCGCACAAGTGGAGGGTGGAGGGTGAGCAAGGCAAAAAAGTGCTTTATTGAGTGACAGAACGGCTTAGAGGAGACCCACAGTGGGTAGTTCCTCTCTGCAGGCAGGCAGTCCTGTTGTCTGCCCAAGTCTGGCTGAGGACAGGGATTTGTATAGGCTTCAGAGGAGAGGAAGTGGGTGCTGATTGGTCCTTGGGTGGCCATGGACAGGCCTGGAAAAGGCACCATAAGTTCTCACTCGGGTCCACAGAACTGGCAGCCCAACTCCCAGGCCTCAAGCCATCCCTAGCCTGAAGGTAAGGTTTCACCAGGGACCCTTTCCCCCCAGAAGCCTGTCGCCTCCTGCTGCCCTTAATCTGCCGTCCCTGGTGCCCAGGATGCCCAGGCTGTCCATGCAGAGAGGGTGCCTGCAGTCCCTTGCCAAGTCGCCCTTATTCCCCCTCCAGCCTCCCTCCCCAGCTCATTGGCACCCAAAGTCCAGAGTGGGCTGACGCAGCAGGGGGCTAGTGTGTGTCAGTGCTGCCCCAGCATGCACACACCTGGCTGGGTCACGACAGCGCCTGGGCTTGGCCACAACTTGGCTCTGAAATCAGAGCAGGCACTGGGATTAGGGAGAGGCCAGGCAGCAGGAGAGGGCACTTCCCAGCCTGTGGGGGTAGGGGGGCTTCCTTGGCCCCTGAGAGCGCAGAGATGTCCCATCCGCAGCCGTGGCTGGGCAGCTACAGCTGTGCTCAGGAGAATGGGACTCCCACCCTTCAACTTGGAAGCGGGCGGGACTTCTGCCTGTTCCCTGCTCCTGCCTGTCTGTGGAGCATGCAGCCCCAGCCATGCCTCCCCCACTGCAGCCAGTGTCACGGCAGTGGCCACTCCAGACTGGCTGCCACTGTCATCAATATCACGTATTTAGAATAGCCTGTCATCTTATTTGGTTTACTATTATTTTTGTTTTTAATCCCTTTCTTCATTTCACTGAGAAGAAAAAGGAAGCTCAGAGGGTTTACCCAATTAATAAATGTCAAAGCTAGTATTAAGCTTTAGGGTTGACACCTCTAAAGTTGGTCAACACTCTGGGACAGGAACCATTTTGTGTTTCATTCGGGTAGAGAAATTTTGAATTATAAGAAACACCTTTTCAGAGTGTTCATTCCTAACATTTAAAAAGTAAGTTCATCTCTGAAAATGCCACTTACTGCAAATGTGGACATGTTTCTACCCCACCCGGTGAAAGTAGGTCACCGCTTCTCACCTTCCCATTATAGACTTCATTTCAGCTGAAGTGCAGGGCACAGTCAGCTTCTAGCTGCCTAACTACATTATGAGAACTACATTATTAAAGGGCTGTATAGTGTGAATCTGCGTTATAAGTGGTTTCATGAAAACCACAAAAGGAATACGATTAGTTTTTCATCTTTGGAAAGAAAGCTCTTAGTTTGATAGGACTAGAAGTCCCTCTATTGCTTTGGCTTTAATGTCCTCCTCCTTCCTAAAAATCCCTTCCAGGCTGTCCACAAGCCATTCTGTCCAAGTCAAAACTGTTCTCAAGTCACCACCAAGGTGGTTTCAAAATTAGATTAATTTGAGGTGAATTCTCATAAACATCTTTTCTTTCCTCTTGAGCTTCAATGTCTACTTAAGAACAAACACAAAGTCAACTCCAATGCTTTTTATAGTCCAAGCCCAATAAGAATTCCAATAAGCAATAATGTCTTTTTACTGCATTTTAGTACTAAAAACTGAGTGGTTCTAAGACCGCTGTGGCTGTTAGTACTTAAATGGCCGAATTATCTTAATTGTCTCAGAAGTGGTACTAAAGTTTGAAAAAGCAAGAGTGCCTATATGAGAAGGAGAGGAAAATGCCATCATTATGTTCACTTTTCAGAAGGGAACATTTGTCTGCATTTCAGTCAACAACAAATCATTTTCCAGTAAATCAAAACTCAAAGAGGTGCGGGTGGCAAATTTCTCTGGCATATGCTATCCGTGACTGAGTTGTAGTAAATTTAACTTTGCTGTGGAGAAAGCTACTGTGCAGAATTACGAGTCCATTTGATCCCAACTTAATCAAGTTGAAGTTCCAAGCTGGCCCATTTTGAGGCTGGGGCACACTGCATGACAATGCGTGAGACACATTTTTCTGTTTGGCAGAGAGCTCTTTGGACTCTTGATACCCAACTCAATGTCAAACGATGTCTGAGAGTCTTAGGGAGGCAGGGAGCTAGAATATACTCAAGCTGAGTACATCTCACAGAGAACCACTTACCTAACAGCAAAGGAAAAAGAGGGTGTGGATAAAATGGTAGAGTCAGGAACCCAGTAGATTCTTATCAAGCAAATAAGCTTATCTTCTATAACAAATAATCTCTTTTTTCATATTGATATCTTAATAAAGTAACAAATATTCTCTTGTCTCAAGTCCTAACTTCTTTACCAATATCCATAACATTTACTGTTCCTTCTCACTGCCTGCCGACTCCTGGAAAGAACTGTCTATACTAAGAGTTTATATGACCTTTCTCTCTATTCTCTTGGAGGCATTCTTAGCAGGCCTTCACCCTCTGTTTACACACAAAGGATTCTTGACGAATCACACTCGTCTTCGTTTTGAAATGCCCAATGATCATTTCCCAGTCCTTGGTTTACTTGACCTATCAACAACTCTTGGCAGAAGTGATTCATCCCTTATCTTCAGAATGCATTCTTATTGGGTTTTCAGAAGGGTCCTTTGAGTGGATTATCTTCCTACCACGAATATTCTTCATTCTCAGTAGTCTTGGTTGGATCTGCCCCATTGTCCCTACCTGTATGAAATGGAGTATCGCAGGAACCACCCACAGATCTATAATCTTCTTTCATTATGCTTACTTACTAAATGTTTCCATTCAATAGCATGACTTTAATTTTCATTCATATGCTGATGACCAAATTTACATCTCCAGTCTCAATCTCGCCTCTAAACTACAACTTTTTATTTGATAACTGTAATTAAAAGTTAGTAAGTATCTTAAAATTAAAGCTTCCCAAAGACATGCTTTATATCTGTTCCCTCCGAATCTAAAATGCAGTTTTTTCAATCAAAATAACTGGCAATTTCATTGTACCAGACCAAAACTTTTCTTTAATCTTTACTCCTCTTTCTCATATCTCACTTCCAATCTATCAGTAAATACTATTGGTTTTAGATTCAAAATATACTCTGAATTTGCCCACTTCTCACTGTAGCCACTGTTATCTCCCTGGTTCAAGATGCTGTCTTCTTATACTTGGATTCTTGTACAAGAGACTTCTAACCATTTTCCTTACTTTTACCTAGGTATTATTTGGCATGTAGATGTTAATAACTGTTCTGAAACTTGAGTCAGATCAAATCATTTCTCTATTTGAAACCCACCTGTGCCCTCTTAAGTTATTCAGAGTAAATACAGAAAACTTACCATAACACAGCATCCTACCTTTTTGACTGCCTTTGCTTCCAATACCTCCCCAGCTTACACAGCAGGTTCACACCAAGCTCCTTACTGTTCCTTAAACAGCCGTAGGATGTTCTCATCTGCAGGCCTTTGCACTTGCTGCTTTAACTGCTTAGAAGCACTTCTCCATGTGCTTTCATGAGGCTTCTCTTCAAAGATCCCTTTATCAAGAAAGCTTTCTATACTCCATATAAAATAGCATCTCTGGATCTATCATTTTTAGTGACTTTATTCTGCTTCATTTTTCTTTGTGACACTTATTACCACTTGACATATTTTGCATTTGTCACTGGCTATCTTCCCCAACTAAATATGAACATAATGTGGACTTCCTTTTCTTCACACTAACATTTTGAGTGCAAAGAATAGTGCCTGATCAGATCACCTGAGGTCAGGAGTTCGAGACCAGCCTGGCCAACATGGTGAAATCCCATCTCTACTGAAAAAGAAAAAAAAATACAAAAATTAGCCAGGTGTGATGGCAGCGCCTTTAATCCCAGCTACTTGGGAGGCTGAGGCAGAAGAATTGCTTTATCCTGGGAGGTGAAGGTTGCCGTGAGCTGAGATCATGCCTCTACACTCCAGCCTGTGCAACAGAGCAAGACTCTGTCTCAAAAAAAAAAAAAAAAAAAAAAAGAAAAAAAAAAAAAAGTGCCTGGCACCCAGGAACTTTTTAATAGGTTCCAGAATTATCTGAATAGTTGTGAATAGTTGTTTCACAAAAGTTAGTAGAATCAACAAAATGAAACTTTCCCCTACATGATATAGAAGGATATTTAAAAAGTCATTAAGAATGATACATTTTGGGAGTTTGTTGACTTTCAAAATATATAAAACTGGCAAGAGATCTCAGCAGAGAGAAGAGTTTCAGACCAATCTGCCTTCTGACACTACCTTGTGTCACTTTGTAAAGGTCATAGATATTTGAAATAAAAATTTCCTTGACATAATAGAGAGTGAGTCCTGGCAAAATAATTATTAAATATTGATTTAGAGAAATCCAATGGTTCAGGCATTCTGAGATATGGGGACAGGGAGCCAAAAATTACTGGCTTGTGATGACTTGGCATTTTTTTTTTTTTAGCTTGCTTGAAACCATCATTAGCTGTGTGAATCCATAAGGCACATGCTCAGTATGTTTGGCTGAGTGTTCTACTCCCAATAACACTTCTCCATAACTATTAACATAAAACCACCTCAAATTAATGGCTCTGCTAAATTAAACCTGACGTGGTTCAAAATGCAAGTGAATCTGTTTTCAATTCCACAATCACTCGTCACTCTTGTTTTATTAATTCTAGAGGCAGAAGAAACTTAAGATGTATTAACTTTGTTAAACAAAATCTGATTTTTATGACTCAACTGTCAGTCTTCACAGTTCAGCAAATTTTTAAAAATATTTTACAGCATTTTCTATATTATCTCTGTAGACATTTATAGAGAGTTCTCTGATTTTTTTATATGATATAGCTGAAAAAATTGTTAATTTTTGTAGACCTCTAATGTATCTATTAATTCTTATTTTACTTTAGACTCAACCAAAAATAAGAAGCCAAACAATACAAAACCCCAAACTTCAAATGATAAAGTATTTATTTTACAAAAGCATTTTGCTTACCCTTTGAACACAGATTTGACATATCATCACCTTCACATTTAAAATGTCTCAGGAAAATAGTTCATGCCTACCATTAAGAAGGAGGTTTTATTTCATGAGATGCAGCAAATAAGGACACAAACAAAATATATCACAGCACGAACTCTTCTAAATCTCATCGCTAACATCTAATTCTTCGCTGTAGAACTCACTGTCTGCCCTGCCTCCTGAGACCTGGATTAGTCTGTTTCTTCCCCCCACATGTCACCATTCTGCCTCTTCCTACTTGTTTTGTCCTAATATCTCTCTGTATAAAGTGTGTGTCCATTGTCATTAAAATATGTGTCCTGTTTCCCCTTGCTTATCACTTACTCCTTCCTCCTTTTGTATTATTCTGAGTCATTTAGCACTCACAGCTTAATAGAAGTATTTTTGGAAACAATATACTCAATAATATATGGCCAAATGTGCATGATCACATTTTGTAGGGAGCAATTAAGAATTGTGAAACAGCCTGGACTAATTTGGAGCCAACGTACCAGAATTGACTGACAAAAATGAGTATTAATTATCGTTCCTTGCCTCTTTACTACTGCTGAGTTTAATTTTCATGGCCTTCATATTACCAAAGTAACACAAAAATGAACCATTCTTGTGGGTTTACCATAAGATGATAAAGGCGGAGCGTTTGAATAAATATTGTAATTGAATATTGTTTTTTTTTTTTTTTTTTTTTTTTTTTGAGACGGAGTCTCGCGCTGTGGCCCAGGCTGGAGTGCAGTGGCCGGATCTCAGCTCACTGGAAGCTCCGCCTCCCGGGTTCACGCCATTCTCCGGCCTCAGCCTCCCGAGTAGCTGGGACTACAGGCGCTGCCACCTCGCCCGGCTATTTTTTGTATTTCTTAGTAGAGACGGGGTTTCACCGTGTTATCCAGGATGGTCTCGATCTCCTGACCTCGTGATCCGCCCATCTCGGCCTCCCAAAGTGCTGGGATTACAGGCTTGAGCCACCGCGCCCGGCCTTGTAATTGAATATTGTTATGCTGTGTAACTAACATTTGTCTCAAGTAGAAAAAAATAAGCTATATAGGCATTATATTCATAAGGTATTATGTGATAATTAAAAACAAAAATGGAAAAATGTTTAGGACAAATGAAAAAACATGTAGACACACTTCAGAAATATGCATGCCAGGTGTTAATATGAAAAAAAAATTGAACAGTAATATACAGAAACAAAAATAATCTTTCTTTTAGGGCTGTAAGATGTCAAAGTAAGAAGGCACCACAAGGAGTTAAACAGGCAAGAAAAGCTTTATTCAAGACATTGCAACAGGGAAGAGGGATTGAATTCAACTCTGTTGAAACAAAAAGCAGGGGGGGTTTGAGTGCTGGGCTAACCTGGTAGAAAAGTGCTGGAAGATGTCGAAGAGAGGTTGGTCAATATGTTTACTAATTGGTACTTTATAAAGTTAGACTCCTACCTTTTAACAGAAACTGGGAGCGTGTACCCTATCTTTCTTGGTTACATTTTGAATAGATGGCTCCTAGGTCCTTGAAAATACATTCTTGAGCTATAAAACTGGCAAGCTGGGAGAATATTTACATCCCAAAGTAGCAGAGAAAGAGTTTATAATTGTGTTTTAAAGTAAGTTATCTAAGAAAAGGGAATCAGGACCCAATAGTCAGGAGAAAACCTTTTTAAAGTTTAGTGAAGCCAAGAAGAATATTAAAGTCTTCTTCATTTTGTTTCTATAATTGCAATCTCAAAAGCAACAAAAAATGCCCTATTTAATAAGTGCCTTAGTCTGCTCGCATGATGCTAATAAAGACATACTTGAGACTGAGTAATTTATAAAGGAAAGAGATTTAATTGACTCACAGTTCCACATAACTAGGGAGGTCTCACAATCATAACAGAAGGTGAATGAGGAGCAAAGTCACATCTTACATGGCAGCAGACAAGAGAGCTTGCACAGGGGAACTCTCTTTATAAAACCATCAGATCACATGAGACTTATTCACTATCACAAGAACAGCACGTGAAAGATCCACCCCCATGATTCAATAACCTCCCACTGTGTCCCTCCTACAACACGTGGGAATTATGGGAGCCACAATTCAACATGAGACTTGGATGGTGACACAGCCAAACCATATCATTAAGTTTTTAACTCACCGAAATGTTATTTTGAACAAAAGAGTCAAGACGATCACTCACATGGCTATTTCTTCAAAATAACTTTATATGGTTGGTGAGTGCAATATTCCCTAATGTAGACCAACTTTGAAGGCACCAATGGAACGGATCTGAGGATATCCATTGCCCCTACTTTTGGCTTTCTAATTCCTCAGTAAGTAAAATATCAGATTACTGGATTGGTCTGTACATTATAGTCATTAAAATGAGTAAGCACTACCACAGAATTCTCTTGGCTAATTCTTTTCACTTTCTGTAATTATCCTTCCCACTAAAATTTCAATGTTCATTAAGAAAAGCTGCTCTAAGTAGCTCCTGTGACTCCAGTTAACTATTAAGTATTTAAACCTGTACTTCTGAAAAACATTTCGTACGAGTACATGTTTACTCATATTGTGAGTCTGACAATATTACAGAGTTATCATACTTTTACCCAGGAGCTTTCAGTCTAAGCTGCATTTTATTTTACAAGAACCAGTGTGATAATAGGCTAAAAGTCTTGACCAGGTAATAAAGAGAATTGGTTTCTTGCCCCAGCTCCATGATGAAATAGGTATATAACACTAACCAAGTCTTGTCACGTCCCTGGCCTAACAGCACAGTTCCAAATCTGTAAAATGAAAGTGTTAAGCTTCAAAATCGCTAAGACCTCTTTCAGCTGTAATATCTTATGATTTTAAGATTCTACCACCTTACAAGATCCTTGTGAGGCAAAAGTTAGTTTATGTTTGTTCAAGTTTTAGGTAACGTAGAACTCTGCACTCTAAAAGAGTCAAAAGACTAATGTTGGCGACAGTTTTAGAATAGGGATCCACCACCCTGGAAAGCACTCTTTAGTGAACCAAGCACAGGGCCATTTTAATTTCCCTAAGCCCCTTCTATGGAAGTTTCTAGAAATAATCATGTTGCCACGCTTTAACTCTTATATTAACAGCTGCGTTTTTAAGTGTCAATTTACTGTCTGTATAGGGCCCACTCAGTTTCCATCATATTACAAAATATATATACAACCTCATAAGATATTCACCAGTGTCCACTCACTATATAAATATATAAGGAAAGAAATTAATATGAATTTCTTCATCCTTTATATTAATATTTTATGCAGTTGACAGCAACTTCATGGATTTGAAAACATAAATGAAAAGGCATGGGAGGCATTTTACTTATTTAGGTAGTATATGCACTTCGTTTATACATAGAATCAAGAAACCCTTTTTCCAATAAATGCACACCAGCCCATCATCCCCATTTTGCAAAGTCTGGAATCATTGATCTACATGGATCAATCAGTACTGAGTTTGACATATATTCATTTTAATGGAGTGGAGAGAAACATCTTCAAAGTCCTGAAATATTGTTTAGGTCAGGTCACATTTAAAATTTGAGCTATCATAAATGCAAGACCCAAACCTAAATAAAATGAACTAGTCATCTAAAAAGAAACACATCCTTTGTGACATACCCAAAAATCAGAATTGCTCAAATGACAGAAGTCACATTTTATGAGTTGTGCTCTTATCTGGTTACACAAGGGGCCATAATATTAATGTTCCCCTTCAGAAATTTGTATAACTATCTACCTTTACTCCAAGACCATCTACTCCTGAGGAACAATGTGTAAGAAATTTGGATGTGAGGTGGTTTGAAACAGCCCCTATTGAAACTTGCTAGAGAAAGCACTGAAAATTCCACGTGCTCCATGGTATAGAATCTTCCTCAAACTTCACACTATTTGAGAACGGCAAAGCTTTTTAATTTAAAATGCTTCTAACCATTCTTGCTTTGCTTTAGTGGACTGTGATTATAAAACTTTCATCATCCCAGACTGCCAAATAGAATATACCAAGCAACTGATTCCATCACGGACCTTGTTCCCCAAGTGGAAAACCAAGGTTGTATGACATCTGAGTCTGAGAACATTTCAGAACGTTAAAATGGTTAGAATAAACGTACTGTGTGTTTAGTATGCACAGAAAACTGCTTATTTTCCTGAGTTTGTTGCAAGGGTAAAATTAACCTATGAAAAACTAAATAGGTAATGCAAGTCAGAACACTATACCATTCCCTGAAAGTTCAACAAGGCTTGGCATTTTCCCTTACCAGTGTTCCAATGAACAGCTATTTGGATACCTGCCAAATGAAAGAAGCACAATACAGATGGATTCTTTTCTCTTTTTTCTAAATTATATTCCTCAAGTTGTTTGTCTTTAACCTTCAGAAAGCCCTGTGTCCTTATCGGCCAAAATGATCTGAGCGGGGTGCTTAGAAGTAATTTTAAAATACTATCAACTAATGAAAACAAACACAAGACTGACAAAAAGCTCAAAGACCTGGCTCTAGTAGAGATTTTAAAGGGAATGACCCCAGGGGAAAACTAACTGATCTTGGTTTATTTATCCCAGGCAATAAATCACCATCTAGACAAATTGAGGCATATTGAGACTTGGTTGCTTAATGGATAATCCATTGACCTTTTAATCCCCTTAAATCTTTTTCTGTATTCATTTTTATGTACCAGGCAGCATGTCACATGCCAGGCAAAACTGTTGTTCCAGGAAGAGGTGAGGTTGTAAAAGAGAACAACTGGGGCACCAAAGCTATTATGCCCCCCTCTGACATCCTCCTGATAACCTGGAAAAACTGAGAATAAGGGTAGAAGGGAATTTTTCATAGCACATTATGTAAATATATATATATATATATACTCTTTTTCTATAACTCTTAAGTTAAACATAGATTAAACAACTCTGCTACATCCCAGTGTATGGCCAATGAGGTGTCTGGATCAAGTGGAAATACCTTGATTCTCTAGATGTGCTCTTTTAGGAGTCAGCCTACACTAGCAATCTGAATTCAGGTAGTCAATACAATTTATTTCTCAACCACAAGAAGCAGAGTAGCTTGATAATATCAAATATACCAAATTGAAAGCTCATTTTAGGAAAAACAAAAGGGCAACTTCTTTGGAGTGTCTGTAACAAGAAGGAAACATTTTTAAAATCTAAAGCTCTGAATATGATAAAATGTATTTTATAAAAATAAATTCCAAATGGTAGTTTAACAGAAAGCAGATTGATATTTTAAAGGCTGGCTCTGTCTGTTTGTTTCTTTATCCAAAGCATTCTCACCTTTCACAGAAACACAGTATTGCTGCCAACACTCCTGCATAGCTCAGTCACTCCGGGTGATAACATAACCAAGTATTGTGTTCAGAGTAATCAATCAATCAATCCATCCAGGAAAATGAGCAAGTCTCACTCAGCAGGTTCCTACTCTGCAGGAAGTAACACACTATTGTCCTTACTCTTCTGAACCTTATCCAAATCAGTAAACCAATCAGTTACTCCCTCATACTACCAGTGTTGGTAGATAAAATGATAATTGCATTGTTTAGTCAACCATTCCAACCATCAACTGGCATCAAGGCCCATCATCTTGCACAATGTCCACCTACACAGTTGTACTAAGTTAGAAATCCAAAAAAGGAAAGTGGTTACAGCAAACCCAGAGATTAGTTAAAAAAATAGATTCATAGCATTAAAAAGTAATCAGCATCTATCCACACAGATCAACCGATATGTAAAAAGGAGACTTATCCAGTTTTGGACAATAGAGGAACATTTCATTAACATTAAAATAACCACCTCTCATATCATGTGTGTTGTTTCACATTGAGAGGAAGTGATCAAAGTCTGTTTAGATCACCCTGAAAATCTACCACAATTTAAGGTAGACCATAAAATCTTTCAGAACAGAACATGTCTTTATGCAATTAATCAAGGTATTGAAGTTCAAGAGTGACTTCTAATGGTCATGTGGCTACTTAGTGGAAGAGTATATATTACATATAAAACTCCAGAGGTCCTCAGACATAATTTCTCTTTTTTATACCAAACATGCAAGGTGATCATAGGTTACTGGCATTTTAAGCTTTCATTAAGAAGCTTGATAGAGAATACAAAAATTGAGATAAAAATGGGACCCAATCTAAAAGGAAAACTTATCCTTAAATATCAAACAACCAAACCACCATGAACACCCATGAGTGATCAGGGCTTGTTCTTGTCTTGGTGTTCTTGGTGGATAAAACACTACTATCACATATTGAGTATCCAACTCAGCTCAAGCAACCAGCCATCCCCTACCCCCAAAATCAGAGAACAAAAGAGTGTATCATACAGCCCAACTATTTAGTAGGAGAAATAAGTAGGAAAGAACTTGGAAAGGTGAAAAATGTGAAAGACAAGAAATATACTCTACAAAGTTGGAGTTGTGGTTAAAAAGAAAAGAGTAAGATTCAAAATGCAGCCTCACCATCAGGCTGGGACAGAATCACATTCCTCACAGAGACAGATGGCACGCTTAACTTGGTTAAGTTTAGGAGGAAATATTTATAAAGGTAAATCCAGCTATTGGGAAGCCATGAGGTATGGTTCAGCGCCTACCTGAGTGATAGAAGAACACTAGTTATTTTCACTAGGTCTGAAGAGATGTGTAGAACATAAAGATAGAGAATTCTGGTATTTAGTGAACATTGGTTTATGACTTATATGCCTCTTGCTTTCTTCCTACCATTTCCTGCCAATGGGCATTAAGCTGTGAAAATCCAACCGGTCACCAGGGGGCAAAGGAGCTAGAAGGTGGAGAGTGAATCTGGGGAGACAACCAGTTCTAGACCTGTACTGAAACCTATTTCCAAATGTGTCCTTCTGCTCTCTCATCCATGGCTCTGCTTTGCCAGAGTGACTTTGTTCATATCTGCCACCTCCCTGCATCTAGTTCAGCTTTCACCGTTTTCATGAAAATTTACCAATCCTTCATATGAAATTAGTTAGTAATACCTGCCTCACAGGAAGCGTGCAATAAATATGAGTTCCTTTCTTTTCTTGTATCTATAAATCCATTTTTTCATGGTGTGTTTGTGTGCTTAAAAATTTTTATTATTTAGAAAAAGAAAGAAAAGCCTCATGAGCTAGATAATGATATATAATTCTAAAACAAAACTTGTAGATTAGTAAGTAAAGACTGAATGAGTCCGTATACAAAAAAAGAACAAGAGGAACCCGATTTCAACACATGGTGCTGAAATATAATATCTGAATTTCTGTAATAGCTTTAACGTGAGTATGACGCTCCCTGATTGCCTAGGGAATAAATTGCAGGATAATTAAACACCTGAAGAATCAATATATTTTCCAGAAAGCATTACATTATATATTTGGTATTTTAGTTATGGCACTGAGGGTTAGGAAGGCTTGATATATCTGCAAGGGAAGAAGACACTGGTATATGTTAGCCTTCACGAGTTCTCTAAGAACTTAGCAATCTATTTCATACCACCTACCCTTCTCTCTGACACTTGAATAGGCCAGGACAAGTAGCAAAACAAACAGATCTGATAGAATTTTAAAATGTTTTAATTGTCTATTATCTCATGACATAAGAAAGACAACTGAAGAAAACATTGGGATATATCTTAAACTCGTCTTTGGATTTTATCTTATTCTGTTTTATTTTTTTTCCTTTACAGTCATGTGTAACATCTCACTTGCTAAATATATATGTATGAATATGTGTGTGTATATATGTATATGTATATATATACACGCACATATATATGTATATGTATATATACACACACATATATATACATATATATAAATATTGAGAACAAGGTTATATTTATATCTTATAGAAGGAAGGAACTCAATAAATTTTAGCTGAATTGAATTGAGTAAAAATATAATTGACATAAAAATCAACTAGTTTCACTGGGATTAAATAAAACATAGGCATTTTTACTAATGAACATCAACATCAAAATTTGCCCATTAACACTCTAGAATATGTTTTGCCTTCAACTCGAAATTAGAATGCCCTGATATTAGACAATGTCTGCCTTTGGTTCTCAGAGCTGAGTTGTACTGGAGTGCCTTGTATGAAAATAATTCCCACTGCTTCTGTTCAAATAATCTAAAAATAAACACACTTTTTTTCTGAGGGTTGTAAGTTAAGCAATATGGCTTAGAAGTTTCAGCTCACCATTTCTTTAGACAGAAGGGATGCTAAAGAAATTTGCTTGCTAAAAAGAATCTGTAAGAGTAGACTATACGCTTTCTACTCTCTGTATCATATACTGAGCAAAACTTTCATCAGTGACAGTTGATTATGTTGAGGGCAGTGAGAGTTTATATCAAAGGAACCTTAAAAGTCTGGTGAATTCTAACTTCTCAAGTAGCGATAACTCAGAGACCCTTTATTGATCACAGATTCTTCTTCTCTTCCCCATATAAAGACATTTTCAAATCTCTCTTCTAGCATTTTGTATTATTTTCCCCATGAAAGACATCAGCACGTGTGAGTTAACTTTTTAACTTACTGGGACATAGTTGTGTTATTTAACTATCTAACATCATTCTTAGGAAATTTACATTCCCTATAGATTTTGGAAATGTGTACACCATCAGATTAATTTATTCTTGTCTGTAAGTGTCTTTTATGAAACAATTATATCTAGAAGCTGATTTTAAAGAATGCCCAATTGATTATTTTTCCTTCTAAGTTCTGCATATTAGGCCCAACAATCTGGGATATAGAAAAAGAAGGCATTGCTTAATCATGTACACTCAAATGCAGTTCAGACTTTTAAAGTAAATCACTCTATTGTGAGCCACACTGGGCCTAATCATGTCTGATTTATGAAGTGTGGCCTATTGTGAGTTAGCAGAACATTCTCAGGCCACTCAGACATCATGGGTTTCAGGCCAGTGTCTAAATCTTACTACTGTGTAGCTGCGAACTATTTACTTATCCATCTCTGAACTTCACTCTTCTTGCAAAGCATAATAAGATAATTCCTTTGGTGGTATTTTCTTAAAAAATCAGATAAGATAAAGAAAATGTATGCATTTTAAAAGACGGTTAGTTAATTATAAGCCAATCGGGCTTTATGAGTCTAATTCCCTGCATTCTGTTAATATGCTGTTTTTAATCTAGTGAATTCTATGGTGCAGTGAAGACTGGACTTTGGCATCTAATAGCTGTAGGTGCAAATCTCAGGTTCACTACTCTACAGCTGTGTAACTTTGGGCAGATTTCTTAAGCCCTCAGGAGATTATTTTTGTCATTTTTTTTAAAGGAAAGAATTAGGACTTTTTCTTACGGATATGCTGCCTCTCACATAGTAGTCTTTCCTCTGTCATTAACTACTTGTCTATAACTTTCTTCTGTTGTACTCTTTCCTCAAAATACATAATGCAAAAATACCTTGCATGTTTCTAGATCCTACAATTTAGAAATTGAGAGCTCACAAAAGTTTACAAGAGAGTTACAAGGAGAGTTAATGGCTTGGAAAATAGGATATGTGAAGGAAGTTTCAAAGACACTGGATCATTTGATACTTAGCAGAAAACCAAGAGTGGAATTGAAAACGTCTTCTTAGAAATAAAGATAAGGAAATGGAATGAAGATCGTCTCCATCCATTCATGAAGATGAGAGACAAGCAGTGAGATTGACTGCAATTGCATAATTTTCCAGTTAAGGATGTCAGGTGGAATATACAAATCAAATCTTTACTTCCTCTGAGACCCACTGTTAAGCACCATAAGGACAGTACAGAAAAAACATATATATATGTGTGTATATGTATGCATATATATATTGTGTATATATGTATGTATATATATTTTTCTCTTCTTAAAGGTAATAAGCTACAAGGAAAGAGAATGGGGAAGAACAAAAACAAAACTTAGGAAAATAGAAAGGAAAAAGACAAGTGGTAACTGATTGAGCAGACTGAAAAAGTTGAACCCAAAGCTAGCAGTAGAGAATACTGATAACCTCATTCATACCACAGAACTTGCTATTCTCCAGGTATCTGAAAGTTTTAATGCAGAAACTCAAGCCAGGAAAACTGATTGAAAGTATATATAAGACGTTATTAGATCTTCCCCTAGTCCTCATAGTCTAGTAACTGCACTTTCTCTTCTTAGGTAGAATATTGGGTATTTATTATTATTCTCTTTAAGGCAGAATATTGGATATTTATTATTCTTTTGCCAGCATAAACAGAGGGTCTGCTGTTTTAAAAGTTTGTGCTTCTCCAAAATTCATGTTGAAACTTCATTTCCAATGTAACAGTATTGAGACATAGGACCTGTAGTTGGTTAAGTCCTAGGGGTTTGACAGAGTCTTGTCCCCCTTTTGACGCCCTTTACCCTTCTGCCAGGTGAGAACACTGCATTCACCTTTTCCACCTCAGCAACAAGGCACCACCTTTGAAGCAGAGAGTAAGCTTTCATCAGACAGCTAATCTGCTGAAGTCTTGGTTTTAAACTTCCTTGCCTTCAGAACAGTTGAAAATAAATTTTTATTATTTATAAATGACCTAGTATAAGGGTTTTTTTGTTTGTTTGTTTTTTTGTTGTTGTTTTTTTTTTTGGTAGCAGTAGGAACATACTGAGATCAAGTCTCTGCACTGGGAGACATCAGACAAACTTGAAAGTGGAATAGCAAACTGGAAATAGAGGGATTAAGTTAAATTAGACATATTGAGTGGAGAAATTCCTCAATCTTCTTCTCCCATTTGGTTCACAGATAGGGTATAAATTATACAATGATATATAAATTATATAATTTATAATTCAAGCCAGTGTACTCTTGAGAAAAAAAAGGAAATACTATTAATAGTCGTTTATTTTGGAATATGTTATAAAGTACACATCTACCAGGAAAACGGGGGCTTGTAGGGCTATGGGCCTCATTCCTGGAACTCTAGTGGGCAGAGAGATTAGATGTCTTGTCTGAGGGACTATGAAGAATGCAAGAGAAAATACATGAAGAGGAAAACATTCGGGATTTCCAAAGGAAACAGCATGATCAGGTGGTTCTGCAGTGGAGACCATATTCAATGTGTTTTCACTATGAATAACATTCACAAATTAAAATAAGATAAAACCTATATAATGATTTTATTCAAATTATAACCAGAACTGTTGGGAGAAAAAAAAAGTGTGCATTCCAGGATGGAACTAGGGAAGTTCTAATGGAGAGAAAAATCTTCATCCTCTCTGGGGAGAAGTTAATAGATAACACCTAAAGGTTAAAAGTAAAATCCCGGAATAGAAGCATGCTATTTACAAATATGGAGATAAGTTTTAAAAAAAAATTGCTAAAATAAGTGAGATACACTTTAGAGAATAGAAAATGATAGGGCCAGGAACTCCTATTTTTACAACAAATGTAGTACACTGTTTGACCTTTTAATGTAAAGACTGGCCTACTATGGTCTTCAGGCCAAATTTCAATGGCCAGATTTTGTTTGAAAAAAATTTAAAAATTTTCCAGTGACACAGCGTGCCCATTCATTTTCATATTTCTCTGGCTGCTTACATAGTACAACTACAAAGTTGTTGTAGTGCCACATAATAGATATTTTACACTCTGTATTTTATATCATTTTATAGTGATGAGGGTGCAGATGTTAATTCTTTTTCAAGTTATTTTTGAGTCAAAAAATCAATAATAAATGTTGACATGAAGTCCTCCCAGGAGCATAGGTTTCACGTGCTCTGAAAGATTATATAATTTATAATTCAAGTCAGTGTACTCTTGAGAAAAATATAATCTCCACTTTATATAGCCCACAGAATCTAAAATATCTATTATGTGGCACTATAAAGAAAACGTTCTGCTGACTGCTACCCTATACTACGGACAGGGACAGTTGATTTAAAAAAAAAAAATAGAAAAATAGTGACATCAAATACATCCCAAACAGGGAACGCTTCTAAGTACCGGAATGATGAGTTGAACAAAATTGAGGGTGTCTCTTTCTTGGAGTCCTGCAGGGACACAACCATTTTATCATCTAAAGTACTATCAGTTATCCTACTTAAAGCCAGGATAATAAAATGGTTGCTATATCCAAGAAAACAGCTACCCCGTACTTCAAATCAAGCAAAGTAAATTCTTATCATTTTATTTTATTTTATTTTATTTTAGATATTCACCAGTTTTTGCTCGGTTGTCTATTTGGCTCAAAATATAAATTGCAGATTTTCTGGAAATGTTTTTGAAATAATAGCTTCTGTGTACCCACCCACAAGTCTATTAGCAAGAACAAAATAGGAGGTAAAAGTCTTCTGAAAATGTGGCTCTCAGAGGAACTCAATGACAGAGCCCAATACTCATTTCTTACCTGAGAATTTAAGTGTTTTCCTGGGGGAGAATCCTGCATAATATTTTATCCTGTCTTTCTTGTTCAATTTCTTTCACATCACATTATCTTAACATACACCACTGCCTCTTAGTGTCGTGTTGCTTATATGCTTCCTAATAAGCTACTAGTTAAAACAACAATGATCTACCATGTTTGGGTCACACAGGAAATAGCACCTTACAAGGTCAATAGATTTTCATTCCTTGCCTCTACCTAAGGTTTCAACATTGGTTGTGTTTCAAATGAAATTTACTAACCAAAACTATTGGTTTGAAAATAATTCTTTCAGAGCAAGTGAAACCTATGCTCCTGGGAGTACTTCATGTCAACATTTTTTATTGATTTTTTGACTCAAAAAGAACTTGAAAAAGAATTAACATCTGCATCCTCATCACTATAAAATCACATGCAATAATTTAAGATTTGTGAACAAGTGAGTATTCTACTAATACGAACAGTCTAAAATGTAATTTTTATTTTCTGAGATCAAAATTTGGCCTTGACTAGAACATACAATTTGTACTCAGTGCCACAGATTCTGTAAAAGTCCTCTATTAATGTGTAGTAAGGGGGCGTTTTAGAGAAAGCATCAAAACACCCTACAATCTTGGTTTGGGATTTATTATTATTGTGTATTTGTTAAGATAATTGTTTTCTGCTAGTGCCTGGAAACAAGTAAAGTTTATATAGTCATTTGTTTATTCATGCATTGAATATGTTTTGAGTTCCTACTTCGTGTATTTAATATATTTTTTAATTCTTTTCCCCAGGGGAGAAGACTGTTGGGGGAGTTGTTGATGTAAGACTGGTTATTCGGGTAACAGTCAACTTATTTGTTCACAGAGCACTTAGTACTTACTGACTGAGACCAAGCACGATGTCTATTCATCGTAGAAATTCAAAACATATTCAATGCATAAATAAAAAAGTAACTGTATCATTCAGTATATATAGGATGACTGAACAGATAGATGAGGAAATGCAACAAACTAGCCAGGTTAGACTTAAGACTGGGGGGAAGATAGCATGTGCGGGATGAGATAAGAAGCCAGAAAGATGTGAATCACAAATCACAGTCTTCATGCAGTTTTCTTTGCCTATCATCCAGAATCAAGCTATTTGATAATTCTAATTTATCACAAAATATAATACAAAAATTGCAAATGGTTACTTTTATAGGGGCTTAAAATTGAGGTAGAAAGAGAGGATAGACATATTTTTAGAAATAGAGAAAAATCAAATTAGAGTACACTTATGTACAACCATGTACCAGGCTTGAAATTACAAATGGTAGTTTTAATAATGTGATGGCATAGTCTGACATGTAATTTCCTCGATGTAAGTTCAAGATTGCAAAGATGTGTCAGAACAGGGCCTAGAATGCAGATCGTTTGTCTGTGTTGTCTATTCTTCTCATGCCATCAGGTAGAAGGACAAGTAAATATTGTGAGGGTAAGGACTCTGCTATTGATTTGTAATTCCTCTCTGTTTTATACCATGACTGTCATATTGCAGAAGCTCTATAATTTTAATAAATAAATGAACAGAATAGTCAATATGTGACTAAACACCTTAAAGTAGGAATGAACATGACACTATTTTAATGGCTAGCACGTTATACCTTAGAGTATGTGATATCTCTTTGTATATCTCATCCAGTCCCCATAATAACACTCTGACCTCAAGAATGTTATTCTGCCCACTCTGCAGGTGAGCAAACCAATGATCAAACAATTAAAGGTATGTTAGAGTAAACCAAGAGGACGACACTTAAGACACTGTAGCAAAGAGGACTGGGCTGGTTAAAGTGGTGAGTAATGGGTGAGATTGAGAAAGCAAGACTGAATGAGAAGACTAAAATTAAGAATAAGGGACCTTAAGTCAGGCATCTGCCTTCAAAACAGGACAAAACAGTGCTCGTGTAAATTACTGGAACAAACAGTAAATAAAGCCATAATCTTACCAACCTTGTCAGTTCAATCTAATAGGATTATCCAGTTTAACTGAGAGAAAAAGAAAGAAGGGAAGAATCAGAAAGAAAAAGAGGAGGGGGAAAAATCTAGTTGCCAGAGAAGAAATATCAACTTTACATTGTTCTCATCGGCATAATGGAATTCTGCAGGACATTCAAACTTCAAGTCAGTGTGGGGACCCTCTTACTAAAGAAACCCCAACTGAGTGACAATTACAGCCAGGAGAGACTCTGAAAAAATTTCTCATTAGTAATTCACATTACCTACCTTCCTTAAAATACCATATCACTGTTGTTTCTAGAAGCAGGGATGTAATGCCCATGGGTCTTTTCTTTTTTAAAAAAAAAATAATAATAATTACATTCTTCATAGTCAGTTCTCCAATATAAGTCTCAAATTTTGGTGGATGAGATACAACATTTGATAGAAATCAACCACTTTGCTATTGCTTTGCTTAGTTATATCACATGGTAGCTGGGAGATAAAGAAAATGATGATAAACTTTATTATTTTTGGCATATAACCTAAACAAATAATACTATATTAACTGGAGAGAGTTTGCTCAGTTTCTCTTTAACTCATCTCCTTCATATTATTATGGACTTACCAGCATCATCAACAATGAAGAAATAAATGATATAAATAGACTTAAAACATGAAGATATGATCAAATAAGATATTTATTTTAATTAGCCAAGGACTACTGACACAGGTTTAGATGCCTGACACTTCACAACTTTGCAGAGATAGGATACTACGCATGACCTTATTGCAGACCTTACCAAAACCTGCAATTTTTGAGGATAAGAAAAACACGTTTTTGTCTGACGTTCTTTCACTTTGATAGTTTTATGACTGGAGCTAAAAGTAAACCCAACAGAATTCGTAAACCTGGCTTTCCCCATTCTTATTCTTAGGATAAAAAGAATTTTGTTCAAAAGAGAAAAATATACAATTCTGAAACTTTTATTTATTATAATAATTCACAAAGAATAAAAGTGACAGCAATTGAAATCAGAGGAAAAGAGACAAAATTAAAGAGAATGAAATGTGATTAGGTGTTCT
The DNA here is from genome assembly GCF_008728515.1 of Papio anubis. Classification (NCBI taxonomy): domain Eukaryota; kingdom Metazoa; phylum Chordata; class Mammalia; order Primates; family Cercopithecidae; genus Papio; species Papio anubis. Next base: position 100,423,687 of record NC_044987.1, read on the forward strand.
ACTAGTTCTTTCATAATTCTTTCCTAGAGACAGACATGTATAAGAAAAAGCTTTATCTTGATTTTAAAATCCTCTTAATGTGATTTGAAGCTCTTGAATTAAGCCCCACACAGCAAAATGCAAATGGTTGGCTTTTATTTTGGTGCCAAAATTAGTCTCCCTACCAGTGGCTTGTAGGAGCAAGTCTTCCTTCTCTTGTTTTCTCTGTGCTTAATAATGAATTAATTTAGGCAAGTATACAACCAAATGATAAATGATTGATATGAAATATATGCATGTTGTTGTATTGGTTCAAGGAGAATTTCACCTCTTGGGAAAGAAAGTAGATTACCAATTCTGCACAACAGCATAAGTGCTATATAAAGCAATATATAAAACTGTCCAGTAAACAACTCACAAAGGCTCATCCACTCAGCATAGACTGGGCTAGACCTAAAATTCCATATGTTCTTGGCTTTCATTCTGTATTTCTTTCAGCACTCAAAATTGTAGTATCTAGCTGTTAGCAGATAGTACTTTCACACTGAGAAGCATAAGAGAAGTGAAAATCTTGTGCTAAAATGGCTGTAATTTATCAGTACATATTTATAACCTCTTTCAAATTAATCTCTGTTTTACATTTGAATCCAAAAACAGATCTGCTTCTAGAAGCTACCATACCCACAAAAAGAAGTTGAGACTTCTTTTTCCTTCCCTGCTACCAATTAGAAGGGGTAGACTGCTATAGTGAAAGGAATGTGAATAACTTTTAAATGAAATAAACACAGCTTAAAATGTACTCTGTGACCATAGAGAAATGACAATCTCTCAAACCTGAGTTTGTTCATCTAAGAAAGGGGTATCCCATCCACATTTTCATTGCAGGACTGTTGCAAGGACAATCAATAAAGGTTAAGCGGCTAGCAAGATGTGTGATAACCAGTAAATGATAACAAATGCATGACTGCTTTGTAAGACCTATTGCTACTAACAGCTCTACTCTTAGAATCTGCCAAAAAGTCTTCTTGAATAATTTTCTTACACTGTGCCAATGTTTTTTGGCATGGAATAGGTGCAGATTTAGAAACATAATATTCCCTTAAGTAAAGGAAGCTTGGATTTCCAGATCTCTCCTTGCTTACTATGTGATTGTACGTAAGTTGTTTACTCACCTAAATCTCAATTGCTTTAGAATGAAGGATAAAAATACTACCCACCATCATCAAGAATTATAAGGATAAAATGTCTAACAATGTAATGCCTGCAATGATGTAACTATTTAGTAATTTAGGGTTTTTTGATTAGTATGAGGAGGAGTAATAATACAGATAATATGTAAATATTTCCTGCCACAGGTTGTTTTCTTAAAACACTTTGAGTATTCTGCTTGCCATCATTCTAAGGCTACTTCAGAGGCGGCTTTTCACTGTGATCATGCAGATAAGTGTTTATTTTTTAAACTTGCACTATACTCATGCTGTATACCAATGCATATATACAACGCTGTGTTCCAATGTATACTAACGCCTGGCTACACTATACAATGTCACATTCCTTAGGTCTGTGTTGTGACTGCATACAAAGCAAGGTTGAGGCAATTCTCTTCCAGAGCCCCAAGTCTGTTAGGGGCCTGCCATGCTCTGGAGTCATCTTAGCCATCCCCACTGTATGGGTTCTTAGCCATCCCCACTGTATGGGTTGGATCACTGCTTAGAAGAAGATCATACCCCAGTTGAACCTCAACTGAGATGTAAACCCTGGACAACACCTTGATCACAGCTTTGCAAAGGACCCCATTCAGCTGTTGTCTCCATTACTGACCCACAGAAATTCTGAGATAATAAATATGTGTTGTTTTAAGACATTAGTTCTGTGGCAATATTGTTATGAAGCTATAGATACTAATAAAATACCACAAAAAACACTTCAGGTAATGCTATCATGCTTACTTCGCAACCAGACTCTTCATCTTGAAAACTATTTATTTTCAAACTTTATTTTTAAAAATTCTACATCATTCTATACTTAATGCACAGCACTTTTTTTCTTGGATTAAAAATTGAACTCTTATAATCTCTTTATCCACATAGTTACTAGTAATAAAACAGTTTGGGATATGAATATTACTTCCAATATATACAAACAAATCATATTTGGTTAATAATAACTGATTCAGAATTTGGGGAGTTGATGTGATAGATGATATGAAAATGGAACTTGAAAATCCCAAATTCCTCAGTGCTTGATGCTGATAGTAAACAGATCTCTCTGTACTTTGAAAAAAGAAAGTATGTTCTTCAGACACTTGCTTTGATAGAATCATAGATAGCTAAAGAAAAAAAAAAAAAAACACCGAAAAAGACAAAATACTGCATAAATGCACAAAATCTACACACTTACAAAGGAAATCATTATCTTTTCTCAACTAAGTGTGGTCCGGACACAGTTAATCATGACTAAGGTGTGATTCATAAATGTGTTCTCTTAATCCAAAGGGGAGATACTTTGGGATCAAATTATTAGGTTATACTAATAGCATTGGGTAACTGGTAGAGGCTAAAGCCTGATGATATCTTGGAGGCAAAAGATAAAACAATATCTCAGTGATTCATCCAGAAGTGCTTTCAAATTAATTGAGCCCAGAGACCATGCTGCTGGGTTTTTTTAATGGGCAAATCACAATGTGAAAGATCCAAAGTGCTCAGTGAGAAACAAGTGAGCAGTGTCAGAGAAGCAAATTGGGCTCCTTTTATTATTTATCTATTTCCTCCTAAGGAATGTGTTCATTCCTTTAGGTGCTTTGGCTCTTTCCTCCCTTCATCTAAATTGCTTTGCCCACAGCCTGAACACACCCAGACTGAGAGTTCAAGCCGCAGAGAGAAGGGGATGACCCTGAAATTTCACAAAAAGGACAGAGAGAGAGAAGGGACCAGTTTATTAAAACTTGAACTGGAAAGAGAGCAAAGTGCCAATCTAATTAGTGTTTAATGATTGGGCTCAAGTCAGAATGTCAGCCCTGGACCACCAGGGAGTCTGGCTTGAAGAGAAAGAGTACATGGAGAGGGAAGATGACACAGTCGATTGTCTTGGTCTGTCTCTCTAGTGCCAATTGTGGGAGCTACTGACGCATGCTGGTTTTCCTGAGTCAATCAAGGAAGAACGTAGACAGTGACTTTTCCTCCACTCCTCTGCCACCCTCCTTTATAATAATTGTGGCTTACATGCATACAGGTTTCTAAATGTCTTCAGCATCAGTCTCTATAACCAACTATTGCCTTTAGCATCCAAACTTTAAAAGATTACTGTGTCCATTAAAGGAGGACTGTGGCTGAATCATTTTAGCAGGGTTGTGATAATCCATAGGCACAGAAAAGCTTTGATTCAGAAAGAACTCAGTTCAAATCCTAGTTTTACCAGTTACTAACTGGAAGGATAAATATATAAACCTGTTTTTAATAGTAAGAAATATTTAGTGGGGGATTGGTTGAATCGCTCTGAACCTCAGCTGTTTCTTCTTTAAAATGTAATTAGTAATAGCTATCTTTACAGAACATTGAAAGAATTAGACTTCAGATGTACAAGCTACAGCATAGGGCCTTAATATTAGAAATTCAACAACTGAACTCTATTATCACGCCTGGGAAATATCAAGGGGAAAAAAGTGTCCCATCCAAAAATTTCCACGTATCCCATTAGTAACTACTTCCTTGTCTGTAGCAATTCTGCAGGTAACTACAACAATTTGTTTATATTAAAGAAGGTTCCTTGCTTTACGATTCTCATTACCAACTACTGCTAGTCTTAGTATAATATAAACAAATTATAAAGTTGTATTAGAAATAACCAGGTCACATATGTGAAAGAACTGGTTTCAGAGTCTGCTCAGCCTTCAGAAAGTATAAAGCGGTTCCTTTTGGGAATAGACATGGGCCCACTTAAAAAGGCAGGGTCTGTTCTTGGGGCCTGCTTCTTACGTGCCTCTTCACCCCCCACGGAAGGTATTTTCAGTCAAAGTATGAGAAATTGGTTATTACTGCCAAATAAAACCACACCATTCCAGTGTGGCTTATAGAAGACATTTTCTCTTCTTCAGTCCTCAGTTCCACCATTCTGTGGCCATCAGCCAGGTGTTTTACCTTTGCTCTTTACAAATGACCTCTTGGTTGCTGTATTAGTTTCCTTGGTCTGCCATAGCAAATGACTACAAATTTGGTATAATGAAAACATCAGAAATGTATTATATTGCCATACTAGTATCCAGAAGTCTAACTAAAATCACGAGGGTGGCAGGCTTAGTTACTTGAGTAGGTACTTGCTCCATGTCTCCCTGTTAGCTCTGGGTGGCTGCTGGAAATCCTAGACTCACCATTCGTCTCTGCCTGTGTGTGTCTCTATATCTTAAACCTCCCTTCCCTTTCTCTTATAAATCAAATCATTGAATTTAGGGCCCGTCTCAGAATGATCTTATTCTGAGATCCTTAATTACATCTGCAGAAACAGTCTTTCCAAATAATGTTACCTTCACAGGTACCAGGTAGGACTAGGACATATAATTTTAGGGGACACTGTTCAACCTTCTATAGTTGCCTCACATACTCATGGTAAAGGTCATGCAAGTCTGCCCAATTCTTGTGCTTCCACAGTCCATTTTCCTCCTTCCTAACCTAAGGATTTTTCAAAATGTGATTTAGATCTTGTCACCCTCCTACTCAAACCACCCCAAAGGTTCTCCACTGTAGAGCCAAACAAAGCCACAAGTCCTGTCCTGTGGGTTAGCGTCTATAGAACCTAACCTCAACATTTTCCTCCTAAACTTCTACAATAGTCCTCTCCTTCTCATTCACGTTCTCTCTGTTCTACAATGACATCAACAGGTTTTTACACTTTCCTTTCTTGAAACTATCTTCCCCAAGATTGTCCTCAGCTGGTTTTTGCTCATTGCAGGGCTAGCTCTCCACCCTTCAACTTTTTGTTCAGATGTCACTTCCACAAAGAAGCTACCCCTCATTAAACTAACTGAACTAGCTCCCTCTCCTTATAGTCACTCTCTGTTCACAATCAGTTTTATATACTTCAAGTATGTATTAAAATTAAAAAATACCATATTTATTAATAGTTTTCAGCATGTTCATTGTTCTTTCCCCACTAGAATGTATGTGCCATGAGACTAGGAATTGTTTTGCTTATTACTCTTTCCCCACTATTACACCTGTGTTTGAAACACAGCAGGCTGAAAAAAGTGTTTGTTTATTGAATGAAAGAATAGCATAATCACGTCTCAAAGGAAAAGAGGCAGAGGGGAAAGAATGAATGCTAATTGTTAAGCTATCACCATATGCTTAATTATTTTCTTTACATATACTAATTCACTTAATTTTCACACTGACCACAAAAGGTAGATTCTATTATTTCTCCTACATGTGATACAAAAAGGTTAAATGACTTTCCTAAAGTCACATAAAAAACAAAACTCAGATCTACCTGACTTCAGGTCCCACATTCTTTCAATTAACTCTATCCTGCAGGGGAAAAAAAGACAAGGAAAGGAAGTTTTAAGGCATCATCAAAACATGCTATTGAAAGTAGACTGATGATAAAAATGCCCTAATTTTTTAGTCAAACCCCTCTCAGGTGTTTTCAAATGGAATAATAGTTTACATTGTCCTTGCGGTGATGCTGTGGATGTCTGTGAAGCTGGGGTGGGGGAAGTACTGGGATGCAGAAGGATCCAGCCAGTTGGCTTAGAATAACTGGGGTGGGTGTTTGCTTTTTCACATGGGTAAATTTAATTAGCATTGTGGGTGTCTAAGAACTGCTGCAGACCTCCTCTGGCTGCTGCACAAAATTATCCAGGACTATGTTTAGCATTTCTGGAAACATGCCTCTGATCCTCTTCAAACTTGCAGTGAAATAGGGACTCAGGTGCCTCAGTCAGGAGAATTTGAACCACTACAGAGAAGAAAGTTATATTTAAGATGAATTGAATGAAGTATTTCTATTACAATATACTTGAGAAACCTTTTCAAACCATGCTAGCTCTTATGGTTTGTTGATGAAACACACATATGCTTCATAGCACGTATAAAAAGAAAACTGCTTAATACTGAAGCAGTGTTTTAAAAGAATTAAAATGAAGCTTGTCGCATGAGAAAATAAATGCTTTCTCCAGTCCTTATCTTTCAAAAACAAAGTTATGCTTATTTCCCCTTCTTACTTGGCTAATTTTTGTATATTTATGCCAACTTGAATCAGAAATGTTAATAATTTTCAGGATATTTGTTTTCTAAATCATTATTTAAAGATCAGAAACATTACTTCAATTATTTAATTCCCAAGAATATCTATGACCACTTGCAGGAAGGAATTAAGAGTCACAACCTGGCCAGTTATAAATCTGAACTTAATGCTTAGTTCATGCATGCCTGCATAAATTCAACAAATATTTCATATGACCTCCTATGAATCAGTTACTGGTTAAGGAAATAAAATGTTTGGTTTCATATAGCTCATATTCTAGTAAAGGAAACAGATAATACATATATGAATACCTAGAAAATGCAATGCCAGAGAGTAGTTAATGCTATAAGGAAAAGGTAAAGTATAACAAATGTTGGTGAGGATGTGGAGAAATTGAATCCCTTATACACTACTGATGGGAATGTAGAATCTGCAGCTACTATGGAAAAGAGTATAGAGGTTTCATAGAACTACCACATGATCACACATCCCACTTCCAGTTATGTATCTGAAAGAATTGAAATGAGAATTTCAGACCATTCACAATAGTCAACATATGAAAGCAACCTAAATGACTCTTGATGGATGAATTGATACATAATAAAATATGTGGATACAATGGCATATTATTCAGCCTTAAAAAATAAAAACAAGTCTTACCATTTGCATCAACATGGAAGAACCTAGAGGGCGTTATGCTAAATGAAATAAGCCATTCACAGAAGGAAAACTACCGCATAATTCCACTTACATGACAGATTTAAAATGGTCAAACTCAGAAGCAAAGAAAAGAATGGTAATTTCCAGAGGCTAAAGGAAGGGGAAAATGGAGAATTACTGCTTAGTGAGTATTCATTTTCAGTTATGCAAGACAAATTCCAGAGATCTGCTATACATAGTGCTTATATTCTCAATATGGTATTGTGCACTTTAAAATATGTTGAGGTAGAGATAATGTTAAGTATTTTTACCACAAAACAAAACAAAATATAAGGAAATTTTTGGATGTGATGGATATGTTCAGTACCTTAATTATGGTGATGGCATCATAGGTGTGAGAATATGTCCAAACTCATCAAAATATATACATTAAATATGTGCATTTTTTTGTAAATCTATTATACCAACATAAAACTTTAAAAAGAAAGAAAAAGTAAAGCAGTTAAGGAGACATGGAGTGATGTTAAGGTGACAATAAATGTTTGAACAGAGATCTGGAAAAGTGAGGAAGCAAGGCCTGTAGGAATTTGGGTTTCAGGGAGGAGATAGAGACAGCAATTGAAAATAGAAATCTCCTGACATGGAGGCATGCATGGCATGTCAGGAAATAGCAGGGAGGCTGGGGTGGCTGGAGAGGAGTAAGTGAGAGGCAGAAAAGAGAGAAGAGGGAGTGGAGAAGCAGCCAGGCTTAGAACACATAGGGCTTGGGAGGGCAGAGGAGGCGCTTCAAGTTCTCATTTCACATAGAAGGAAACCCAACAGATGGTTCTGAATAGTGCAGTGACATGATCTGACTAATCTTTTAGAAGGACATCTACAGCTTCAGTGTTGAGAATAAACTCAACAGGATCAAGGGCCAAAGATCATAATCAGAGAAGTCACTACTATAGTTCAATGACAGTGTCTTGAACAAAGGTGGGAACAGCAATGATGGTGGTCAGAAGTAGTCAGTTTGCAAAGGAGTTGCTAATGGACCAGTTTTGGAGTGATATTGAGAAGTGAAGCCAGCTGGACTTCCTGGGTCTAGGGGGTCGAGCTAGCTAGAGGTTTGTAAAATGGACCAATCAGGCCGGGCGTGGTGACTCAAGCCTGTAATCCCAGCACTTTGGGAGGCCGAGACGGGCGGATCACAAGGTCAGGAGATCGAGACCATCTTGACTAACACGGTGAAACCCCGTCTCTACTAAAAAATACAAAAAACTAGCCGGGCGAGGTGGCGGGAGCCTGTAGTCCCAGCTACTCGGGAGGCTGAGGCAGGAGAATGGCGTGAACCCGGGAGGCGGAGCTTGCAGTGAGCTGAGATCCGGCCACCGCACCCCAGCCTGGGCGACAGAGCGAGACTCCGTCTCAAAAAAAAAAAAAAAAAAAAAATTGGACCAATCAGCAGGACATGGGTGGGGACAAATAAGGGAATAAAAGCTGGCCACCCCAGCCAGCAGCGGCAACCCACTCGGGTCCCCTTCCATACTGTGGAAGCTTTGTTCTTTTGCTCTTCACAATAAACCTGGCTGCTGCTCACTCTTTGGGTCCGCTCCACCTTTAAGAGCTTTAACAGTCACCTGGAAGGTCTGTGGCTTCATTCTTGAATCAGCAAGACCACAAACCCACCGGAACGAACAAACTCTGGACACAATATGGTTTGGGTATTTGTCCCTCTAAATCTCACGTGGAAATGTGATTCCCAGTGTTGGAGGTGGGCCCTACTGGGAGATGTTTGGGTCATGGGGGTGGATGACTCATGAATGGCTTAGTGCTGTTCTCAAGGTAATGAGTGAGTTCTCACTTTCTGGGTTCATGTGAGATCTGGTTGTTGAAAGAGCCTGGCAACTCCTCCGTCTCTTTCTTGCTCCCTCTCACCATGAGATAGGCCAGCTTACCCTTGGCCTTCCACCTTGATTGTAAGCTTCGTGAGGCCTTACAAGAAGTCAAGCAGGCACTGGTGCCATGCCTGTGCAGCCTACAGAACTTGAGCCAAATAAACATCTTTTATTTATAAATTACCCAGTCTCAAGTATAGCTTTATAGTAATGCAAAATGGACTATCACACGGAGAAGAAAAGAATGAGAGAAAACGAAGATGCTGCCCAGATTTTTGCTCTGAATAATGGGGTGAAAGATAGTACCATTTACCTAAATGGAGCTTTTTGCAACTCTATTCAAACAAAAAGCAAAAAACAAAGATTATTCAGTAAATGATTTCTTCCTCTCTATCATTATTGTCCCTTCATACACAGAAGCAGAAGAGCGGGACATGTTTTCTTTTTTTGTTGTTTAAATTAATTACTCTGCCTTGCTCAGAGTTGTTTTAAGGCAGTTCACTGGGAGTATAAAATATGTCAAGATAGCATAAATTAGAAATGGAACAAAAATGGCCTTTGGCCCTACAGTTCCACTGTTAGAAATTTATCCCAAGGGCGACATAGTGTATTGTGTGAGCATAATGCAAGGATGCTCACTGCTACACTGTTTGTTACAGTAGAGAATTGGGAATGACATAGTCAAATTAGTCTTTGGACAATTATTGAAATCTCTACTATCAAATCAGAAATACTAACATTACATTAAATTGAGAGGGACAGATGTTCACTATATATCGTGAAGAGGAAATAATGTAGGTTACCAAAGAGCATGTAAAGCATGATTTTCTCTATACAAACATATATGCATGCATAGAATAAAATCTATAAACCCACATGCCGAATTACTAAAGGTAATTATTCCTGGCTTGGGATATGACCAAATAACTTTTGTGAAAATGTTTGTACATGTTGATGAGATGTTATTTTTAAAGTGGGGAGGTGAAAGAATAAAGAAAAAGTTAAGTATGTGCAAAGAGAAGATGTAAGCCTAAAAATATAAACCAACATAACATTCTATCCACCTACTACACGTGATACTTATATTTAGCTCTAACAAAGATAGCAGCTAAGACTAAAAGACCTTACTAATTACAAAATTCACCATGTCCGAAAATAAAAATATTATCTATATAAGAAGTGTGAGTCTTGACATTCTCAGATGACCTGGAACATTCTTATCTCTACAGATGTCCTTGAGTTATTTCTCCCCAGTCACCATCCACACAGGAAAGCCAGCCTGTGTTTTAGCTCCTTGAACATGCCCACCTTGTTTTTACCAGAAGTTGCTAGCACAAGCCCTTGTTTCAAACACTACTGCTTATGTTATTCAACTGAAAACTCTTACCTTTTATGTCAGTTTAAGCTTCACTTTATCACAAAAGAATTACTTGATTCCCCAATAATAAATAATTGACCTATAATTCCTTCTTGCCAAATATCATTTGTTTTAATCATACAGCTATCTGTGTGATAGCTTTTGAAATCATCCTCTTATTTGTTAGATAGTATGGTAGGCAAAATAACACCCCTTTCTTCCAAAATATATCCACATCCTGCTCCCTGGAAACTGTGAATGTTATTTTACATAGCAAAAGAGATTTTTCAGATGTGATTAAATGAATCGCTTTGAGTTACAAGATTATCCTGGATTGTTCAGGTATACCCAATGTAATCACAAGGATCCTTACAGGGGAAAGAGAGAGGCAGGAGAGTGAGAGAAAAGATACGTGAAGCTACAAGCCAAGAAAAGCAGGCAGCGTCTGGAAGCTAGAAAAGGCAAGGGAATAGATTCTCCCTTTAGAGACTCCAGGAGGAACACAACCCTACTGACATCCCAGTTATAGCCAAGTGAAATGCATTTGAGATTTCTGACTTCCATAAATGTAAGATAGTATTTTTTTAAGACACTAAGTTTGTGGTAGCTCATTATAGCGGTAACAAGAAACTATCACAGATGTTAAGAATCTTGAGAGTAGCCACCTTATTCATTTTGTTCACCACTGTATCCATAGCATCTAACAAAAGGCTTTGACACATTGTAGGAAACTTATATTTGTTGAATGGATGGATGTTTAAATTAATTGAGGAGCATTTATTCCCCAAAATATTTCCCCAATTTAAAAATGAGGCAAATGCTAACATGGCAAATAATAAAGCATGTAAAAAACCCATTGCTTTATGCAGTCTAATTTATTCAGGCGGATTTTCCATGCATTACTGATCTTGCAATAAACGGAATATTATTTTCCGTTACACTCAATTTTTAAATCACCCCAAATATCACAGAAAACTTTTAGAAAAAATATCTATCATTTCTTTATAAAGTTCTTCTAGAACATCTAGAAAGAATGAAATATTGGAAAATGTGTTTCCATACTGATTGTCAAAAGTAAGGATATGAGATTACTCATCCCTGTATTTTGTCATTCCCATCCTGTACCAGTAATCTTTGCTTTGCTTTGATCTACTTACCAGGTCAGTTCATAGACGGCATAAAGTGAGGTCTGTAGTACAAGCCCAAATGCTGACAACTGAGCTAAGACTTCGGGGGAAAAAGAAATATCTGCAGGTGACAATTGAGCACCTGCAAATTTATCTATAATGTTACACATTCTGCCTGAAATTACGTTAGTCGTTTTTAGAGAACTGGAAATTTGACTAACATTGTCTCCTTTCGTTGATTTTTTTCAAGTTCCGTGAGTAACTTGAATATTCTACCGCTACTTGAAATGTTCCCGGCAGTGCATTGCTTCTCAAACATAAGCATACATTAGAATCACCTGGCATTTTGGATGCACCTGGAGGACATTATGTTAAATTACTTAAGCCAGGCACAGAAAGACAAATAATGCGTGATTCCATTGATATGTGGAATCTAAAATAGTTGATCTCATAGCAGTAGAGAGTAGAATGGTCGTTACCAGAGGCTGGGGTGATTATGGAAAAGAAAGCCTGGGAGATGTTCGTCAAAGTATGCATAATTACAGTTAGATAGGAGGAATAACTTCAAGAGATCAATTTCATGCCATGGTTATTATAGTTAATTATCATAAATTGTTTCTTTAAAAAATGTGAAGAAAGTGTATATTAAGTGTTCTCACCACAAGATCTATAACTATGTGACGTAATGCATTTGTTAATTAGATTTAACCATTCCACAATGTGTATACAGTACGCCATCACTTAACATCATCCATAGGATCTTGGAAGCTTTGACTTTAAGTGAAACAAACTATAACCAAACCATACTTTTACCCATCAACATTATCACGAAATGACCAAGGACATAGTATGCATCACTTTGCTTAAAGCTGAAGTTTCCAAGGACCGATCGATGACATTAAGTGAGGACTTACTGTATACTTCAAAACATTATGTTGTACACAATAAGTGCATACAAATTCATGTCAATTTAAATCAATAAATAAATTTGAAAAAATGTTCTAATGTTTGCAACAACAGAAAAGCATCACATGGAGGGCTTGTTAAGACTGATTGCTGGGCCTCACCCCCTGTGTTTCTGATTCAGTGAGTTTCACGTAGATCTCGGACTTTGCATTTCCATTCAATTCCTGGGTGATGCTGCTGCTGGTCCCACGAATCACTGCTCAAGTGGAGGCTCCTGGTGCCCCACCCAGATTCTCTTAACAACAGTTGTGAGTTGTAGCAGATAGCAATTATAGCAATTCATTGCCCCTTCTTTTTCTGTTTTTCTGTTTTGTTTTGTGTGTTTTCTTTTTTTTCCCCCAACTTTTAAGTTCAGAGATACACGTGAAAGTTTTGTTGCATGGGTAAATTACATGTGACTGAAGTTCGGTGTACTAATCATCCCATCACCTAGGTAGCATAGTTAGTACCGAATAAGTAGTTTTTCAGCCCTTGTTCCCTCTCCCACCCTCCCTGTTCTGTCATCCCCAGTATCTACTGTTCCCATCTTTATGTTCATATGTATTCAGTGTTTAGCTCCTACGCATAAGTGAAAACATGTGGCATTTGGTTTTCTGTTCCTGAATTAACTCACTTAGGATAATGGCTTCCAGCTGCATCCATGCTACTGCGAAATACATGATTTTGTTTTTTTATGTGGCTGTGTCATATTCCATGATATATATGCACCACATTTTCTTTATTCAGTCCACCATTGATGGGCATCTAGGTTGATTCCATGTGTTTGCTATAGTGACTAGTACTGTGATGAACATATGAGTGTTTTGTGTTTTGAAAGGATTCCATGACCAAAGAAGGCCTGCTTTCTGAGAGGCTACAAGAATACCACTCATCCCTCATTCCGCCCCATCCCTCTCTCTCTCTCTCTCTCTCTCTCTCTCTCTCTCTCTCTCACACACACACACACACACACACACGCACACACACACACACAATGTGGTAATCACTGCCTGCGATGAGTACAAGAAGGCAGCTTCTTTGCCTCCAACCTTTTGGTGCAATTCCAGCTCCATAGTTACCCATCCCTAGGTCATCCCTAATGCTAGACTCTGGCTCAGTTCACTCTCCTATTTAAATCCTTATCCCCTATCCCAATCTGCTTCCCTCACTCCCTTCCCCCTGAGACTATTTCCTTAGTAAATCAGTGGAACCAGAATTCTCATCTCTGCCTCTAACTCAGGGAAGTAGACCTAGGTCATTTCCTTTTTGGTCAGAGGGAAACTTGGCTCCATGCACTGATGACCAACTGGCACCTTGGATAACATCAGAATTGGAAAATATCTTTAATTACTAATGCAGAATGAGTACCACATCCTTGCAGAACACTGGGTCCTTGATCTACAAAATGTGGCTGACCGGCCGGGTACGGTGGCTCATGCCTATAATCCCTGCACTTTGGGAGGCTGAGGCAGGTGGATCATGAGGTCAGAAGATCAAGACCATCCTGGCTAACATGGTGAAACCCCGTCTCTACTAAGAATACAAAAAATTAGCCAGGCATAGTGGCGGGTGACTGTAGTCCCAGCAACTGGGGAGGCTGAGGGAGGAGAATGGTGTGAGCCTTAGAGGCGGAGCTTGCAGTGAGCCAAGATTGCACCACTGCACTCCTGCCTGGGTGACAGAACAAGACTCCATTTAAAGAAAAAAAAATGTGGCTGGCCACATTTATTATTATTATATTTTATTATTGTACATTATTTTTATATTATTAAATTAAATCATTATATCAAATCTGAACTCAAACATTATTTCCTTAGAGAAGGTTCATTATTTTCCTGATCTCTCAGTTCAAGGTTGGTTCCTCTGTTTAATGCTGTCATAATTCCTGAGACTTAAATAGCATGGTATTTATTATGGGTTTTACTGAATATTTTATAGTATGTTTTAATTCAATATCTATCGCCCCACCAGACTGTAAGCTCTGAAAAAGCAAGAATTGCTTGAATGCCTAGTATGGTGGTTACTGTAAAGTATGAACATAATGCTTATTTGTTGAAGGAATAAATGCCTAAAGAAACAACAGTTTCTGAGCGCGATGCAGACTTCAGAATTCTCACCATGAAAGTCAGGCTTTATCTGGTGCATTTGGCAAAGATACACAGGATGGATGAATGTGAAGTGGACCCTTAGCTGCAGACTACATAGAAGAGTTTCCTAGATGGGTCAAGTAGTCCAAACCAAGGAGGGAAACAGGAAGTTTTGGAACTGGGGATCCATTCATCAAGAAGGCTAACTTGTGACCCCACACTCATAATTTGTATTTTTATTTCAAAGTAAAAGTCTGGCACTAATAATATAGTCACTTTATAACAGAGGCTGTGCACAACTCAGTCTGTGCCCTATGCCTGATGAAATAACATTGCATTCACCATTGTGTTTATGATATAGGCATGCAGATATCATTATAGACAAATTTACTGTACATTATGCTATGCGATGCAGTTTTTAAATTGTTCCACACTTGTCAGATAATCAAAGACTAAGATAAAAGTATGCATATTATTGTTCTCTCCCTGCCCTTCTAGTATAGAAATGTCAAATCGCAATAGTACCACAATAAATCTTGACACTTATCTCCTATAAAATCTATTTTGAACTTGAACATGAGAAAAATGAAAAGGCAGGGAAATCTAATGAATAATCGTTGGAAAGCTAACTAAGTAAAGAAAATGCAAACCAAAGACATTAAAAATCAATTTAGAAGCAAATAGCATTTTATCAGACTTAAGAATTATTAATTAGGGGTCTGAGGTACACCCTTATCACCAAGATAACAGAAACCAAGGCATGCAGAAAATAATTAACAATTAGCCTAGTATTTTTTCCATTTTATTTTAAGATAACCTCACTTAAATACATACTTTCTCTCTCTCTCTCTTTCTCTCTGTCCTTCTCTCTCTCTCTCTCTCTCTCTCTCTCTCTGACACACACACACACACACACACACACACACACACACACACAGGCACATTCTTCCCGGGAATAAATCAAAGCACCCCCAGTAGTGCTAAAATCTAAAGTGCTATGCTGGAGAACATTAAGGAATTTACTGAAATGGATGTGGACTGCCTCCTTCTCTGAGTCATCAGGTTTTAAATAGAAATGAGATAGTAAATTTCTGCCCGCATCACACTGTGTGTCTTCTCTGATTCACTATTCTCATTCATCTTGCTGCTTTCTAATTTGTAAAGATGCAGGCAACGTATAAATATTCATGGCAACTCTGGAAATAGACTACATAGCGCTCAGTCTTCCGTTAGAAATGGGCAGAACATCAAATAGGGCTGGAGATGAGTCTCAAAAATGATACACTTGGCTTGTCACTGGACAAGAAAAAAGAATGGCATGATTATGTCGGAGAAGAATTTCACAGCTGAATCTGTGAGGCTTCCTGACTTTGGCTTAAGCCAGCGGTTCTCCAACCTGCTACACATCAGAATCATGTGGGAGAGGATTTAAAATTAACAATGCCTAAGGTTCATGCCCAAAGATTCTGATTTAATCTATTATGGATACAATCAGGGAACTGATATTTTACTAGATTTTTCAGGTGATTTTCATATACAACCTAGATCAAGAGCTACTTGTTCAATTATTGGCAAGGTACATTAAGCCACTCCAACAACTTTAGTTTGTGGAGCTTCATGGAGGTTAGTTTGTAGGCATCATGCTCAGGCTATAAATACTCCCCCAAATGCAATAAATATGAAATAAATGTTATAATAGAAATAGTCTTGTGGTACCATGGGACACAAAAATGGGACAAGATCATTAGTTCGTTTTATCTCAGAAATGTGAAGTGGGATCTCAAAAGTCTTCTTAGAGGCCTTGGTGAATGTGTGATATGTCGGGGGGATGGAAGAGAGGTAGAAAGGTCACACAAAAGAAAATTTCCAGCCATGAATATATTGTGTTCAAAAATATGTGCGGACCTGAAAGAGCAGAGCAATTGTGAAGTGTAAGGGGATTGACAAAGCTGGAGAACGGGGGATGCCCCTCTCTTTTCCCTGGCAATTTTGTAAATTGTACAATCTAGCCACTGGACTGAGATTTTTAAGTGTGCTATGAAAAGTGGAAAATCAGAGTTATTTTGAGGTACAAGTGAGATTAATTTTCCATCTGGAATCATATGGTTATAAAGAATGAAGGCAGTTGATTTAGAGGATATCAACATTAAATTTACCACCAAGGAATCAGAAGCAGTAGATGGAAACCTCTGCTAAGCTTAAAATACCCTCTTCAAATATTAGGAATGCAGTTTTGATTTGAGGTTTCTTGTCACTTCATTATGATGCCTGCACCCACCAATTCCAATGGGAGAAGACCCAGAATCTGGACTGCTACCAACTAGCACGTCCTCATTACTTCAAAAGTCTGAATCTTTACATGAAGACAGTCCTCCTCCTAACAGGCATACGGAAACTAACTTTGGAATGTCTGCCCAGGGTGTGGATTGGTTTGAGTGGGATGAGCCATACTTGATTGCTGGTTTCTGCTTGCATTTAGCAGCAGTAACCAAGAAGCTAAGGGAACGCATTTTTAGGGCATGATACTGAGCGAATATATATGGCCTTTAAGAAGGGATGCAGCTGCAGATGTGGGCATCTGAATCCCAGGCCTTCATAGGAGCCAACCAAGCAGGAACAGCTCTGCCCACCACTATGCAGCTGGGCAGCCCTCAGCCTGTCTTTTCATTTTAACTGGGTTTTAAGAGCAATACCCAACGAAACTGGTATTCTTTTATCACACCCGCCTCTAAGAAAAATCACACCAGAGCCAACAGGGAAGAAAAAAATGTTTGAGATGAATAAAATTAGAAAGCAGTCTATCAAATGTAATGTTTTTAATTTTTTTCCTCACTCTTCAATGGTTTATCATCTTTAGCTACAATAATGATATGGCACTTTGGGAGGACAATTTTTAGAAATTTCCTAAATAAATTTTTATTAGTTCAGTATCTGCTCAATAACAGCAATCACAAAATAGTGTTACATCAATGATATCCAGTTGTTTTCCAATAAAATTCATTGATCATGCCATTTGAGCAGATGGTCTGGAAATAGCCCCTTAGAAAATATTATTTTAAAAAGTAAAAGATTCATGTACAAAAATATTCATCATAACACCAGTTATCTTAGGTAAATTTTCATTTGAGTCAACCCTTTTATATTTGAAACAACCTAAATATCTAACCACAGGGGATGCTACTAAGTGGTGAATAATGCATGAATTAGTCTAATAAATGAACCACATGCTATTATTGTCTGCAGCCTCTTTTTGTAAGGGCCCCTGATGTTAAGAATAGTATTTACACTTTTAAATGGTTGGAAAAAAACAAATCAAAAATACTATTCTATTCTGACCTGTGAAAATTATATCAGATTTAAATTTCAGTGTCCATAAATGAAGTTTTATCACAGCACAGAATTGCGCACTCATGTACCTATTATAATTGTTTACATCTTGTCAGCAGCCATTGTGCTATGGTTACAGAGTACAGTAGTTGTGCCAGAGACCATAAGACCCAGAAAGCCTCAAATATTTACCATCTAGCCTTTTATAGAAAAGGTTTGCTGACCCCTGGTTTAGCAACAAGAGCAGAAAGTATACATTCTGGAACTAGGCTGCCTAGTATTGGGTGCCAACGTTGGCATTTATTATACATGTGACACTAAAAAATATATTTATCCTCTCTGTGTTTCAATTTCCTCAATGGTAAAATACAGGTAATAATAGTACCTATCTTTTAGTGTTGTAGTAATCATTGCATCGTAATTCATGACATGCTTAGAGCACTGCTCTGTATGGAGTAACCCCAGTGAAAGTTATACTTACTTGATTTGTACTAACATAAAAACTGTTCAAACGTGAGATAAAACACTAGATAAAATTATACATATACTATGAATACAACTGTTAATAATATAACTTTCACATAAAAACTGTCTGGCAGAAAATATGCCAAAATATTAACAATGATTACCTTTCACTGAGAAATTTTAATTTTCTTTTCTGTTGTTCCCAAGTTTACCATACGTGCTCAATTACCTATAGAATGGTAAAACAATCATGAATATAAAAAAGATAGAGATTGCTATAACTATGGAAACACTTCTGTGAAAGTGCATTTTACATAGAAAATGAGCCCACAAATGTAAGTACTGAATATTCTGTTTCAAAGGCTGTCCTCCTCCTTCTGTTCTTTCATACGCTCTCACACTTCTTTTACAATTATATTTTTTCCTACCAAATGGTGAGAGTGACACTTACGCACTTTCCTTTTCACCTGCGGGGCTGGCCATTTGCAAGTGGGAGAAAACTAGCTTACCCAAGCTCATCCCATTACACACATTGCTAATTACCACTAACGTCCACTGACAGCAAACTTCATTAACCACATTGAAAAATTCATTCCCCAGCCTCTCCACTCCACGCACTTGTTCCCAGCAGCCCTCCCCACAGACAGCTGCATTTTTATTCTGTGTTAAAAATCCCCATATTCTTACACTCAGTCAATAAAGCAGAGAACTTTGAGGTCAGCTCAGGGCATGTGACTGGATTCCTGAAGAAAAGAGTTTGAACATGTGTATGTTGAATACCAATCCATAGTCACAGATTATTAAAACCATGGATTTCCCCCAATGCTGTCTTCCTTGAAAAAGCAATTCACATATTTCATTATTTCTATTTCATAACACCTGAAAATAGCACAAAAACACAAAGTTTTGAGCACCTGGGCAAAGAGGCAAAGTAAATTCTGTTACAATGAGTCCATGGCTAAGGCAGGGGATTAGGGCTCTAATCATTTAGTTTCATCTAACTGATGAAGCATTTTTTTTTTCTCAAATGACAGATTATATTTACAGGACTTATATTAAATACAAGGTGACCCAGGAAAAGTAGATTGTTGGTGCAGCTTGCACTAGTCCGTTTGGTACAGATTGATGCAACTTGGCACAGTGTCTGGTATGTTAAACAGCACACAATGAACCCCATAATAATTCAATCTATCTTTCTATCCACACGTCTATCCATCCATCATTCTATTCATCCATCCATCCATCCTTCCATCCATCCATCCATTATCCATCATCCATCCATTCATTCATCCATTTATTGATTTACACATGTATTTCTTCACGTACAAAACTGGATAAAACAAAAACTTAAATTCACAGCCTATAAGAAATAGCTAAGTTGTGCCACCATTCAACAAGTATGATTTATTTTTAAAATATCTACTGTTTAGGCAGATGCTAAGCAAGATATTGATTATTAAAAAGTTAAGATATTGATGATTAATAACACTACATCCTTGCCTTTGATAAGCTAACAGCCTAGTAGGTAACAGAGACAGGGAGACACATATATTGAACACACTATAGTAATCATAATAGAAATAGCATGTCCAAGGTTCAGAGACTGGAATGATGTGGGCAGGAAGCCAGAGAGAGATGTCCTACATGGAAGACAGTCCTACATGTTACCCAGATGGGAGATGCTGAGTCTGCTGCAGATTTTTCCATGCTATTAATTCCTGATTTTGCTGGGTTTCATACATGTATAAAGTTTGTTACCAGAAAAAAAGACTAACTTATGCAACTGGTCTTAATGTCATGGTCATTACATGGTCAATCTCTTTTTAAATTAAATTAAATTTAATTTAATTTTATTTTATTTTATTTTTGAGATGGAGTCTCGCTCTGTCACCCAGGCTGGAGTGCAGTGGTATGATCTAGGCTCACTGCAACCTCCACCTCCCAGGTTCAAGCGATTCTCTTGCCTCAGCCTCCCGAGTAGCTGGGACTACAGGTGCATGCCACTACACCCAGCTCATTTTTTGTATTTTTGTAGAGATGGAGTTTCACCGTGTTAGCCAGGATGGTCTCGATCTCCCGACCTCGTGATCCGCCCACCTCGGCCTCCCAAAGTGCTGGGATTACAGGCGTGAGCCACCGCGCCCACCTAGTCAGTGTCTTTTTAAGAGCAAGAGGCGCAACTTCAAGAAAGGGATGGATTCTTCTCATGTGACTGGATTGATACTTTATTTTTCTCTCTCTCACTTCACTCTCTCTTTTATAAAAGAGTTTCTTCTTTAAAAACTATAATCTTTAAACACAGAAGTATTCTTTAATATTACACAGGATAATTTTGATTCAAGTGCTAAATTTGAAATTGAGTCAAATCTCCAAGACTCAGCAAAGGATACTTTCTAATGGACCCAGAAATGTATTTATTTTTATACTTGAAGATAAGACAATTGAGCACTAGAAAAAGTGACCCAGCATAGAGAACCAAGGAGAAGGAATCCCCTGAGGCTTCTCAGGGAATCACTGGGCTATATTTTTCATCTTCCAGTGACAGCCCTAATAGAACGGTAATATTCTATTATGCAAATTAAGATGGTAATATGGTAATTTTAAGACAAGATCCTTAGTCACAACTTGGGCCTGTGAGGTAATGTTACTTTGCTTTTAGAATTGACATTTACTCTTTTCTATTGTTAACAGGCTAATAATTATGAAGGAAGAGTGGGAGAAGAAGGAAGAAGAGGAGGCAAGGAGGAGGAGGAGAAGGAGAAGAAA
Organism: Papio anubis; assembly: GCF_008728515.1. Taxonomy (NCBI): domain Eukaryota; kingdom Metazoa; phylum Chordata; class Mammalia; order Primates; family Cercopithecidae; genus Papio; species Papio anubis. Next base: position 100,444,514 of record NC_044987.1, read on the forward strand.
AGGGAGATGACTCAGTAAAAAATATGCCCTTAAAATTTAGTAAAGGGTCCTGTTCCTTAACAAAGAAAAACCGGAAATGACCACATCAGTTAGGAACTCCACGGCCAAGATCTACTAGTGAAGGAAATTAGCACAAGGTGAGATAAAGCTTCAGCAATTTAGTAACTACATACCAAGAACATTATCAGGGATCCTAGAAGTAGTGCTAGTTGATATTTTAAATAATTTTCTTTTCCTTTGTTCTATGAACAACAGCAACAACAAAAAGCGAATTAAATTAATGACAGAGCATAAAACCTAACAATTTTCATTAATATAAGGTACCATCTTTTCTGGTAAGTATATTGCAAACCTATAGATCTGGTTACATTTCACTGAATAAGTTAGTCATGATCTGCTTATTACATAGAAAGAACTATGACAAGGAAAATCAAATTGGCATTTAGTGTATAATTTTTGATGTTTTTTAGAAATAACAGAATCCTGAAGTCAGACCAGAACATAGGATGATGGGAGGGTTTCATACTCTAAAGATGAAAACCAGGGTCTAGAATTTGACTCAAGTATTAGTTAGTGCAAAAGTAACTGCATTTTGTTTTTTTTGTGTTTTGTTTTGCCATTGACAGCAATGGCAAAAACTGCAATTACTTTTACAAGAATCTAATATAAAATCTATAGGGATCTTTTCTTTTTCAGTAGAAAACTACCTAGCTTCATGAATATATGAATAGAATTGAAAGTTTCTACAAGTACCTAAAAGCTATTTTCAATAATAATTACTGGCAAACAGATATCAATACACAAGCTGATAAAACAGAGATTTTATCCACTGTAAAACTTTTGTGAAACTGCTTATAAAATTATGTTTCTGCTCCAAATATGACTTTCCTATTAAACCTTGGCCTAATATTTTTAGTCCAGTTATGAAGCTTTCCCTGATTTAATAAGCCTACATAAGTAAATCTCCTCTGTCTCTTTCATACACATTTTGTGGACAGCATGTATTATTTATTCATTTTTGAATACTTCTTATTAGTGGCTTCCATGTCACTTTAGCTAAATTATAAACACCTTGAGCTTCAGGCTATGATTTATACTTGTTATGCAATCTTCTGATTCCATGGGAGAGGTCTGCACCAGAGGAGGGAGGTTCAGGACATATCCCAGGTACATTAAATGCTGGGCCAGTTATTCGAGAAATATTTATTGGATTACTCTGGGCCAGGTTCTCTACTATGCTGTAATTATTGGACACATTCCTTGTCTTCATGAAAATCATAATCTATGAGGTGGCATGGTGAAACAAGTAGGCAAATAAACAACTACAACTTGTCGTAGTTCTCTGAAGAAAATATTTTGCTTTCAAGAATGAAAAAGAGCAACTTTGGCTTGACAGTATGTAATCTCTATCCTTACCTTTATTATTTTCAAACCATTTGATATGATTCTAGTTCAGAAATTTTCAACCACTTGGGGAAAATAATGTCCTTGTAGATCCTCTATAACGGTGACTAGAAATGTGTTTCTCAAATAATCTTTCTGAGTAAGAATTATCAGAAAGTGGGGAGAGAGTGTGTATGAGCCTCTCAAGGTGGAGAATTGGAAGCTCGGCAGAGAGTGTCAGTAGGTTAATAGAGAGTGGGTGGAGGGAGATAGGGGACATAACTATTATTACTGTAAAATATTCTCTACCCCAGAATATATCACACTTAGCAAATAAGTAGTTGCATATTTCATTGTAATAAGTGGTTGAACTCCCAAAAATAAGATATTATCTTCAGTACAGTGACTGAACAATACCCATTTATATCACAAATTTACATGTCAGAAGTCTAGGCACAACTTAGGTGGGTTCTCTTCTTAAGGTTTTACAAGGCTGAAATTAAAGTGTGGGCTAGAGCTGGGGTCTTATTTGAAGCTTAGGATCTTCCTCTAAGGTTACATCCTTGTTGGCAGAATCCATTTACTCATAACTGTAGAACTCATGGAAGCTTGCTTCCTCAAGGCCCGCAGGAGAGTGTCTTGCTGTTTTGAATCTCCTTTTCTAGGGAGGGTATGAATGAACCTTTATTTTTTTTAAAGAGCTCACTTGATAGGTTAATCTTACCAAGGATAAATCTCTTTTGAGTAACTCAAAATCAATTGACTAGGGATCATAATTGTACCTGCAAATTCCCCTTGCCTTTGCCTCGTAATATAACCTAATCACAAGGGTGAAATCCCATCGCAGCCAAAGTTCTCACCCACATTCAAGGTTATACAGGGCATGGATACCAGGGTGTGGAAATCTTGGGGAGCGTGAAAAAATTCTGATTTTTGTAATTTCTCTTTAATGAGAAAATATATCTCTTATTTTGTTAAACCACTATACATATAATTTCTTATAGATGAAAAATAATCATTAATAGTCTTTGTGTTAATGTATTTTTCCCTCTCAAAAATAAGCATAATTAAGCATACCTATCACAGGCGTTTAAGATGTGTATACTGTAACCTTTAAAGAATGGTCCTACGGACTAAATTATGTACCTAAAACTTTATATGTTGAAGCACTAACAGTCAACATAACTGTATTTGGAGACAGGGCCTTTAGGAAGGTAAGAAAGGTTAGAAATGAAATCATAGTGTTGGATTCTAATCTGATAGGGCTGGAATCCTTATCAGAAAAGGAAGACACGGCAGAGAGTTCTCCCCTTCTGCATGTGAACAGAGAAGAGGCCACGCGAGAGCACAGTACACAGTGAGAAGGAGTCCATCCACAAGACAGGAAGAGAGGCCTCACCCGAAACCAACCCTGATCGCACCTTACTCCTAGACTTCTGGTTTCCAGGACTATGAGAAAATACATGTTTGTTTTTCAAGCCAACCAGTCTTGTTGTTATATCATGTTGTTTTGGCAGTCCTAGCATTCTAATATACGTATTTTAAGAAGAAAAACAAGGACAACAGAATTAGATTCCGAAAGAAAGTCAAGAAAGGAAAATGCATAAAAATGGCCATGAGAAATCAGATGTAAGGAGAGTAAAACAAAAAAGTAACAGTGAGGATACAATACTGCCTTTACATAATCATATATTAGACTTTACAAGTAGAGCTATTTCAGGCATTTCATCATGTTTCATGACAGGGAGTCATCAAAATATATTGGGTTCCTTTACCATAGTAGTGGGTGTCTAGCGATACACCGCTGTAGTGATATATGTGTTTTCCACACACATTTTATAGATTTGTTCAGAAAGGTAAAAGGTATCTAGTTGTAGAGAGAGACAATGGACCACATACCAAAAACATCAGTAAATAAGAGTGAAAGATTTCCAATAATGACAAGAAAGCACTTAGTTTAATGATGTAGTATGGTCTCAAAGGAGTTTGCTTTTTAATGCAATGGCAGGGCAATAATGGCTTCAACAGAAATGTAGAAAACTATAACCACTCCTGCCTTTCTATACAAGTTTGTGGTGCAGGTATCATGCAAGAATAAAAACTTTGAAGATTCACAGAAGAATAAGTGATAATATAAGCATGTTCCTAAGAGTAAGCAGTAAATAGGCTACAGACACATGATGTAGGGTCTGTGATGGGGGCCTCCATTCTAGAAATATACAAAATCCATCCATACTTAGTATATAGCATTGAGAATCATTGTGCTTGCTGCTGAATGTATACTATTCACATGTAGGCAAACTCATCAAGATGTGTTGCAAGTTCATTCATATTTCTAGGCCAGAGATCTTTAAAACATCTGGGACACATTTCAATATCTGTAACACTAGAAATGAAGTATGACTGTCTATATTAGCATGCAGTACACGTTTAATGAGACTTAAAAAAACTCTTCCCTCATTCTATCCTATTAGATTCCTGCCATGAAGGGAATTATATTACTTTAGGTATATTCAATCTTAAATGACCATAGACCTAGGTTTATGGAGAGAGCTTAAAACATACAAAGGTCTTAGTACAATCCAATGGGAAGAAAAAAAATCATTATTAACCTCAGACCAAGGTGATGGAGAGACCCTGCCACTGAAGTTCCTGCCAAGAAACAACAAATTATTTCTGCTATCTTGAGTGACAAGGGATATGGAAAATTCCAGAGCATCAACTTTCCAAAATTTCAAGCATGTGGAGAAGAGAGTCAGCTATAAAACTATTCTTTGTCATCTAAGTGTGAATTGATTCTAAAATTAGAACTACAATTAAAATAAATTTTCCTCTATCAAAACATGTACATGTGCAAGAGAAAATAAATTATACTGATAACAATGGCAAAGTATCACTTTTAAAACATGATTTAAAACCTTTAAACACTTTTCCAATATTCAAACTTTGCAATGAAATTCAAGAGATAAGATTCACCACTTAGGAAGGAGAGAATTTAGAATGTGAGGTATAGCTGACTTTAGATATTGGAATTAGATAGATTGCTGTTTTATATGGGACACTCAGTGGTAATAAATAAAAGTTGAAACTCAGCAAACACACTACAAATACATGTGCTCTTAGATATTCGACTTTTGTCCTCATTTGCCTAGTTATTTACCTCCTGAGATATGCCAGAAATCTTCATACTTTTGTACTTTTGTCTATTTAATTGTGGGTAATATAAAATCTCTATATACAACATGAATTTTTAACTGCAAAATTTAGTGTTCTAACATTTTGTCAAAGAGATACACATTCATTTGGAGCTGGTCCTAATAATGGGAGAAGAAACATGGATATAAATAGATTTATAGAAAGAGATGGTTTTGTAATTAACATACATACTGGAAGAATGCTTTTCATGTAAAGTTACAGGGACCTATACAAAGGTTCTCCCTACTCTTCCCCAAATGGCAAAGAGAACTTCTACATACACAGAAAGAGGAGACTGAACAGATCTTAGATTGAGGAGAATTACCTTTAAACCTTTCTTATGGTGTGAAGATTTGCTTAATTGCAACAAGGGGAAAAAAAAGGAGGAGAGAATTATAATTTCTAATATATGTGTGGGCAAGGCAAAAGTTTGCATACCTTAAATACTTAACACTGTAGAGAGTTCTTCATATAAAATCATTTATTTTGCATCTTAAGAGCAAGGGCATAGGAGGATATGGAGCAAATTGATGCACATATTAGTATTGCAATAGAGCATTAGATCATTCCAAAGTGTTTTCCAAATTTGAAACCCCTTCCTGAACGAGGTTGTGGAAGATTCTATTTGATATAAAATATTAGCTGCTGCTGCATGGAACTGAACTTTCCTGCTGTGTTGATAACAGGTTTGATGATGTAGCTTGTCTCGCCTTTCATTTTGGAACAATTATGTATCTCCACCTCACTGATGTGAGAAACAGCTATTTGACTCACTTTAGCTAATTAATTTAAGAAGACGTAATGTGAGCCTTTTTAAAGCAGAAGTTCGAGCCTTATTATGGTTCTACCAGTCCTCTTTTCCCTCTGCCCCTGGACAAGTTTTTTTTTCAATAAGGTCTGCTCTACAGCCTGGATCCCAGAATGAATGAATCCAGAGTAGAGCAGAGCCACAGATCACCCACAGACAACAATAAACAGCAGTGTAAAAAAAAAAAATGTATATATATAGAAGCCATTGAGATTTTGGAATTGTTACTAAAACATGCCTCAGTCAATTCTGATGTTACACAGAATAATGTCGGGGAGGTGGTAGAAATGCATAAAAATTATATTTTATACTGAATATTATATTTTCTGTTGAATATTATATTTTCTATACAATATAATATTTTGAGTATATTACATACTCAATACTCTTGAATTAGAGACTTAGCAAATCATTTTCACAAGTCATTGGTAGTTAACAAGAGTCATGCCAGTCAATTATTTGTTAGTATCCAATCTTAAGGTTTCAATAACATATTGCAGCTTATTCCCAGATTTATGTACCATCTCAGTTAATCCTTTGGACTATAATAAAGTTCAGAAATAACTTCTTCACAAACAGATGTTCTTGTGAATTCCTTGTTGGGAGAATCAATCTTAAAAAAGTTTCAGGAGTGAAATATAGTAATATGTATCTAACCTTTAAAAATTGCACATGCTGTGAATTGACAATTTCTAATTTAGGAAACACTGTGACCAGTAGACATATGCATAAAGCCTTAGGAATACCATTACTCCATTATTTATAATATTGAAAAAACAGTTTTAAAAGTCCTGAATGTCCAACAATCTAAGAAGAACTAAATAAATCCTGGTTTAATTTTAAAATAAGCAGCCAGCATATAGGAAGTCATAGAGGGACATTGAATCCCATGAGAAATGCTCCGAATATATTAAGAGGAAAAAATCATATTGCAACACAATATATATGATGTGATCCAAATGTTATTTTAAACATATAAGTATATATAGGCCTATAAATGCAAAACAGTTTATTTTTGTTTTATTATTTCTATTTGTCTTTATTTTCAAAATTATCTGCTATATTTTTGTATTACTATCATTGTAAGATAAAAGATAATGTTCTATAGTATATTATTGAATGAAAAAAGGATATTCGTGTTAATATACTATTTGTATAAAAATATACATAGATATACATATAGTAAGAATTTAGAAAAAGGTATATAGAACTATTAATAGTGATTAACTTTTAGACTGTTGATGAGAGGCAAATGAGAAGACAATTTTCATTTTTTTTGCCCTGTGTAGGTTAATATCACACACTTTTTACAATGAGCATGTCCTAATTTTTTAATTTAAAATACTTCACTAATAATGTTATTTTATTTTATTTTATTTTATTTTATTTTATTTTTTGAGATGGAGTTTCACTCTTGTGGCCCAGGCTGGAGTGCAATGGTGTGATCTTGGCTCACTGCTAACTCTGCCTCCCGGGTTCAAGCGATTCTCCTGCCTCAGCTTCCCGAGTAGCTGGGATTACAGGTGCCTGCCATCCTGTCCAGCTAATTTTTGTATTTTGAGTAGAGACGGAGTTTCACCATGTTGGCCAGGCTGGTCTCGAACTCCTGACCTCAGATGATCTACCTGCCTTGACCTCCCAAAGTGCAGGGATTACAGGTGTGAGCCACCTCGCCCGGCCAATGTTATTAAACACAGCAATATATGCATGCCAATACACATATGTGCACACACACAAACACACACACACACACATTTTGAGCCTTTTAAATGAAAGACAATTGAACTCAGTGGCTTCATTTTTATATCCTTGATGCACTCACTACATAGAACAGAAAGATGTAGTTACCCAGTCTTAAAAACCTTCGAAGTGGTGTGAAAGACTAAAATCCAGGCCAACTTCTATAGACAGTTTAGAGTTATTCTTAGCTCTGGGATCATTCTCAAGTATCTACCCATTTATTTCCCCAAAGAGAATGTACTATTCACACGCACACTGCCTAGGCTTTGGTCCAATGTTTAAGCCTCAAAAACAAAAATCACTTGAGGAAGAAACAAAGAACTCTGAAAAATCCAGGTCACAGAATGTGAGAGAAAAGGACTTTGCACAGAGTATCAGGTGAGACTTGGGGCTCTCACTTGCTTAGTCAGCTGTGATTTTGGATTGGTCAATTTTGACGCTCAGTTTCATTCATCTCTGTACAGGATTTGCCTTCCTTCTTCAACCTTAGGAAAACAGAGACTACTGTGGGTATATATTAGTAATTGAATAATCAAATGATTTATCCTAAAGAAAGATGTATTTCTATTTGGTCATTATAGTAGAATATATTTTATTTATAAGAATGTAAATGCACAAGAATTTTCAGAGGTAAGATTTACTCTATCATATTATCCAATTTCTTTAATGTTAAAATGTGCATAAAGTTTCATTTTTCATTTGGTTTTATATTCCAGTGGAACTCACTCTTTTCAGAATGCAATACGATCCATGGCTATTTATGGTTTTACAAGTTTCATAATGTATCCCAATAAAACTATTATAGCAGGAAAGGGGAATTAACAAGGATAAGGGTAATTGAGTCATAATGCACACTGTCTATAAAGTTAAAAATGTTTTTAATCATAAATGCAGCAATGACTTACAGAATATAATTCTTAGAAGTTCTGAGTAGGCTAAATAAAGCCTAACAATTCCTCCTACAACACTGAGTTTTGCCCATAATATTGGTGACTATTTTAAAAATGCATTAATAATGTAACACTGAATTGCTAATAGTACACTTACACATGGTTGTTGACATTGTAAATTGGCATGAGTCATATGTATTCAAGGCCATAAAATGCTTACAATGTTTCTTTCTGTGATCTATCATGAGAAACTAATTCAAAGAGGGAAATAAAACATTGCAGCCTTATCCTAAAATAGTGGAAAATTGGAACCAAGATACATATCCAAAAAATAAGAACACTGTTAAAAATATGTTGTAATTATCACACTTTATGGATAGGCTGTGACGGAAATATAGTTATAAATATTAACAACATTGGAAAAAATAAATGGACCATCCCTATATTTTAGTATCTAATGTAGTTTATCAACTGACTCAACAGAACATACAATATGAGGTGAAAAAGAACAGACCATAAACAAAATGTTTGTGGTGATTTAGCAATATACAACTCCTATTCATGAAGACAACAATGGAAAAGGAAAGAGGTTTAGCTGGGATTACAGTTGTGTTAATTGGTGGGATTTCAGATGACGTGGTACCCCCCACTCAGGAAACTGCCTAGTGTTTTAGTTTTGTAATTATGAGAAGCTGGAGAGAAATAAACATAAGTAACTATTTTCGAGTTTATATATTCAGGGCAACAAACATTTTTTAAAAAAATTCTTAGAGTTTAGTACATAATCTGACTCTGGGACCTTCATTCTTCACAACTTTCAAGCCTTCACAGATCACAATATCACAGATCATATCATATCATGTCGTACATTATCCTTTCCAAGCTGCCTTTTAATTATATCCATTTACGTGGTTTAACCCATTTTCTTGACCAAAGTCAAGTGGTTCTGTGAGGGAAGAGCTTGAGATTGACTGGATTGAATGATTTCATTTAGATATCTAATGGCAAGTTTGAACACTATTTTGCTAAGCCCTGCTCAAGTGGCTTGCCACAGAGGTGACACATGATAAGAAATATCTAATCCAGGTTTAGCTGCATCTCCCAGACCTTACTCTCATTTTTGAGAGAGATTTCCCAAAGCAATATGAGTAAATAAAATCCCATGTTCCTGTAAGGTTATGGATCACTCTGTTTCAGAGCTTGGTACAGAAAGGAAGCCAACAGAAGGGGAGAATGAAGTGTGGATCAATATTTCCTACATTATATTTTAATATGAATTGGCAAAGCGTTTTTAAATTATGAGGGACAGAATCTCAGTGCTCAGAAATCATTACTGCACTGCAGAACAGTGTAGTTCAGCTAGGATCTTACCTGCTTTTACAAGAAATCCTGGCAATTGTTCTGAGTCCCTGTTTCTTTTATTAATAATGTGTTATTGCTGGTGACAAATTACGCTGTGCTTTTTATTATTATTTTGAGACTGAGTCTTGCACTGTCACCCAGGCTGGAGTGCAGTGGTGTGATCTTGGCTCAGTGCAGCCTCTGCCTCCCAGGTTCAAGCAATTCTCCTGCCTCAGCCTCCCGAGTAGCTGGGATTCCAGGCACTCGCCACCATACCCGGCTAATTTTTGTATTTTCAGTAGAGACAGGGTTTTGCCATGTTGACCAGACTGGTCTTGAACTCCTGACCTCAGGTGATCAGCCCACCTCAGCCTCCCAGTGTGCTGTGATTGCAGGCATGAGCCACCGCATCGGGCCTATGCCGTGCTTTTTTGAGGTCCCCAAATAAGAACAAGAGCGAAATCTGAAACAACTTCTTTCACTTTGGGAACATAGGCAAGAAACTAAAGAAAGTATATTCCTTAGCATTTTTTTTTTCTTATTTCTTAAATTATCACAAAAACACAACTACTGTCTCAATCTTTTATCTCCAGAAGAAAAATTACTTAAAACATTAATATAAAAAAGTATGGCATACCTACTTTTCTTCTTATGATTTCAGTGATATTAGATAATAAAAAGTACTTGTTGAATTTGTCAATATTTTAATAAAATTCCTGAAGCTGTACACAATCAGTGAGAGAGTCCATACTTGCCTTTTACGGGATCTTAATGGAAAAGTTTTCCATTTTATTACGTCGATTATAATGTTTGCTACGGTTTTTCCATAGATGTCCTTTATTATGTTGAGAAACTCCTTCTATATCTAAACGGTTGAGAGATTTTATCAAGAAAGAATCTTGGATTTTGTCAAATGCTTTTTTCTCTGTCAATTGAGATGAACATGTGGTTTTCATCTTTCATTCTGTTAATGAAATGTATCACATTGATTAATTTGTGTATCTTTCAAGCAGGCTTACACACCAGGAATAAATTCCACTTGGTCACAAAGTATAATCTTTTTGATGTATTATTGGATTTGGTTTGCAGGTATTTTATTGAGAATTGTTTCCATCAACATTCATCAGAGAAATTGGCCTATGGTTTTGTTCCCTTGTGATGCTTTGTCTGGTTTAGGTATCAAGGTGATACTGGCCTCATAAAATGTGTTTGAAAGTATTCTCTCCAGCTCTATTTTCTTGGAAGAGTTTAAAAAGTATCAGTATTTGCTAAGAATAAAAGAAATAAAGTTAATAAAGAAGAGTGTGGGACAGTGGAAGTCACCTTGGTATTGAATAAAAACTTAGATTTTTTGGTACCAGGCAAAAACAAACATTTTTGATAAAATATGAAATGATATCCCTGCCCTTGCTGAAGTATTTGTGCAGTATTTAAACCAAATTTCTACTAATGATAAATGGAAAATACTCTCTGCGTGTTTACTGTATATTTCAAGATACTAATAGAAGTAAAAAGTTTTACCTTTTTGATACCTGAACCATGGCAAAATTTTATAAATGGATCATTTTAAAATATGTTAAGGATCCTTTTTAATATAATGATAAGAATTTAATGTATAGATAGATCAGGAAGCATATTTATCCTCAGAATCTGGTATTCAAAGATAACAGATGATTGATAGGACTCCCAAAGCTTTTATATTTCACTATTATCTTTTAATATTACTTTTAATTTTTAATAATCTAGATCTATAGTAACCCAGAGATATCCTTGGGAAAGGCACACCCTTATATCAATCAGGAAATGTATTCAGCTGCAAATAAGATAAAATCCAACTAACAGGAATACCAACAGGTAAGAAATGTGTGTGTTTTCTGCAGCAATAAATGTGGTACTAGTTATTATTTAGCTTGCATTGCAGCTCGCTAATGTCACCAGAAAGCCAGGTACTTCCCATCCTCCTGCTCAGCAATTTTTAGTTTGCAGTTCTTTATCCTTGTTGCTGCCTCAGTTTGTCAACAAAATGATTACTGGGGCTGCAGATTTCAAGCACAAATTACAGACAGAAGGAAGAGATAAAAGAAGGGAAGAAGGTCTTTCTCCTAGCAAGGCTTTGTCTTTTTTTCCCCAGAAGTCATGCTGTCCCGGGACTTCTTTCAAAATCACATTAGACAGAAATGTGCCACATGGCTGTCCCTAGATGTCTGAACCCTGGAAAGTGAACTTTTTTTTTTTAAGCTGGATACTCACCACCTGTAAGCTAAACACAATCATTATTGAATTGATAAGAAAGAAACAATACGAGCAACAGGATATGGGCAACAGGCAGTATCCAAGTGACCTGTAGCCATCCAAGTGATTCAGTCTCTAAACGTATGGCCCATGAGTAACAAGGTCAAAATAAAACAAACACAAGGATATGTATTTTTCTCTTGATTGATCATTATTTTTAACTTGAATAAATTTAAGGGGTACAAGTGCAGTTTTTTTACATAATTTGTACTGGTGAACTCTCGGCTTTTTGTATGACTGCTACCCAAATAGTGTACATAGTACCCATTAAGTAATTTCTCATCTCTCACAGCCCTTACCCTCCCACCCTGTGAGTCTCCAGTGACTACTGTTACACTCTATGTTCATTTGTGTACATTATTCAGCTCTTACTTATAAGTGAGAATATGGTATTTGACATTCTGTTTCTGAGTTGCGTCCTTTAATATAATGGCTCCCAGAAAAAAAAAAAAAAAAGATAATGGCTCCCAGTACCATCCATGTGGCTGCAAAAGACATGTTTTTATTTATCATGCCTGAATAGTATTTCATTATGTATATATACCACATTTTCTTTAATCATTGTTTGATAGACAGGCTGACTCCATATCTTTGCTGTCGTGAATAGTGCTATGATAAACATAGGAATGCAAGTGTCTTTTTCATATAATGATTTCTGTTCCCTTGGGTGTACACCTAAGAGTGCGATTATTGGATCAAACAGTAGTTTTAATTTTATGTATTTGAGAAATCTTCATACCGTTCTCCACGGATTATTTTTATTCTCTCTCAGAACCACTTAAAAGCAGAGAAATCAGTTGTAGCTGACAACAGAATAAGAGAACGGCAGGCTGCGCGCAGTGGCTCATGCCTGTAATCCCAGTACTTTGGGAGGCAGAGGCGGGTGGATCATGAGGTCAGGAGTTCGAAACCATCCTGGCTAAAACGGTGAAACCCCGTCTCTACTAAAATTACAAAAAATTAGCTGGGCGTAGTGGCAGGCGCCTATAGTCCCAGCTACTTGAGCGGCTAAGGCAGGAGAATGGTGTGAACCTGGGAGGTAGAGCTTGCAGTGAGCCCAGATTGCGCTACTTCACTCTAGCTTGGGTGACAGAGTGAGACTCGTTTCAAAAAAAAAAAAAAAAAAAAAGGTAAAAACGAGAACATCAAACTTCCTTATAATAGTAAACAAGTTTAGCATTCTTTTTCATTAGGGCTACATTGCATCAAACCTGCATAAAATTACTTACTTCAGCGATCACAGTTGAAGTCCACTGAATTATTTTTAATTTTCTCACCTACCTGAATTGCCTTAAAATGTCATAGTGTCTTAGAGGTTTTCTGGTAGCTGCTATATCCAGTTCTCAATCTGTATCCTACACTCAAAAAGTCACCAGTTTGTTTGATCTGTTATCAATACATGAATGGGGAAATAGGATCTCTCCTAAGATTAGGAGAGAGGGTATTTTGTAAAATAAAGTGAATTTATGATCCATCATGAATTTAGAAATATAAAAGCAATTTAAATTATGCAAAGTCAGGCTGAATAAAAAGTACACCTTTATTTCAAACAATAAACATTGAAATTTTCAAATAACCCAATGCTATTTATAAAGAGAATAAAATTTTCTAGAAACAATAAGTTCTTTTTTTCTTTCAGAGACAACAAGAATTTGTTTATGAAGACTTGATAACTCTTCATATATTTGAGAGGCTATCATCTAGAAGGGAAATGAACTTATTTTATTGGACCAAAGGAAACAAAGTGATGGTTGATATATATAGAAAAGCACATTCTCGTTCAATTAGGTATCAGTGTTTTGATTGTTTTTATCTGAAAATGGAATAAATTTTCCAAGAACATCATGAGTATACAGTCATTGGAGCAGCTTGTATATAAAGGTAGAATCAAAAATAATTTTGCTGAAATGGTGGGGCCATGAACAGAATTAGGTAAAATAGGGAAGTCACAGTGGGATAGGGATAACATTATCAATTTGAATTCAGCATTTAGAATTTGAAGTGTCGTTGGAGAAATTATTTACTAACACTCTGCAGTTTTAATTGCATGTTAAAATTTTTGAGGTGCTTTTCTTTACTGGAGAGCTTAATTTGCAACATTCAGCATGAAACTTTAAGGCTGCAACTTGCCCAAGGCTTATCACACTGGAATCTTCTCCAAAATATTAACTGACTTCACTTTATGCTTCTATTTGTTTATTTGACTTCCTTTCCTGGGCCTACTGTGCTTCTTTCCCTTAGGTCCTTGGAGAACTAAGGGCACTTTTTTTCCTATGAATCTCAGTTCCTCTCAGAAGGAAGAAATCAAAACTTTCTCACAGATTCTACCACTGGTCGCTGAACTCTGACACTAACGTCCTCTCTTCAATGATGTGGGAATGTCATGTCAATCTCGATGAACAATTCCTGGGTTCTCTCTATTTCTCTTTTCTTCCTTTTTCCGAGTCCACAGATCTTCAAGGGTGGAGTGAAGAAGAGAATTCCTCTTTCTTTACAAAAATCCTTTTCTGTTCTCCTGATACCTTGACATCACCAGCTATCCAAAGCTAACCAGAACTTAACTATCTCCATTAGTCCAAGGGGTCAGTAATCATATTAGTAAATTTTGCTTGCACCTCTGCCCTAGAAAGCCCCGGTATGTCACTGTTTCTCTCCCCCTTTAACATTCATATAGAATACTACTTGTTACATCTTTAGCAAAATTTAATTTCCCACTCTATAACTATTTTCGTGGTAGAGGCAGAGAGGGACCCGGGAGGAGGAGGCATTTGAGGTTTGTTATGAGTCATTGATAACAACTTAAGTTTAAACAATTTGATAGTTTAAAATTTTTGTTTGGATATTAAAACAAAATTAGAATGCAGTAAAAACCCTCTCAAATGCCCTCAAGTTAGTGGAACCACTGGATTCGCTGGTTCTCTCGATCCTCTGTAAATGTACTATGCATATTCACAGCCCACTGCATATTTGCTGCTGTGCTTTAGTAAGGAGATGCACCTCTGCTCCTGTGAGTTGAAGTGGATGCTTGCCAAGTGCTGATTGTACTGTTCCCCAAATCTACCTACTTCTTACTGTAATTACGTCATTTACTTTAATACTATATAAATTGATGAAGCGTGTGTTGAAAAAGAAAGAGAATTCCCTTTCTATGAGTACCTAGTTGAATGCTTTGTAAAGTGTTGATGTTAGTGAGTTGCTAAAAGCTTTGTTGTCAGATTGATGGGGGCGGAAAAACCTAAAAAGTAGACAGAAAAATTATGAAAACCAAGTGAGTTTTGTGTTTAAATTGCCTTGCAAGTTTTCTTTTTCATAATGCTACCTCTACTTTAGAGAAACTGAAGAGATAATTAAATATTATAATATAACAATGATCTATGGAAGCACAGTGACTCAGAACTCCTAAGTGATGTAAAGAAACTCCAAGAAAGGCATGTCCCTCGAACCACAGACTAGTGACAGGATGCCATTTCTGTCAGATATTAAACAATTTACTTATCATTCCATCTTTTTACCACTTTCATGACTTAGCTGAACAAAAACTCCCCCCAGTTTTATCAGAGGAGAGAGTTTTCAATATACCTATAAATCGTTTGGAATAGGCTAGTTCTCCTCTGCTTTTGGTTATTTTAAGCTTACAGAAAATTTGCAAGATAAGAACGATAAACTGCCCTATACTTTTCACCCAGATTCACCATTGTTGATATCTTGACACTGTTGCTTTCCCAGTTGTTTACTGTACCCTATTGACTTTCACTACTTTTACTCTATACCATTATTTTTGTTTATTGACACTTGACAGTACACTGCAGATATCATGCCCTTTTACTCCTAATAATTTCAGAAAATTTAACCTTGATCCTGTACTATCATGTAATATACAATTCACCACTGCATTTCAGGAAACACTGTTAAATTCAAACAACATATATTTAAATTGGGTACAGCAGTAAGCATGACTCAAAAACTGGAAATTAGGATACAATGCCTGCCTTCTTAGAGATAAACTTTGAAATAAGGACATAATAGGTTATAACAGAAATTTACTATCACCTCAAATAGATAAATATTTAAGAGGAAATGTGGAATGGACTGTAACCTTATTGAAGTTATTAATATATCTGAGAGGATACATGCATCACTCGGACACAAGGGAGGGGAAGCTATGCAATTAGAGAAAAGGCAAAGTTGAGAGAGACAGGAGAAGCTTTCAGCAGTTCTGCATAAGCATTGTCTAATTAGGTAGTGATTTCTCAGTGATTATACAATTTATCCAGCATTTTCATTACTATTTTGTAGTAGGACAGATTAAACAAAGTTAGTAGATATTTGGATCAAATACAAATTTTGTTTTTGAGTTTGATGCACATCAAATGGCACAAATTGATGACATTTTCTGATAAATTGCCTATTAAAGAAATAAACAAAAATAACAAGAGATTTCTATTCTGTTGTCAAATTTCCTATTGAACTTTAAAAATGATTTATTATTTAAAAATAATATTACTTTCTCTGCTTAAAAGTCTTCAACAATTCTTCATTGTTTTAATAATAACACCAGATTTTGAGCCAGAGATTCTATGTTGTTCATAATTTAGTTTTAGCTTAAATCTGTGATCTAAGTCTTTGACTTGTGACCTAGAATATCACAATTACCCACTATACTCCCAAAGCATCGTTTCATTTTCTCTTCAGTGCTGTGACCAACTCTCCTAAATCTCTGCTTGCAAAATATTATCTCCCTAAAATTAGCTACCAATGACATTCCAAGTCATAACAGAGCCTGAGGCAAAGGGAAAAATCAGCAATACTGGTCCTGTCTTTATTAAAAATATTAATATTTTTTTCATCATGTTTTTGGGTATTTATATGGATTTTTAGAAAAATGTTGCATTAAATTACTGTTTGTCTTGATCACTGAGTTTTTTGATGCCTCATTAAATTTTCCACCTGAGGCTAGAACCTCACTTACTTCACCCTCAAAGCTCTTTCATGAAGACATCCTGATCTTTCAAGTAAAATTTGTCTTGTCTGAATTTCCAGAGCGCTTTGTTTCTCTCTCTTTTATAACATACAACGATTCTACTTTTACTATTACCACTACTAGTTCTTAAGCTCACTGAGCTCATCAGAAAGCTAGTAGTATCTTTGTCTCACCTTCACTACTTAGCACTCTGATACAGTTAACGCTGTAATACAAAGGGAAGAAGCAATGCATTTCAATGGTAAAATTGAGACTTCACTGTGTTTGCTTCCATTTATTCTCTACTCCTCTTAGAAATATTTTTGTTAAAAGACTCTTTGGAAATATAGAGTGACAGGCTGTGAATTCGTCATTCTTTCCCTCAAGAAATACACACTGGGCATATACTACACATCATGTGCTATTCTAAGTGGGGAGTATCCTGCAGGGAATGAGTCAGACACAGTCCCTGAACTCATGGAGGATGCATGCCAAAGCGGGGAAGTTCAAGAATTAAAATATGTCACTGATGGTAATAAGTAATATGAAAGAGGAAGCACAGGGTATAAGGAGGTCTATGGGGGAAATCCTTTAACCTTGGGTGGGTGGGTCTGAACAAAGTTACTTAAGAAAGATAATGTTTGGAACCAGGCTCAGAAACACTCCTGTTTTGCTCCACTGTGACTTGCATATCATGCACTTATTAAGGAATGTTTAAGTAGTTGCTTATCTAGTACCCAATGGCTTCCTTCGAAAAATTAAGAAGACACACACAAAGAGACGAAGAGAGAATCAAATAAACAGAGATATTTTCCCATGTTTCATATACCTTAAGTAACAAAACGGCATCTCAAACCATACAATCTAGATAATTGTAGTTTGAACTTTGGCTTTGTGACCAAGAGTAACTACAAATGTAATTCTCTCGCAATATGATATTTAAACAGCTCAAGAGAACATGAATCATGCAACCTGCTAATCCTCGGAGGTTGGGGTGAGGGGATACGGCTTAGGGAAGAGACTCCTTCTGCTGAAGGGGAAAAAGTCAAAATGAAAACCTAAATAACAACTCAATTTTTTTCTTTCAAAATAAAAGCACCAGTGATAGTTGGAGATTACATATTTTATGAGCTTATTAAAGTTTCTATTTCAAAAAAAACGAAGATGGTTCCTCCTTCAATCTTTCACCATAACCTGTTGTTTAATAACCATGGCACGTCAGGAGCCTTATAAAAAATGCTTTCTTGTCTTCCATAGTGGAAGAAGTCAAGCCCCAGGGATCCTCCCCCTGCCATCCCTGGTGAATGGAGCAAGTCATTAAAGAGGAATTTGAATTGAGAAGCTTTTCATGAGATTTTCTGTCAAGACTTCTAAGTAGTCAGCCAATGAATGGGCCCTTACTTACAAACACAGCCTTGTTGCATGTGGGCTGAGCAAACAGACACCATTGTGGGGACAGGTGGAAAAGAAATATGAATGGACAGTGCAGTTTGCTGCTGTGAAGAATCTCATTACCAAGTGACTTTGTGCATGGCTTCTGTGTCTGGGAGAGGAGCCACCCTTCCAAAGAGCCTGGGCTTTTCCCACGTGCATCTTAAAGATCAGCGACAATAGGAGACACAATTTGAGATTCTTCAGAATGGAAATGTCTTCCCTGCCTCCCTTCTTCCCTTTATTTAAAACACAATTTCATTTTAGAAGTTCAGTCATTATACCATTTTCATGGGGATTAAAAAGGTGAAGTGAAACTATGAAGATTTCCTTTTGAGGAGACTAATTTGGGGAATGGTAATGAGCTGGCCTAAGAGAGACAGAGAGCTTTGTGTCTCCATCACCCACATTCAGACTCATGTCCTTTTATAAGGATTGCATGACCCTTAGGACCTGTAGGTGACCAGCATGAGTGTATAGCCATCACTTTCAGCAGATCAGCAAATAGGCAGGAAGGAACTTTTCACAACATAGACCTTGAATAAATACTATTGATATAGACTAGGTTCGGGAGAAAGAAGTAAAGTTGCCATCTTGTCCCTCTTTCACCAAAGGTAGCTTGTGGACTTCACACAAGTAACCTTCAAATGACGGGTGTTACTTCCAAAGGTTAAAACTCTGAGGAAGTGCTTTTTTTCAATCTGGAGAAAAACAGACACATTCTGGGGGCTTATTAATACCTGGTGAAAAAATTTTTTGCAACACCATGAGTACTTACAGAACAACACAGCGCTGACTGTTCATTTTTTGGATACCTTTCCCTAAGCAGCTCAGAACCAGCAGTAGAACGTGACATTATCATGTAGCAGGAGTCTGGCTGATCCTGTGCCGTGTCCACTGCCAAGGTGTTTTGGTCATATCTGTCCCCTGGTGTGTGGGGACAGGGGCATCAAAAGCCTATCCACAGTCAGGAAAACAAAACACTCTAAAGAAAGCCCAATCAGACACCAAAAGCTTGGGCCAATATTAAAACTGCAGGTATTCAAAGAGAAGAGATATTCTGATTTTTAAGTTGATTAGTTGGTTTTATCTCTCAGGCCAGCTCCCCTATGCATGCTTGGGTTTACTGAAGAGCAAAAGGCTATTAAAACATAAAAAGAAAACCTGAAAAAAAAGAAGTTGTTTCACAGGAGACATTGGGCCAAACACAAACGGTGCAGGAAACCCCTACAGATACAACATCACTTTTTTTCTTTTTTTTTTTTGAGTCGGAGTTTCACTCTTGTTGCCCAGGCTGGAATGCAATAGCATGAACTCGGCTTGCCACAATCTCCGCCTCCCAGGTTCAAGTGATTCTCCTGCCTCAGCCTCCCAAGTAACTGGGATTATAGGCATGTGCCACCACGCCTGGCTAATTTTGTATTTTTAGTAGAGACGGGGTTTCTTCATGTTGGTCAGGCTGGTCTCAAACTCCCGACCTCAGGTGATCCGCGCGCCTCGGCCTCCCAAAGTGCTGGCATTACACATCACACACCGGGGCTCCAGAGACTCAGCTGCTGCAGAACTCAGCTAAGCTGATGGGTAACATCATTTCCTGGTAGACAAGGTAGCTCCGTAAACGTGGCTGTTGCTGAGTTGCAGTGGAAGAGAAACGCAGCCTGCAGTGACAATGAGAGTGGGGGGTGGGAGTGCTCTCTGAAGCCACACGGGTTGTGCAGTCTGGTGAAATGGAATGGGGATAGTGTCCACTGAGGCACAGGGCTCATTCGCCACAAAAAGCAGCAATTACCATCCACTAAGAAGGCTGAGAAGGGTGAAGAAGATAGCAGATGTTCTGTGGTCTCTGATTTCTTTTTTTGAGCACACAGAAGACACTCCCTGAGTACTTTCAGAATTACATAGCTGCTTCTTTTGGGGTTGAGAATCAGAGAAACAGGGGTTATACCCGGAATATTTGCACGTTACATCTATCGGCCACGAGATTAATTAAAACTCATGTACACACTTCACCCTCTCTCCCACACTCCTACTGTCAAATCTGAATTGAGGTGCAGTACAGGATGACAGGGTTTCTGTGGCAACTTCATTGAAATATATAGAAATTATAAATAAAAACCAATATGTTAACTCCCCATTATAATCTTTCACAGCAGTTGTTAAAAATAAAATCCCTGCACACTTCAAAGCCTCAATTCCATGCTGAGCTCTTTCACTTTTAGCAGATGAATGCACCTAGGAAAATACAGGCCTAGCAAGCTCAGCCATTCTCCTTTTGACCATCACCCTTACAGCCTTATCTTACATGCTCTACATTTGCTAATACAAGTGAACATCATGTAGTAAATGATGAAATAATTGACTAGTAGTGTAACCTTCATGCTATCTCACTAGCACCTCCTATCTTCAAATGCACTTTGATGTGTTCATTTCCTACCTGCCCTTAAACCTTCCCGGCTACTTTGTCTCTACAGCATCTTTCATCCCTCTCTCTCTCAATGAGTTTTATTTCTCATTTCCTCCCAAGGAAAAGACTAGGGTTTCAATGACCATGATTTTAATTTGGTACACTAGTATAAGCAGAAAATCTAAAGCAAGTTTGAGCTGCATTAATAGAGGCATGTTGTCTAGACTAAAAGAGGTTTTTTGTTTCTACTTTGTATCAGCCAAAATACACATCTCATCTTGAATATTCTTTTCAAATCACATCACATATTAAAGAGATCAGAACCAAAGAGGAAATGTTTTAAGGAGAAGAATTAGGACTCTCATGTTGCTGTGTGCCACATAGGGCTTAACAACTGTCTCAGACTCAATGTTTCTCTTTCTGGAGAGAAGTCATGTAAGGTTAGAGACTGGATTTAGAGAACCAGGCTGCCTGGGTTCCAAAACCACCTCCACCATTTGTTTTTTTATAAGATCTGAATCAAATTTTCTAATTTCTGAACAAGCTCTTTGTGTTAGTTTCCTTAACCATCAAACAAGCAAATTACAGTATATTCCTTTCAGGGTTAATGTGAAGATTAAATAAATTACTTCATTCAGCTGCTTAGGAGAACACTTGGCTCTAAACAAGTAATCAAGTGTTAGATATTATTATTAAAGAATATTTGTCTGGCCTTAGCTTAAAAATTAGAGCTTCCTACTAAAGCATTCAGAGCAACCAGTCTAGAAAACTAGAATAAAAAGTGGAAGAAAGCCACAATAAAAAAACAACATTGTATTTATGCCTTTCTGTATTTACATGGACCTGTAATATTTTCCATTTTAAGATAAAAATAAAATTTAAAATATAACTTCGTATACTATCTAAGCAATTTTACACCTGCCTTATAAAACCATTAGTACACTGGTTCTAATATATTTTTGGCTTTATAGATAGACTGTAGATAAATTTAAAAGACAATGTAGCAATGTAACAAAGAACAACCTTCACACACACAAGTATTAATATTATTTCCCACCTTCACTCAGTGCCTAGGCATTTAATTCACATCTACCCTTAGTAAACAAGCAAAGGAGTTCAGTTCTAGACATTCTTTGAGAAACTAACACTCAACTCACAAACTAGCAGCTTTCTCCAGTTCAGCTTGTGGAGCTGCTGATAACATCAGGCAGTGAAGCTATGCCGTGTATTAGAACCACATTTTTTAATATATATATTCATTTTGGACAGTAGTTCTGGAAGCACAGTGACGCATGGTCAAGAAATTGGTTCTCAGTGCTGATGAGTCTTGCTCATTTTGAGTTTTAGATTTATTTTCTGTATGTCACACTCTTAGCAGAAACCAAAACAAAAAAACACCATTCAAGCTTCTTCATCATTTTATTGAAAAAAAAAAAAAAAAGAGCAGATTAAAGAGTGGGGAAAAAAATGAACACTGTTTTGTGATCTTTTGATAGTTAATGGAAGTGTTTAGTTAGATCACATAAACTATATATAAAGATAAATCTAACTTCCTCTACTGTATTTTTCAATTGGGACATAAAATACATGTTCCATGTACTTTTTAAGTATTATGAATAACTCAGGCATAAAGTGAGCCATTTTGTAGTAACTTAACCAGGAAATGTATTTTGGCATTTAAGAGTTAAATCACCTCTCTAAACTTGCAGAAATTCCTTGTAGAGGCAGTGATCTAATATTGTATCATTATTTTACCGGTTAGAATAAGTTATTTACCAAATGATGTTAAATCATATTAGCAAATGTAAAGCATGTAAGATAAGGCTATAAGAGTTATCTCAATCAGGAATTTTAGCTTTCTATTTCTTCTGTCTTGTGTCCTAGATCTCACATATAACCCACCCCTCCATTTCCCTGTATTGCGACAGTAAGTGGAAGTATGGGTTTCTCTGTCTTATTTACAGCATAAATCCGTGAATATTATCCCACATCATCATTATTGTCTCAGGAGAATATCTGAATTAGAAGGCAGGCATCCACTGAGATAGCAAGAGCTCAAAGACCGACACGTTTTGTCAATTAACAGAAGCTTTAACACTCATTGACAGATGAATCCCTATGCCCCTCTATTGATATACGGAATCTGTTTTTCCTCTTTTTTGACAAAGTGGATGACCAAAAAAGAGAAAGAAACCAGGAATCAGCCAGTTTGATTATGTTTCCTTCTTGGGTTTTCTGTCTTTCCCATACCCCCTGCCTACCTACGTTTCTATATTCTACATTCTCTTAAATGGCCCAGTCTATTTCTAATCCCTTCAAAATGCTGCCATTTACTCTGCTTTGGAACTTACTTTCACTGCTCCTGAGACTTTCAAAAATATATTCTCATGAACCATTTTAAGAATCAAAGGAATTAAACCAGTTTTATGAATTCCACACCAGTACAGAGTAATGTTTAGGAATTCCGATTATTGAACAACTTGCCTTCAACTCTCAGATGTGTTACGAGTTCACTACGTGATCTTAAGAAATTTGCTGAACATTTCTGCATTTCTGTCTCTCTGTGAGAATTTCTGTATTAATTTCATATGAATTGATGAGATTAGTGCCCAGCATATAGTGACCTTAGCTCAATAAATGTCAACTATGATTATTATAACCAGATGGGTTTTCTGTGTTGTACTACAGTTCAGGTCTCCCTGGATCATAAGGGAACAGCAGAAGTACATACTAATGAAAACATAAAATAGAATGGTAAAGTTTTTCATGACCTCATTGGTCACCATGCACCTCAGCTCTCCCAAAGTTGGGATGGGCAGCAGAGTCGCAAGTAACAAAGAAGGAAAATGTCTGGTTTCCTTAGGGTTAGCAACCTTAGGCCTGACATGTATATTTCTCAAGGAAAAGGTTTGAGTTTTGGTTTTATTGACAGTATACATAAAACACTTCCATTAATGAGAGTCCACATCAAACATCACAAGTAGTAGCCTATGTTATGTCAAGACTGGGGCCATTTTGCAGTGGTCCTGGACTAATACACGGTAATAAAGGCAGTAATTAACTTCCTGTCTTTCTGATCTCACAGAAATTTAGCAGCAAAGTAAGAGAAGACCTTTAGGACTCAGGATAAGTATGTTTAGGGTATGTTAGATACATATGCCTCTTATCCTCCAGTTCTTCAAATTGGCAGTAGGCC
The DNA here is from genome assembly GCF_008728515.1 of Papio anubis. NCBI lineage: Eukaryota > Metazoa > Chordata > Mammalia > Primates > Cercopithecidae > Papio > Papio anubis. The sequence continues at coordinate 100,468,154 of NC_044987.1, forward strand.
AATTCCAGGGTTGGTTAAATTAAGAAGTTCTGTCTTGTTTTCAAAGGCATGGGAGTTTTCCATCTCTCTACTTCTCCTTCCTCAACTAGTCAAGGCTGTTTCTTCTCATCAGTATATTGAACCAACAATGTCTAGCAAACAATAGTGTTTTCAATGTGTTAATTTTAATTAATGAAGAAAATAATGAGGAAAAGCTTCTATATGGCCAGACATCATCTACTGTCACTTTGTCTAGAATTGGATTATAACACTGGCAACAGAATTGAACCACCATATTTGGTTTACCCTTATTACTGGGAATGGCCACCATTCCAGGTACACTGGAGGATGAACACCTTAACCAAATCAGGACTCTGCCAGAAAGAAAAACAAATGCATATTGAATGTTGGTAGGTATGTTTTGTCTGTCACTCTTGAGACAGTGCTCATTTACGTAGTCATTCAGGGATAGAGATAGTGCTTAGAATACAAATAATTGTTAAAGAGTCTATACTTGGCCCTATTAATATTACCATTAATTTTATTACTGTTATTAACGGATGAGCTTTAAGACTACAATAGAATTAAAGTATATGAAACAAGCAATTTAGAAAGTGGTATATTTGTGATTTATTCTGTGATCCAGCCATGCATTATCACAAACCTAAAAATCTGATAAATTATTCAGTGGCCTGAATGTAAAGGAAGGTTCTCAAGGTTCTTAGTAGCGCTACTCTGACATTTTTTTGCAATTGCATTATTAGCCAAAAATTGTCCCAGTATCCATTCGTTTATTCAAATAAAAATATAGTTTTCCTTGTCTATCTGTTAAATATATAAATAATTTTGGGTATATTGGCCTTAAGAGACACTAATGCCTTGATAGACACTGTTTCCTTCTTTGAAGTCCAAGGGACTTGGGAATAGATTGAGGTGAGGGGCTGGGGGTGGATTGGGAAAGGGTAGAAAATGAAGAAATAAACACTTAAAACACAAAATAAGAAAGGGTGGAGAATGAAGGAATAAATACTTAAAATACACAATCAGGAGAACAAATAATGAGGGAATATTGCTGAATTCCTCTTACCAACCCTAAATCCAGATTTTTAAAGTTGCCCTTGAATGCCTAAAGTTAAGCTTCATTGTATGTAGGTGTCAGTTAAGTTTAGCCTATGAAGGAAAAGTGAAATAACTATTATAATAATGTTAATAAATGCTTATTGATCACCTAATATGTTCTAGGCACTGTTAGTTGATATTCACTTAAGTTTATAAGCACAATTCAAGATTGATATAATAATTGTCAGTTTTATAGAGAGTTTAAGTATATAATAATAATGCTTTTTGGTACTGTTATAAAAAGACTCAACACTGCAATTAAGCTTGAGAGACCCTCTTGAGCTATCTGTATAAAAACTATAATTTCACACCACATGTTCTCACTCATAGGTGGGAACTGAACAATGAGATCACTTGGACACCGGGCAGGGAACTTCACACAGCAGGGTCTGTTGCGGGGTGGAGGGTTGTGGGAGGGATAGCATTAGGAGAAACACCTAATGTAAATGAGTTGATGGTTGCAGCAAATCAACACGGCACATATATACCTGCACATTTTATACATGTACCCTAGAACTTAAAGTATTAAAAAAAAAAAAAAAAAAACTATGAGAAAAGAGGACCCCAGCTACAGTATAAAGCTGGCTGACTCATAAGGAATTTTCACTCTCCTGGAAAACTTCATTTTCAAAGGCATGTTTAAACTATCTAGTGCATATGTCCTGCTTGTCACTGTGTCAACCATTCGCCATAACTGGACTGATCTTGAGCAAACCATTTAACCAACTGAATTCTCAATGTCATAACCTACAAAATAAGACCAACTTAGTTGCTCCATATATTCTACAGATTATGTGGAAGGTTAAATAAAAATTTCTAATAGGAAAAGAATAATCTTTGGAGCCAAATTGTACTGGATTTACTAGTTCACTCATGAAAAAAAAAAAATGTGCACTGAGATTGTCTGTGATCATGAGCAACTTGAGTCTAGTTTTCATCTGTGTTACAGGTATATCAATACCTACACTTGGTTGCCAGTTTCCAAGATGGTCTCCAAGGACCATCATCTTCTGGTATTCATGGCATTGTGTAGACCCTGCCCATATTATACAGGGATGACAACTGTAACCAATAGGATATTGCAAAAGTGACTATGGGGGATTTTAGAGGTTAGTTCATAAAAGACATTGCAGCCTTTATTTTTCTTGCTTGAATTGTTTGTTTTGAGGGAAAACAGGTGTCATGTCATGAGGACATTTAAGTAGCTCTATCAAGAGATTCTCATGGAGAACTGAAGTATCCTGCCAACCCTCAACACCAGCTTCCCAGTCATGTGGGTAAGTCACCTTAGAAGTGAGTTCTCCAACCCCAGTCAAATGCTCAGGTGAATACAGTCCTAGCCAACTTCTTAACTTCAACTTCATGAGAAACTCCAAGTCAGAACTACTCCTTAAGCTGCCCTTGCATTGTGACTGACAGAAACTATTAGGGAATGAATGTTTATGATTGTAGTTTTAAATCACTAAGTTCTGAGTAAGTTTGTTAATCAGAAAGAGATAGCTGACATGAGAAAACAAGCCCACGAAGATAATCATTGTGAGATTTAGAGATAATATCTGTATGCATAACTATGAACCATGTCTCCACACACAGTGAGAGCTCAATAAATAGATGTACAAAGGAGCTGGATCTTCATTATAAATGTTATCACTAAGATGCAACATTAATTTAAATATGTTTAATGCAAACTTTAATTTGCTGAATGCCTACTCAAAAGCCATTTATTTCTTTTCCCTTAAATAATGCACTAGAATTTTGTTATGGGACCTGTGTATACTTCAGAGCCTAGGATCTTCAGGGCCAGTGAACCTCATGTCCAGATCCAAGGGAATATTCCTGGAAACAGTAATTAGCTCAGGAGTGTACATGTGACCAAAGACGGTATACTCTTTTTTACAATGAGAATGCTGTGTTCTTTCTCTATAACTGGGAGTGACTATGGGTAACAAAGATTTTTTAGCCAATAAATGAAACCAGTAAAAATCTCTGAATGGCAAAAAAAAAAAAAAAAAAAAAAAAACAGAAATAAATTTTTGGTGATTATTGATTAAATCTATTACACATGAAACCTACCCTATCTTTGGACTTCAAAATTATGAGAGCAAAGGCATTCACATTTTTTTCCATTACAATCCTGATTGTTTAAGGCATTACATTAAAAAGAAGTACATCTAAATAACTACAATCCTGATTGTTTAAAGCATTACATTAAAAAGAAGTACATCTAAATAATTTATGTGATTTCTATATTTCTATTGCATCTATTTTTATATATTACCTACAAGAATCAAAAAGTTTATTTTAAGCATTGCAAGTCTCATTTCTCAGAACTTCAACTCTATTCGTCTGAATTAAGGATCTACGTTCTGATTCATTTTGTAGAACTTCTTATATGTAGAGGTATTGTTTCTTATCCCCTTGCTTTCTTATCATAATTATACTTTGCTAAATCTCCATCACTGTATCTGCCATGCATTGTAATAAGAAAAGCTATTGCTAATTCAGAAAAGAAAGCAGTTACTTTAATACTTGACAGGTAGCAACCACTCTGTATCAGAATTCACCACCACTCTCTTTTTCCCCACATTCATTCACTTGAAATAAATTTCTGGAATTTGGCCTTGTCAGTAAGAAATGAAACCACAAGAATACAATAGAAATAGGAAAGTCATGCTGCAGAAATAATATTGAACAACATAAAGAGAGGCCCATTGTATATTATTGGAAAAATCAAGTTATGAAACTGTATATATATAGCATAATCCCATTTTGAATATTTCCCAAAGAAAAATGATCAATGAGAATGGGTATTTGCTAAAAAGATGACACATTAATATGTTAACAGTAGATATTTTTAGGTGTAGATTTTATGTAACTATTTTCTTCCCTTAGCTAATTTCTGGTTTCTGGTTTTGTTTTTGTTTTTTATCTACAATGTAAAAGTTATCATTTTTATGTCATACTACCTATCTCCTTGACCTTACCTGCTAGTGCAAGGGATACATATTGATAGAAACACAACAAATTCTACCATATTGGACTTAATTAGCAGAGATTCCAGCATTGTCTCCAGATTTCTTTCGCAATTTTTTCTCTTCTCATAAGAGATTGAAGGTGGGGATTTTCAAATATGATCAGAACTTCTATCTGTGGCACTGTGTCTCTCCCTCTGTTCCACTATCTACTTTTCTCACCGTCCCTCAACTCTGTGCCCACTTCTGCTCTGAGGTGCATCTGTTGCTCCTCCAGTCACTGGTGACCTTCTCTTGAACACTAATCATTTGACAACTTTCTCCCTTTGGCTTTTTGTAATAAGCTCCTTCCTAGATATTTCCCACTGTGTGTGTTTGTGGTTATGTATTTGTGTGTCTGTGTTTGTGTGTTTATTTCACTAACCTCTCCTTTTCATAGAATAGAAATTACAGAAAAAAAAAAAAAAGCTGGTGAGATTGCAGTGAGTTTGGGTATCACACACAACCTCACATTGTAGCTCATGGATATTGAACACTCCGAATTTGCCACTAATTTTTTCACACGACCTTAATGTGCTTACAATTTTCTTCAGGGGACCCAATTTTAACAATCAGGTCCCTTTGGTGTCTGAGCATAATGGAACCCCAATTTAAGAACAAGTTCTCATACTTCCCCACAGATTTTTAGAGCCACAGAAAGTCAGAAGACGTGGCTGGGCACCAGTTTTAGATCTCGCATGTTCTGTGGCAGTCTTGAAGCCGCTCATCTGACAGCATGTAAAGGATTTCTCTGAGAACCTAAAGCCACATGATGCCACATGGACTTCATCTATGAACCAGGAAAGTTATGTTACTAAATAAAAAGAAAATGTAACTAAGTAGTATCAGCAGAACATTTCTGTCAAGAAAACATAAAATGCTGTATAGAAACTACACTTAATTTAAAAGAAATTTAAAATCTATATTTAAATCTGCCCAGGGTTAACCACTGGAAAATCAATTCATACTTAAGATTATTAATATCCACATCTGTTACATGAAGCATTCTTGTGGTCAGACTTTAAAGACTTTTCTAGGTTGGAAGAAAATGGTCTTTCCAGAATGAGGCAACGAGTTCCCACAGTCTATATGTTTCAACAAGCCAAATGAATGAAATGCATTCTATATATCATAATTGCCAACTAAGGTTTTGTTTGTTTGTTTGTCTTTTTGTTTGTTGAGACAAGGTCTCACTCTGTCACCCAGGCTGGAGCGTCATGGCACAATCACAGCCCATTGCAGCCTCGATCTGCCAGGCTCAAGCAATCCTCCCACCTCCCAAGGTGGCTAGTCTTAGGAACTGGAACTATAAGCACACACCGCCACGCCTAGCTAAGTTTTGTATTTTTTGTAAATATGGGGTCTTCCTATGTTTCCCAGGCTGATCTGGAACTCCTGGGCTCAAGGGATCTTCCTGCCTCAGCCTCCCAAAGTGCTGGGATTACAGACATGAGACACCATACCCAACCATTGCCAACTAAGTTTTGATTTGGGACTTTCATTTTTAAAGAGATATGTTTAAATGTACGAAATTATTTTAATATGTTTTAATATAGAAACCAAAATAAAAGTAATGTAGTATATACATTTCAAATGTCAAGAGTAAAATCATTTAAATAAAAAATAGGATCAATAAAAATGGAGGGGAGCACAGTGAGACAGATACAAAAAGTATCGAATTTTGACTATAGTAACCAATCTGTCTTTTTATTTATCATATGTACTCCAAGTATTGATTGAGAATACAAATAGAATCCAATTTATATACTTATTCTTGGCTAATACTCTAAATAAAATAAAAATCTGTGCAATTCTGCAACTTTAAATAGTGGTTTTGTTTTAAATAAGAGATGTTTCATATGAAAGAGGCATTTTATATGAAAGAGGTGTTTCATATGAAAGCTTCTTCAAATGCTAGATTCACAACTGACCATAACTATGATTTAGCAGATGGTAATCCACATTTGAAAACATAGAAGAAAGAAAAACTTCAATAAGGCATCAAATCTTGTGAAAAATAGTTTAGCATCTCATAGTGAAAAGGTCAAGGTTTTTTTCAGATGGTGACTCACTCCTGATTCTGTGAAAAATGCTTTCAATAGAATAGTGATTTCCATTTCTGTCTAAATAGATGTCTATGGTACATTACACTGGTCCTTTTCATCAGCTCCACATACACACACACACACTTGCCAAAATAAGTGGTCTAGCTAATTTTAGTGTTATGAAAAATGACTGTTTTCCCAAATCGGTTCGACCTCCACACTTTTTAGTGACTGCACTAGTTTTCTATTGCTGAATAACTAAGACAAGCTTAGTTCCTTAAAGAAAGAAAACACACTCATTTATTACCCCTTGCTCTTTTTTCCATGAACCTGTGGCTATTTATTTGCATGTATCAAAGACCAGCAGAGTTAAACTTGGTCCTCTGCTCAGGGGCTCACACTCATAGTGTGAGATGTCTGTCTTTACATCTGAGGCTCTGGGGAAGAATCTACCTCTCAACACATTCAGATTGTTGGCAGAATTCAGTTCTCTGTGATTGTAGGAATGAAGTCCTCTGTTCCAGGCTACTAAGCAACTCTCAACTCCGAGAGACTGCTTACAGTTTCCTGCCATGGGACTTCTTATGGGTCTTTTTACAATATTGCAAGCAACAGCAAGTTTCCTCACGTAGAGTTGTCTTCATACTTCAGATTCCCCTGCTGCTGCTTCTGCTATGAGTTGGAGAAATTATCTGCTTTTTAAAAGTTCCTACAATTAAACTAGGCCCACTCTAATAACTTTTCCCATCTTAAGGTCAACTGATTAGTAACGCTAATTACATCTGTAAAATCCTTTTATGCCATGTAATGTAAAAATAAAAAGCACAGAATAAAAACAAAGGGCAGAGATCATATTCATAGTGTAGGATTAGGGTGAGAAATTTTGGGATGGTCGTCTTAGAATTCTGCCTTCCACAATAATTACAGTCCAAGTAAATTCAATTCTACCTAAAAATAAAAATCCTCATAGTTTTACACAATTCTAAGACAAATTTTTTGAGTGATTGCCCAACATGCTACTTTTAAGGAAATATTTAGTTTCTAGGACTACTGTCTGATAGACTTATTCAAGAACCAGAAAACTGCTTCTCAATTTCAAAAGGACTGTAGAATTCAACTAATTCTATCTCTCAAATCTGCACTCTTCAACTTCTCTTGGGAATATAATAATAATAATAATAGCTAAGAATTCTTAATGAATTATCTTGTGCCAGCTACTGTTTGCAGTGTTTTGTCTGATTTCACTCATTTAATCCCAGTAATGAGACCAGGGTAGATACCACTATTATCAAAATTAACAGTATTTTATATGAGAAGAAAGTTGGGCCTAGAGAATTTGTCCAAGATCACCTACTTAGTAATTGGGAATAGCATCAGAATAACCAGCTATTCCCAATTACTAGTTAGATGATCTCGGACAAATTACAGCAAAGGAATAGCCTGTGTGCACTCCCAAGCCCACATATCTAAACTGTTTATATTAAACTGTTTTGTTTTGTTTTGTTTTTTCCCAGATGGAATTTTACTCTTGTTCACCCAGGCTGGAGTGCAATGGCGTGATCTCAGCTCACTGCAACCTCCACCTCCCGGGTTCAAGCAATTCTCCTGCCTCAGCCTCCTGAGTAGCTGGCATTACAGGCACCTGTCACCATGCCCAGATAATTTTTCTATTTTTAGTAGAGATGGGGTTTCACCATGTTGGCCAGGCTGGTATGGACCTCCTGGCCTCAGGTGATCTGCCTGCCTCGGCCTCCCAAAATGCTGGGATTACAGGTATGAGCCACCGCACCCGGCCTTATGTTAAACTGTTTCCATGAGGCAAGACTATGCAGTATTTCCCTCCATTCCACTTCTGATGAAAAAAAGTTCAAGATATCACAAGATACTCTATTATGATTTTTGTCATGCATAATTGTTACAAAAATTATTTTCCCTCACTTTGAACTTATATTTTGTGAATACCACTAATTTGTATAGGTTTACCCTCTGCAAAATTGTAATGCTCAATCTTTATTTTTTTTTTTCTCAACCCAGTTGTCCTTTAAGATTTTAAATCACCTATCAACATTCCCTTATGTGTTTTATTCAGGCCAAATTTTCTCAGCAACTTCAATAGTTTCCCAGTGGAGAAAGCACCAAAATCTTTAGTAATATAAATAGTGTATAGTTAATCCTGAAAATATAATACCTATCTGTCTTCAATTGTTTTTTGTTGTGTCTAATGCAACCCAAAATTAAAATTCTTATAAAGATTATAAAAAACATATGGGTGTCAATCATCATAGATCAGGATATGCTGCAGTGTAACCACCCTCTGCCAAATCACTTAATACATTAAAGTAGATCTTTTTTGAGTTACCTATTCAGCCTAAGTCAGAAGAGGGCTCTGATCATCACAGTTACTCAGAAGAGAAAAGGTTGAGGGGGCACCATGTGAACACCTGCTTCCACGATTAATGGGACAGGTAGAAATAAGTGCAGCATAGTTTTGCACTGGTAATTCAAACTCCTTCCTTGGATGTGACACATACATACACACATGCACACACACACATTATTTATTCAAATGCATTAACCAAAGAACATTACCTGGTCCTGGCTAACCACAAAGAGTGTCTGAGAAGCACAGTCTTTTCATAATAACTGAAAGGAAGAAGAAAAATAAAATAACAAATATAAAGAAAATAATATTATCTGACATCATAATATGCCAGACGATATTGCAATACAAATACCTCTTTAATGATTTCCAAAGTGTGGAAAGTGTTCTGTTTAAAAACATTTACATCATATCATTGAATTTATTTTACTCTATTGCCCCCAGTGATCTGAACACCCCCGTTTATACCACCGAATGTCACATCAGTATTGATGACAGCTATATCACTGCATTCCTCTTAGTTACCTACCTGAGAAATCTACAAATTCAGATGCCTTTCAGACTGCTGTTCTCCAATCTTTTCCAAGAGAAATGATCAGAGAGAGTTGAAATCAAGATAAAATAAATCTATACAAGTTTTCTGATTTAAAGAATATATTAAAGTTACAGGAAGAAAGGAAATGAGACTAGGAATCATCACACACTGCTATACCACATATGCCATATTGCATTGTGATCAACACCAAGTGAAGAGAAAAGCAAACTTTTTCTGGGAATGACAGTTCCTTTCTTCCAAATCTGAAATACATTACAAAATCCACTTACAGGAAAATAGGATTTGCTGAATGTTACTCAGCCATTCCCTATGCAGTCTGTTAGCAATATACCTAACTAAAATTGCAAGAAATCAATAAGCTTTCCATATGACACTGCTCACATTGGCAGGACTGAAGCCCATCTTATATCTGAGAGAATTACTATGGCTAGAACCCGGTGTATGACTCAAAAGAAAGATTTAAAAAGAAGTCTGGCTCGCTGATTAAGGAATAAAAATATAAGTTTGGGAGATGGGTTTATATCTTAAAGGCAAATATGAAAGCAAGTATTGTATTTTTAAAATTATATTTTATATAAGGGGACCATTTCATTTTAATTAAATCTCTGAACCAGTCACAACATAAAAAGCAAATAAAATACAAATTTCATTTTGATATTAAAAGTACTTAGATATTTTTGAACATTAAAATAACGTTTTTTAAAATGTGATCTGTGGACCACCTTGACCAGAATTGCCTGGAGAATTTGTTTAAAGTGCAGACCTCAAAGTCTCACCTTCAAATTAAAACATCCCTAGGAAATATGTCTTCATGCTAATGTTAAAAACACTATTTTAGGCTGGGTGCGGTAGCTCACACCTGTAATCCCAGCGCTTTGGGAGGCTGAGGCAGGCGGATCACCTGAGGTCAGGAGTTCAAGACCAGCCTGACCAACATGGAGAAACCCAGTCTCTAATAAATATACAAAATTAGCTGGATGTGGTGGTGCATGCCTGTAATCCCAGCTACTCGGGAGGAAGAGGCAGGAGAATCCCCTGAACCCGGGAGGCAGAGGTTGCAGTGAGCTGAGATCATGCCATTGCACTCCAGCCTGGGCAATAAGAGTGAAACTCCATCTCTAAATAAATAAATAAATAAAAGTACTATTTTAGGAGGAAGAGGAGTTGAAACTATAGCAAAAAAATTTTGAGAGACATGGGCATCATAGGGATAATAATCCTTCAGTGAATTTTTGTAAGGTTTGAATGACATGTTTTCTGTAAAGCACTTATAATGGCACCACACAATCTCAATAAATGTTTAGGGCTTTCTAAAATGTTCTCCAGACAATTAGGACTGGTGTTCTGTTGCAAGACCCAAAATTGTCATAAAGCCTAATGTTGATGAGATTAAAAGACTCAGCGAGCAGATATTTCATCAATGTTGTCAGGGATGTGGGGAAAATAAAAATGAAATTTGAAGATTTCATTCAGAAGGAAGTAAGCTGTGTATGCCTATGAATGCATCTTTTCTTGAATCTTCCCTGCTTCTTGTGCATTTCTTTTCTTGGAATGGATTTAGTAATATTTGGGGATTTTACACTTCTATCATATATTTAAAATAGAGTTTTGATTTCTCAATTTCAAAGCACATGCATAGTGTATAGTTTGAAAAACCATTTCTGTAGCTTAGATAGAATTTTGTTAATGGTGATGTCTTAAGTTCATATTGAGTGAAAACCATAACACAGTATGTTGTATAACTGAAGCAAGGATTATTTTATGTCTAGTTATAAGATTTAAAAAATATAATGTATACTGGGTGCTAAAATTCCTCAAAAGAAATCACTTTTGCCTAAGAAGAGTGTTTTCCTTTCTTTTTTAAAAACTGGGTAAAAGTGGGGGAAGAAATGGAGGAAGGAAGGCAAAAACATCATGCTTCATGCAAAATATATATTAAGTCTGTGAATGGATTCTCTGCAAAAGAAATACTTTATTCCACCTTTAAACACTTTTTAGGTGAGTTATTGAAAACTCTTCTTAGAATCCAGTCTATGCCATGACTATGTTTAGCTTTACTGGAAATTGCTAAGGAATTCTAATTTCTATACCTAAAATAAATATGTTCAATATTTCACTTTATTTGCAGTATTTCTTGAACTACTGTTATGTTTTAGGCATTGTTTCATTCTTAATGTATTCTCCTATGCAATAGGGGTAATAACAACTGTCTCCCAAAACTGTATTTCACTTATGAGGAAAAAGTTTTGTCCTTATAGTTTGTGTGTGTGTGTGTGTGTGTGTGTGTATTAAAAACATATTTCATTACCTCCACTCCCCTTTCATGCATTTTTAGATCTTCATTGCAAAAACAACAACAGCAAAACATTCTGTGTTAGGAATGTTTAGTCAGAGCTCCAGACACAAAATGCAACTGTATGCCCAATTTTGAGTATATGCATTTTCTCACAAGCAGTTCATGGTTTTACTCAAATTTTTAAAATGTTAGATACTGTGGGGGATGAGAGGGGAGGATGGGAGGAGAAGAGAATCAGAAAAGGTAGCTATTAGGTACTGGGCTTAACACATGGGTGATGAAATAATAGGTACAACAACCCCTGTGACATGTGTTTACTTATGTAACAAACTGTGATGGTTAATATTCAGGGTCAAATTGACTGGATTAAAGGATGCAAAGCATCATTCCTGGGAGTGTCTGTGAGGGTGTTGCCAAAGGAGATTAACATTAGAGTCAGTGGAATGGGAGAGGCAGACCCACCTCAATCTGGGTGGGCACCATCTAATCAGCTGCCAGCACAGCTAGAATAAAGCAAGCAGAAGAAGATGAAAAGAGCAGACTTCATTTTTTCCAGAAAGTCATCTTTCTCCAGTGCTGGATACGTTCCGCCCTTGAACATTGGACTCCAAGTTCTTCAGCATTGGACTGTTGGGCTTACATCAGTGGTTTGCCAGGGGCTCTCAGGCCTTTAGCCACAGACTGAAGGCTGCACTGTCAGCATCCCTAATTTTGAGGTTTGGGGACTAAAATTGGCTTCCTTGCTCCTCAGCTTGCAGACAGCCTATTGTGGCACTTCATCTTATGATCGTGTGAGTCAATACTCCTAATTAATTCCCCTTCATATATACATCTATCCTATTAGTCCTGTCCCTCTAGAGAACCGTAATATACAAACCTTCACATGTGGCCCCAAAATGAAAATAAAAGTTAAAAATATAAAAAATTTTAAAATGCTTTGTGATTCATAAAAGTTAAGAATGAATGATGTAGATCTGATATAGACGTGTTTTTCCAAACAAAATCGGTTTTCTGCCATGATACACAGCAAGATACAGATTTTTCACTGTGATCCGCTATGTGAGTGGGTACACACACACACACACACACACACACACGAAGCAAAAGTTTCACAAAACAATCCTAACATGTTGCAGTGCAGTCTGATAAATTTCTATTGTAAATGTTAAGAAAAAGGGCTAACTCCATCCTGTACAGTTTTGCATCTCAATCCCTATAACTCCCAATACTCTATCACAATTAGGAGAAGCCTGGTAGGCAACACAGAAATCTCATATATATCATGGCATTCCTGACACCACCACATTCTTGTAGATTACACTGTCAATCATAATATGCATCTAGGGCAAGAAACCTATTCCTTACTGTGGCTTTGTTGATGAGCCGAGTCCAGTATAACTATTTATGAGCCTCAGAGGCCAAGTGGAGGCTGAGATACAGGAGACTGAGGATTTAATTGGGTCAAACGTGGTATACCTCATTAAATCCCATTCTCTCTCTTTACATTTTAACATATTCTAGGGAGAAGGCAGCCTACCTTCTTCATGGTCTGGGTATCATAATTATTATTTTTAATTAAGAAAAGTTAAGGCTAATCTCCCTTGAGTTTCCAGTTACAATGTAGTTGGTGTGTCGCCGTCTGTCAGAGAGCAGCATGAGCCTTGGAGGAGCAGCCAGCAGCTTCCTGGTGGGACTGCAGCAGCTCTGAGAACAAATGCTGAAAACATAACTTTCTACCTTCCTTTCATATGTTAGTGTACCAATATGTGATTTATTTTTGTTTTATCCTTTACCATTTGTTGTTCTTTTCATCTATGAATTCAATTTGGCAGAAACCCAAGTGTACAAATAAACCTTTCTAATGAGGAAACGTAGATATTTAATATTAAATCTACTTCTACTACTCCAAATTATTTGCTATGCCTCAGTGCCTGAGCTAAGGGCTTTATGTTTGTGAACACCATCAGGAGGAATATTAGTGATATGGTTTGGCTGTGTCCCCATGCAAATCTCATCTTGAAATGGAGCTCCCATAATCCCCATGTGTCATGGTAGGGACCCTGTGGGAGGTAATTGAATCATGGGGGCAGGTTTGGCTCATGCTGTTCTCGTGAAAGTGAGTAAGTCCCACGAGATCTGATGGTTTTAAAAAAGGGCAATTCCCCGGCACACACTCTCTTGCCTGCTGCCATGTAAGATGTACCTTTGCTCCTCCTTTTCACCTTCCACCATGATTGTGAGGGCTCCCCAGCCATGATGAACTGTGAGTCCATTAAACCTCTTTTTCTTTATAAATTACCCAGTCTCAGATATTTCTTCATATCAGTATGAAAATGGACTAATACAATCAGTATTCATAAAGTCTTATTTTTCACGCTTCACCCTTTGTAGGCACCATGTCCTGGTCTCTCGCAGGGAATTCCCTGTGAATGTCTCTGGGAGGCCCTAGAGAATGTCTCCTGTGTGCACAGAAGCAAATAAATTGCTGCAGGTATGCCTACTACTCTGCTTCAGTGATATTATCTTTCCCATGGGCTAACCTCCCGTTTTCTGGTTGTCCTTCCAAGTATTACAAGCTCTATAGGCAGGTGTGGAAGAAGACACTGCAAAGGCAGTAGAAATCCCTTCAGTCTCTGCTGAAGGAGTGCTCCCCCTCCCACTACTTACCTTGCGGTGTGTCCAAAAGGAGTGTTCTTTGTACCTCACTGTGTAAAAAATTAGTAGAATCTTCGTTTTGAGTTTTATTTAGAATCCTGTCTCCCCTGGGTCCTCTGTGAGTGTGTGTGTGTGTGTGTGTGTGTCTGTGTGTCTGTATGTGTGTATGTGTACCTAGAGTGGGTTAAGGGCATACTCTAGACAAAGCCACTACACTCCACCCGGGCCAACACCGCTCTGTCAACATGCTCCTTACTGAGGCGCTCATCTTTCTCTTCCCTTTTCTCAGGTAGCTTGAGTTAGTTCTCTTCGTAGGCATGACTCACTGACTCTACTGAACATAGCCATCTGTAGAACTCCCAACACTCTTTCAGATTATAGGGTGTTTTCTAACCACCAGTAAGCCTCTTATTTGAGGTTTTCCACAAGGGACTCTGCAATCGTGACATAAAGGACATGTCTCTCTCAGATCTGTCTTCTTCCCCAGGTTGACAAATGTTTCTGAGTACCTCTCAGACTCAAGCCAGGCTCTCATTTCATGGATATTTTCTCATGTAATCTTCTGAATCATCTTGTGATTTGGATATTTTATCCTCATTTTAAGGTTGGGAAAACTGAGTCCCATAAGTTTCAAGTGATTTATCCAAGGAAAATTCACACGTAAGTGTTAAGATGTGAATTGAGGTTTGCCTCCAAGCCCAAATGTGCTTTAAATATAATGCCCCATTTAATAAAACTGAAAAATAGTACGTGTTTCTGGAATCATATAAGCAAACAAGCACTATTTTCTTTATTTCTTAAATGTCATTCGCCTATTTAACTTCTGGGTGCTTAGGGGAATATTTTCTTCAAGACTCATTGGTAACTCATGATAGAAAAGAATATGCTAACTTTCTAAATTATATTTGCTGTTTCCCCTAACTGGCTCTGTGACTTTGTCCCTTCCCTTAACAGCTGTACTTCTTGGCATTCTATTCATACTCCAAAGAATCTCAAATCTATATCCTCTGCTAAGATCTCCCTTCTGAGCTCAAGACCAAAATTTCTAGATACCTAATAGGCATATTCATGTGGAGACACAGATGTGCATCAAATTTAATATGTTGAGGACTGTGCTTACTATCTCTTCTATTTGCAATATGTTGCCTCCCATAGTACCAGATTTGATTAATGTCACCAGTCACTTAACTACAAAATGTAACCATGATCCAAATATCTCTAATCCTTCTTTTCCCTCAGCTTTCACTTCCAATCAGTCTCCACATTGTGGTGTTTTTCAAATATGTCTCCCTTTCTTTATATTCATGATTACTGCCTTAGTTTCAGTCTCTGATTCCTTACTCCTTGCAATTTCTTTTCCAAATTGGCATTTATAATAAAGCAAATCTAGTTATACCCATTCTCTCATTATGTCCACTTAAAGTTCTCAAAGGGTTCAATCCTACCCATTAATGTGAGTTTTGGAAATGTGGAGCTTTTTGTTGTCATAGTGATGGGAGACTCTACTGACATTTAATGGGCAGGGCTGATACAAGTTTCACGGTGCATGGACAATTCCACAGGAGGAGGAATCGTGCCAATGGTGCAGGACTGTAGAAAACCCCACTGAACACTGAGTAGGTGGAAAGCAGACATATCATTATCTAACACTGAACCTTCATTCTATTTTACATGAAAACATCAAATTGTACCCTGTACCTGAATTTTCCAGAAGGTTTGTAACTGAGAGAAATAGAGAAAATCAAACTTTGTTGGTCTGGAACTTGGCCAAAAAGAGTTCACCATTTAGGCAAATTGTATCCATACAATCATGCAGGCAGTACTGTGGAGTGACCAATGCAGCACATCTGTATCAGTATGCCTTTGCAACGGTTACATTCATGAGTTTGGGTAGAGGGAAGAGCTTCTTACTATTTAATTTTTTATTGTAACTGTGCAGGAGGATTTATATATTGAAATACGTATATTTTTGTTATAAATTATCATCCCTCATTTGTCTTCTCATTACTGTTGTGAGCACTATTTTGTTTTTTGGTTTTTTGTTTTGTTTTGTTTTAATTATCTGTGTTGATAGATTATATTATCAATGAGTCTAAATTGAGAACATTAAGGAAAGTGTTACAATTTTTCTTTAATTGAAATTGTTGAGTCGCTAGGGTTTAAAACTATTTACTAAATGTTGAATCGAATGTATCATGACATTAGTGGCCATCAACATGTGGTCCTTATTTACCTCCTTCAGCCCTTCATATGAACACCTTGAGTTTCTGCTCAGATGCAGATTTTTTGTTTCTTTTTTTTCTTTTTCCTTTGAGACAGGGTCTCCCAGTCTGTCGCCCAGACTGGAGTGCAGTGGTGCAATCTTGCTCACTGCAGCCTCAACCACCTAGGCTCAAGCCATCCTCTCACCTCAGACTTCCAAGTAACTAGGACTACAGGCACACACCATTATGCCTGAATAGTTTCTGTTTTTTGGAGAGACAGGGGGTTTCACCACATTGCCCAGGCTGTTCTGGAAATCCTGGGTTCCAGTGATCCAACCACCTCAGCCTCCAGAAGTGCTGGGATTACAGGAGTGAGCCACTGCACAGAGCCCAGAAACAGATTTTCATTCAGCCTGTTCTTTTTATCTGGAATAGCATTACTGTTTCAAATATATATAAATATATATGTATATATATTTATATAAATAGAGTTGTATGTAAACATTATTAAAATTATATATTACTAAAATTAATATATCTAATATATTAAATATATATTACATATTTAATAATTTAAATATGATTAAAAGCATATATATCTTTAATAAGATTGTGTTATATACATAGCTTTAATAAGACATAAGTATATATACTATTAAGATTGTAAGTATACGTACATACTCTTAATAAAATTATAAGTATATATACACTTTTAATAAGATTTTTAGTATATGAACATACTTTTAATAAGATTATAAGAATATACGTACACTAGTCCGCAATCTTATAAGTATATATATATACACACACACACACACACATATATACACACACACACTAGTCCCCAATCTTATTAAAACACTCTTTTTGAAAGAAAATATATTTATATGTGTATGTGTCTTATATGTCTTATACGCTTACTGTTCTCTTTGGCCTATGGCTCCGTCTGGTATTCGGCTATTCCACATTCATTTTTCTTCCTAATGACAGCATGATTCCTCCTTGGATAAAATTTATTGGGATTACAGTAGGGAGCCTGGTACTTCCCTAGCTGAATAAGTAGAGGGTCCAATATAGTTCTACTGAAAATCACTATCTTGAAGTCCTGAGCTGAAGAAAAAATAAACAAACACAAATCCAAAAATAATTACAGTTCATGCAATTCACCCTCATTCTCTGAACAAAATATGTCTATTATGAGATCCTTCCTCCCTCGAGTTCTTCCTTCCTAGTCCTTCAGCATTGTCTTGCCTTTTACTCACTTTAAGCTTGTTCTTCAACTTTCTGCTGCTTCTATGAGCACTCATATCCTTCCCAAATTTTTATTTGATTGGTATCTACTCAGAGGTTATTGATTAATGAAGCCACACTTGGCATCTGCCACTGACAAAGAAACATAACCAATACATGTAGATTTAATGGTTTTTAATGCATGGGTGAAACGGTGGAAAATCAGTCCAAGTATTATTCTCTTAAATGTGAGTATCCTGAAGCTCACTGAGAATAACTTGCATCTTCCCTTCACTCACTCTATTCCCAGCACAGTAGACATCCTGCTATTTCTTAACACACCAATTTTATATCTAACTCAAGGCACTTGCTTTAGGTGTTTCTTCTTCCTGGGAATCTTTTCACCTGGATCTTCTCATACTTTTATTCACTTCCATGGCTACAACATACAGTTGTGGGGTTTAGGCACTACACAAAGGCACTTGACAGTTAAGTCAAACGCAGGATGAAATGTAGCCCAAATGTTGGGCACTGACAAATGAACCCCAGGGCAGATCTACATCACAAAAAAGAAGGGACATCTTTACCAACACACTTAAATGTACCACATGTGCTGATGGAACTATTAACTTTTGTTTATTATCTTCTCAAAATACTTCCAGAGACCTTGCCTGACAGCCACTCTATCTAAAATTGCCTACGCTCCCATGACAAACCCTTATTTTTATTATTGTTCAAATTACATATTACTTCTTAACCTTATAGGTATTTGTTTGTAAAATGTAAAATCCATTTAACCAGGGACCTTCTCCATATTGTTCACTGCCATAACCCCAGGACTTAGAACAGTACCTTTCACAGAGTTGAAGCTTAGTAAATATTTTTTGAATTGAATGAGTCATGTGGAATTAAGCATTTAGGATTAGAGCCCAAGTTACTAGATACCCAATTTACCTCATCAAGCTTGATGAATAATTTCAGCAGTCATTAACAAACATATACAATTTTACAATAAGTACAAACTAGAGTTCACATCAATTGTATAAGTATGATAAATTTAAATAATATAATACTTTAGGGTTTTTTTAAAAATAACTTTCTTCATAAGTGCCCATCTACCACCACAAGCAAAGCAAAATCTGCAATGTGCAAGGTTTCCTAATGAAGCTCTGGGTAAGCATGCCTTTGCTTCTCTAACTCTCTGAAGTTGTAAATCAGGGGACCAAACCAACATATTGTGCCAGAAAGGAAACTCCTAAGAACTTCAGCACTCAATACAGTTTGGAATGTTCAGACTAAAATACACTAAACTCTTGTCTTGCTTATGACATATTCCAACACACACAAAGAAGACTGTAGTAAAAAGTCTATTAATAATTATATTTCATAAGTTGTTTTATCCCATGAAGATGTTTTATCCCTCTTCTTTTCAACAACTGTAACTTTCACTTGTGCCAACTTTCCTAACGTCTGATGGTCTACACTTTGGTTCAGCATTCAGTTAGCAACTTGGGGTTTGCCTCATTCCTGCATCTTTAGCAATTAACCTCAACATATTTTGGCAATTAGGAAATTTTGATTCTTCTAGTATATAAGGCATACTATATAAATAAAAATTCCATCTCTGCTCAAAGTAGTGACTCAAAATAACTTATTCCTATGAGCCCAGGTCTTGGGCTGAAACTGTCTTTGAAATCAACAAAGCAACAATTTCTCTTGTAAAAGTTTCTGAATTCAAGAGAATAAAGAAGACGAAATTATGTTCATTTAAAAAAATAATGCAGATGTCTTATTCTGTTTTTGAAGGGGAAATACTTGAAAGAAGAAAACTATTACTAAGAATTGCAAATTAACATATTTATAAAGAAAAAGCCAAGCTAAGCAAATGAGAATGTTTCTTTCTATTAAAAGAAAAATATTTTCTCTAAATGCTTTGTAATTGAAGAATCAAGGCATAACGTCTATTACTTCTTAATACATCACTCAAAATACATCTCAAATTAGAACACTTAGCTAAGAGGTCTTGATCTTTTTCTCCCTTAATCATACTATATACTCGGTTTTATATTATTTTATTCTAGAAGTAACTAGAATATCAGTGAAGTCATTAAAAGGTCAATAATAAGACTTTCAAAATAACATGGACAGTTAGCTTTACATATTTGCGTATTTTAAGAATTATTCATCAGATAAATTCCATCTGGTTCAAGTTTCAAGACCAGACATTCATTTATGTAATTTATGCAGGGATATGTGACCAGCAATAATAGACATTCAAACTAAAATTCAAAAGTATGGAATTATTCAAAAGCCCCCCTCCCATTAAATATCTATGTACTTGCTGACTGCTCTTAACAGCTTTACCTTGTCTATTAGCAGCATTAAAGCAAGTGAGCTAAAAGGCCTTTTATTCAGCGATGTTTTTGCAGATTAATTAATGCTACTTTTCTCAGCATAGGTAATAAAATGTGGCTATTTTACATGTAGTATTTTGCAGCCTAAAACTTTGTTTTTACACATCATCATTAATCTGCTTTTCTTTGGTTGGTATCATGCAGTTGGTTGCAAATGTTAATTAGATGTGTTAATCATGTGTGTCAATCTATAACAATAAGCAAGCAGAGAAACATTTCTTTAAAAAGTTTATTATTATTATTTGAGCTCTCCCCTAACCCCTACTTCTGTATTTCAATTCCAATTATCTCAAAAGGTTGTTTTCTAGAAAATTTCACATTTGGCTCCCCAAACCTCATAAAAATGTTACTCCCTCTGGCTTATTTAGCCAATCATGACGTGTAAAGACACACAGCCTAGATGTGCAGCTAGAAGGTTATCATAAGAGGTGTGGAATAGGAAGTAGAAAGAAGCCTCTAGAAAACCTGAACACTTCTCTAAACTCTAAGTACTTTTTTTGCTTATTTCATAGCATAGTATACACGATCTGTGTTACAAATTTTGCAGTTGGCTGGCTTTGCAGAGAGGTTTGTACCTCTTTGAACTCGTCAGTTAAAGAAGATTTGCTAACACCTTTTTGGCAACCGGCAGCCTTTACCTGTGTTTTCTATTCCAGTTAATGTTTTTTCACTCCCACACTTGTTTCAGGTTTAAAACTTGAGCTATTTTAGGTTTTTCCTTCTCCTTTATTCTCTATTTTCAAATGCTGGGCACATCCTGTAAAATTGATGACTAACTGATTAAGTACTTGATTTTCCAGCACCTAGCAGGTGTGAGAGGTCTGGTACTTACTGGGGGCAATTAAAACGTTAAGATTTTCCTTCTTCAAGAGGCCAGACACGGTGGCTCATGCTTGTCATTCAGGCACTTTGAGAGGCTGAAGTCAGGGATCACTTGAGGCCAGTAATTTGAAAACAGTCTGGGTAAAAAAGCGAGACCCTCTTTCCGCAAATAGTAAAATAAATAATTTTTTTTAAAAAAACAATAGCCGGGTGTGGTGGTGCATTCCTGTAGTCCCAGCTACTCCAGAGACTGAGGTGGCAGGGTTGCTTGAGCCCAGGAGTTTGAGGCTGCAGTGAGCTATGCACCCATTCCACTGCACTACAACCCAGGTGACAGAGAAAGCCCATGTCTCCAAAGAATGAAACAAACAAAAAAACCCACACACACACAATAGTTTCTTTCCTGCCAGAGGATCTTACTCAGTGACTCCCCACTTAAATCCAAATCTTTCAACCTAATTCTCAGGTGATCAGTTTTCAGTCTGGCCCCAGTCTAGTCTGTCTTCAATGCCGTACTCCACCACCCAGTAACACCTCCAAACTCCTAAAATCCAGTTACACCGATCTATTCAAAATCTCCAAGTGAGTATCTCTGTTTATTTTTGCCCCATCACTTATTGATAAGTGATTCTAAAAACATTTATTAGGACCTAATACATATTAAGCATAGTGCTCATAGTGCTTGGGATATAAAGATAAGTCAGACATGGTCTCTGTCCTTACAAATTCCATTTCATTGGTAAAAGCAGACCAGTAAACTAAAAATCCCAGAGTAGTAAAAGAGTAGAGGGTATATGAATAGAGTTTAAGAGAAAGAAATTCAACCTTCAGTCCTTCCTACCAAAATGTTACCTACTTTTCAAGTCCAGATTGAAAGCTTATGACTCTATGAAACTGTAAAATGACAAAAATACTACCTGTCCGTCTTTATTCTCTGCTTAGTGAGCTTCAGTCTTTTTATAACATTAACTATTGCCTGAAATTGTTTAATACATTTTTTATTGTGTGCTTTGTCCATAGAGGGTAGAATTTCTAAGGGCAGAAATTCTATATTTACATGTTTATTTATTCCTGTGTTCAATGAGTACTTACTAATTTCCTATCATATATTCCTCATGTTATGTCCAACACCTGCACCAATAATAGTTCTTGACTCATAATAGGTTTGCAGTAAACGTTTGGCAAATGGATGAATATATAAGTAAATGAAACTTCCCAGATGCATTACAATCTCTCTCTCCTCTGTTCTCCCATTGATCTTTGTTTTTCTTCTCCAAGCTTCTTTTTGGTGTTGTATTTTATTTAAATTTGCACAAGTATGTCACACCACTAAATTATGAGTCCTAGAGGAAAGGGAGCATGGCATCCATATTTGTATTCCCACACATTGTCTAGCTAATTGTAGACACTTTAACAATTGAAATGAACGGCCAGGCATGGTAAACAGAAATTTAGACCTATTTATTTATGGAGCAAAGTTAGTCTATTTCTTACATTTGAGTGTCTATATTTTCCTAACTGGAATCCCTCAGGCATTGCCACTGAGCCCTTTGTGCCTTGTGCAAATATGACTATACAAATTAGTTTAGATGAAGTCTTTCCTGAAGCAAGTCCAACACATAAAATTCAGAATTAATTGAAGAGAGAAAATTTAATGAGTTTTTAAAAGATTTACTCTACAAGATGATTCACTATGAATTGTAGACTTTCTTTTTTTAAAAAATGTAAGTTGTTCCTCTAGTATAATCAAAATAAGTATTAATCTACAACAATGAAAAGGTTATAACTTTTACACAGATTTTAAGAACACATAATTGTTTAAAATAAGTGTGTATGCAAACTCTTCTCCTTCAATCTCAGTCCCCTCAAGGATCTTCAGTGGGAAAAAAAAAAATCAGGGGCCATAAACTATCATCAAAATGTCCAGTATAGTAGAAAGAAGCAAACTATTTTTTGCCAATGTATTAACAAGCAAGCGTGGGTGTTTGGTATTGTTTGGGGATTTCTGCACTGGTCCTCTATCCACTTTTCATGCATCCTTCCTACTGTGTAGATATCAGAAGACTGAACAAAGAGGCTTTTAATAGTGAAGGAAGTGTGAAGGTCCTCTTTATTTAAGGGAAGTGAAATTAGTCTAAGTCCCCAGCGTCATGTCTTCTCTCCTTTTGGCCTTGCCATGGCTGGTCCAGATCTTCAGCGGTATAGGACAGGCAAGAAGGCGGTGGCCCCAGTTCCAAATGAGAGAGATTACTAGCATTTACTGGACACGACTTTCATGCTGGGATCCATGCTAGTCCTTGCATGGACACCATCTCATTTAATCCTGAAAATAATTTAATGCAAGAAACACATCAGACACAGAGAAACAGAGGCATGCAATGAACAAAGGAAACTAAGACATAAAAAGGAGAAAGAAAATGACTATTCATAGCAGCAGAAGAGGAATGTACACTACCAGAAACAAGTCTTATAAAAAAATTTAAATTATTTCCTTTTTTTTTTTTGAAACAGGGTCTTTCTTTGTCACCCAAACTAGAGTTCAGTGACATGATCATCACTCACTGTAGCCTCCAATTCCTGGGTTCAAGTAATGCTTTTGACTCAGCCTTCCAAGGAGCTGGTACTACAGGTATGTTCTACCATGCCCAGCTAACTAAAAACAAAAAATTAAGAGACAAGGTCTTGCTATGTTGTCTAGGCTGGTCTTGAACTCCTGGCTTCAAAGGATCCTCCTACCCTGACCTCTTATAGTGTTGAGATTACAGATGTAAGCCACTGCACCTGACAAAAATTAAAGCTTAAAGATAAACAGAACTTAACTGATTAGCATCTAAATGCTTGGCATTCTTCAGCAAACCTGACAAAAACAAGCAATAGGGAAAGGATTCTGTTTTTAATAAATGGTGCTGGGAAAACTGGCTAGCCATATGCAGAAAACTGAAATTGGATCCCTCCCTTACACCTTATAAAAAATTAACTCAAGATAGATTAAAAACTTAGATGTAAAATTCAAAATCATAAGAATCCTAGAACAAAACCTAGGCAATACCTTTCAGGACATAGGCATGGGCAAGGATTTCATTATGAAAAGGCCAAAAGCAATTGCAACAGAAGCTACAATTAAAAAATGTGATCTGATTAAACTAAAGAGCTTCTGCACAGAAAAAGAAACTATCACCAGAGTGAACCAGCAACCTACTGAATGGGAGAAAAATTTTACAATTTATCCATCTGACAAAGGTCTAATATTCAGAATTTACAAGGAACTTAAACAAATGTACAAGAAAAAACAAACAACTCCATCAAAAAATGGGCAAAGGACATGAACAGACACTTCTCAAAAGAAGACATTTATGCTGTCAACAAACATGAAAAAAAGCTCAACATGACTGATCACTAGAGAAATGCAAATCAAAACCACAGTGAGATACCATCCCATGCCAATCACAATGGTGATTATTACAAAGTGAAGAAACAACAGATGCTGGTGAGGCTGTGGAGAAATGGGAAACCTTTTACACTGTTGATAGGTTAAATGGTAAATTAGTCCAACCATTGTGGAGAAAGTGTGGTGTTTCCTCAAGGAGCCAGAAATACCATTTGACCCAGCAATCAATCCCATTACTGGGTATATACCCAAAGGAATACAAATCATTCTACTATAAAGATACATGCACATATATGTTTATTGCAGCACTATTTACAATAGCAAAGACATGGAACCAACCCACATATCTATCAATGAGAGGCTGGATAAAGAAAATGTGGTACATATACACCATGGAATAGAATGTAGCCATAAAGAAGAATGAGATCATGTCCATTGCGGGGACATGGATGAAGCTGGAAGCCATCATCCTCAGCAGACTAACACAGGAACAGAAAACCAAATCCCTCATGTTCTCACTCATAAGCAGGAGCTGAACAATGAGAACACATGGACACAGGGAGGGAAACAACACACACTGGGGCCTGTCGGGGGGTGGTGAGGAGGGAGAGCATCAGGACAAACAGCTAATGCATACGGTGCTTAAAATCTAGATGATGGTATTTTGAGATTTATTCATTTGGCTTGTATCAGAGTTCTTTTTATTGCTAAGTAGTATTCCACTGTGTGGACACAACCCAACTTGTTTATCCATTCACTTGATGAACATTTGGTTGCTTTGACTTTTAAACTATTGAAAAACGAGCTACTTTGAACATTCCTGTACATGTCTTTACATGAACATATACTTTAATTTCCTTGGAAAAATACCTACAAATGAGAGGACTATCACATAGTCCATGGATGTTTAACTTTATAGGAAGCTGCTAAACTGTTTTTCGATGTGGTTGTACCAATTTATATTTCCATAAACTGTGGATTAGAGTTTCAGTTCCTCTCCATTATGTTAACAGCCCTTGTAGTCATTGTTTCCAATTTTGGCCATTCTGGTAAGTATATAATTGTGATTTTTCTTTATATTTTCATAATGACTAATGATGTTGAGCATCTCTTTCATGTTCCTATTTGTCATCTATTTAGTACCTTCTTCGGTATCTGTTCTAAATTTTTGTCCATTTTTTAATTGGGTTGTTAGCTTATTACTGGGTTTTAGAGCTCTGGATATACTCTTTATTTTTAAATAAACACAAGAAAATGAAAAAGAAAAAAAAATCTAGATGATGGGTTAATAGATGCAGAAAACCACCATGGCGCATGCATGCCTATGTAACAAACCTGCACATTCTGCACATGTATCTCTAAACTTAAAGTAAAATAAAAATAAAAATAAAAATTGAAATTAAAAAATAAATGCTTAGCATTGTACTGAGCATTTCAAATACAAAATAGAAAAAGCAAACAAGCAATTTGTTTGTAATAAGATGGATGAAGATTTGAGTTCCTACTCTCTAAAAAAAAGAAAAAATCTAATGACCTCAGGCACATTGTTTAACATCAGATTTCATAGATTCAGATTTTTTTTTTCTGTAATATTGATATGGCAATGTCCCCTCCAGAACTTGTTGCTAGAATAAAATAAAATAATAAAGTACGAATAATACAACTAAAAGAGTAACACATAGAAAATGCTGAACAAACTGGGCTGTTAGTAAACTTCCGGTAGATTATTATGTTGGAAAGATGCATAATGTTTTTAAATGACAAAGGCATCTCCTTTATAGAAATATTAGACTCACTATGCTATCAAACATAGGAAAAATATAGAAACCTCTTCATTGGTTTTTACTTTATTGATATTGCTGGATCCTACAGAGGTAAAATATTAGAGGAACAACAAAGATACTAACTTAAACTTCCATATATCTTTACTTTTTACCAAGATTCTACCTAAATAAATAGCCCTGCCCTTTAATAAGTCATTAGACTTTAAGAATTCACAAGGAATCACAGATTATTATTTAATGAATTCCTTTGCTTTTGGATAGGCACTGTACATATAAACTATATCCCTGAAGACATCACTTTCATGTAACTCTTAGTAAACATTGTCTATGACTATACCAGCAATAGGCCAAATGAAATGCAAAGGTTGTTTGCAGATTTTTGCACCAATACAACAGAAACTTTTGGAAGCTGGAAACTAGCAGTAAAAAAAAATCCCTCTCCTGTCTAATAGGAATAATTTCTTCAGCACCCTCTGCCTAGTTTAATTTCCATGGGGATGTGGGGGTGGGGGCAGATTGAGATCTTAAAATGCTACCATGACTCAAATGCATTTAAAAAAATTATATCCAATTTATTTTTTAAGCAATACATGTTCCTAACAGTTTGAGCTAATCAAATGTATTTTGTACTTGGAGTAATGGCTATATAGGCTATTTTACTAGAATATGTTCAGCTCTGTTCCCTACAGAAATCTTGAGTACAAAATCTATCCCTCAGAATTTTTACAGATAACATCAGAAGATATTCAACAATCAAGAGCATTTCTTATTTATTGAGTCATATTTCAACAGTTACTTGCTAGTCTCCAGCCTCAGTGAAGGTCAAACAAATGGGTTTTAACTCAGAAAAAGGCAAAATCCTAAGGGAAGACTAAATATATGTGAATGGCTCCAGAACTTCGTGAAATATTTCCCAAACATTTGTTAATAAAAGAAACAGTTTAGAAGAGGAAGGTAATTATTGTAGTCAGTGTTTTTTATGGCCTACATTATCCTTTTTAATTCTCATATTAATCCTAGGAAGTAAGTTTTGTTCATCTTTTTTACAGAATGGGAAAACAGAGGACGAAAGAATTGACTGGTTTGTCCAACCCTCTACATATAAAGTATTAGAGATTTTGATGTTTGTGTGATTTTTCTTTTAAAAATATTCTACATAAAGAAATAGGATTGCTTATTACTAAATCTTGAGATTAGAAGAATTAACAAGCTAAATCTTATGTATTTCCATTTTTCTTTTTGTAGCATTTTGAAAAACTTGGACTAAATTTTCATGAGAGTATATGGGGCATAAGACACCCCGAATCTCCAGGACTTTAGTCACAAATAAGGTCTTAACTGGAAGTTAAATTTGGGATCTTGTTTCAACTCTACACTACTCTTGGTTAGAGAACCCTATGTGTAGACCTCTTGGTTGGTTAAACTAACAGATTAGTAAAAGAGGAGACTAATTTAGATGAGGAAGTGGTGAGGTATAGCATTTATGTGTTCAGAGCCCTTATCCAAAGAAACTCGGAGACCTAGAATCATATCTTTCTCTGCTAGTTATTGGTAATGAAGCCTAAGAAAAGTTACTTTGAGTCTATTTGTCTGTTTCCTCCTTTAGAAAATAAAGATGGCAATAAAGATGGAGCTTATGGCATTGTTGTGGCAATTAAATGAGAAAATTTAAGTGTTTAAGGAGAGTACTTCACACACAGTGTGCACTTACTAAATACTAGCCGACATTACTCGACGGATTTGATTCTAAAACCTATTTCAATTCTGGGATTTTTGCAAGTCGAAACTGTATGCAATTCATTATGGTCGAGGATTCCAGAAGAAAGGCAATCTAGTAACTTTGAGGCTATAGTTGTATATGTCTCTCAATTAATCTCCCTGTTTTCAGTGGATGTCTTGGAAGGAATGCTTGCAGGAAGAAGAAATAAATGGGAAGGTAGAGAGAGAAAAGGTTAGCAAACAAGGTAAAAAAAGCAGCTTTACCTGTATGTCAAGGTGATGATGTTTTCCTGTAACAAGGACTGATGGCAATCTAGGTATGAAAGTGAGTAACGGTGTGTTAGGTGACGATGTTACTAAAGAACACAAATACCATGGAAAAAGACGTGTAGAGCTCTTTAGTGAACTTAGAATGACCTAGCTCTTTGAGAGAAAATTTAAAATACACTTTCTAAATGCTTTCAATTAAAAAAAAAAAAAGCCTTAAAAATAGATCATCAGAAACTTATCTGAGTTACGAAGAATAAAATGACAACTTTCCTTATATTCATTCTCTGGGTGAGGTCCTGCCAGTTGGATACTGACTCAGCACCCCAGTTTTCCCCTTCATACTTCACCAGTTGTAGTAATTTAATGATTGTTTTCTACATTTTTTTTTTCAGAATAATGTAAATTCCTTCATGATAAGAACTATACCTGCCTTTTCCCCCATTAGTCAGAATCAATGGAGTTTTTATTTACTAACAACTTTCCCTAAACATGTGTCATGTTAAAAATAGCATCAGTTCTCAGTTATCTACCTTATGAAGAGGCACCACAGGCAGAATCAATAAAAGACCATAAAAATAAAGTTTCTGCTCATCTTTCCAAGCATGAGGTTAAGAATGTAAGCCCCAATTATAATAGCATTCCAGTGAAAAAATACAATTTACTTTACAGAAATCCACTTTGCAACATAGTTTCAGGTAAACTGAAGCGAAGATTCTGGCCATAATCTCTATCTTCTCAGCAGAGATATTTTTCTATTAGTAAATAAATATAGCTCTGTTGTGTTTGGCTTTGACCAGGTAACTCACGTTTTGATTAGAAAATTATCATAATAAAAGAGGCATTGATAATCTGGTTATTGATAGTTAAGAATTGACTGTATATTATCTATAATATCTGGGACATGGAGAGTCATTTTGACCTAACTTTTCATGAACCCTCACACTTGGTTTCTCAAAGTCACATCCCCAAAACATTTTTGAGTAGGAGAGGCATTGAAGCCTTGTATCCTCTTAAAACAACACAGTTACTATTAATATTAACACAGTTACCTCCACTATTACTGACCATGGGCTCTAAGAGTGATAACACTGCCTAAAATATTAATAGTTCTTATAACACAACGATACACTCTACTATTGTTTTCCTAGACTATCTTAGTCCAGATAGGTCTATTATGCTATTAGGTCATTAATCATGTGGCACCACATATATAGAATTCAGTATTCAAAGGTGGTATCCCTAGCAATATTTTAGTTTTGGCTTTCTGCTCTCCACACAGAGGCTTTCTCATCTCTTCCTGGAACTATTTAGAAATGACCCTCAACTAAATTTAACTCAAAAACTCATTTATATCCAGGTGCAGCGGCTCACGCCCAAAATCACAGCACTTTGGGAGACCGAGGCAGGTGGACCAGGGGTGTGAGACCAGCCTGGTCAACATGGTGAAACCCCATGTCTACTAAAAATACAAACATTAGCCGGGTGTGGTGGTGTGTGCCTGTAATTCCAGCTACTGGGGAGGCTTAGGTAGGAGAATCCTCTGAATCTGGGAGGCAGAGGTTGCAGTGAGCCAAGATTGCACCACTGCATTCCAGTCTGGGCAACAGAGTGAGACTCCATCTCAAAAACCAACAAACAAACATCCAAACAAACAAAAAACTCATTTACAGTTTATTTTGTCATAAATAAGCCTCACCGCATTTGTGTTAGTTTGCAAGGGCTGCTGTGAAAAAGTAGCACAGAGTTGGTGACTTAAAATAACAGTAATGTATTCTCTCGAAGTTCTGGAGGCCGGAAGTTCAAATCAAAGTGCTGGGAGAATTGCACTAACTTCCAAGTCTCTATGTGAGGACTTTTCCTTGCCTCCGCAAGTTTCTAGTGGTGCCAAACTTTTCCTTATGTTAACATAACTCCAGACTCTACCTTTGTCTTCAAATTGCCCTTTTCCCTATGTATTTCTCTTGTTCTTGCACTTCTTACTGGATTTAGGACCCACCTAGTTAATCCAAGATGATCTCATCACAAGATTTTTACTTAATTATATCGATATAAAATCTTTTTCTAAGATGGTCACATTCATAGATCCCAGGAGTTAGGAAGTTGGACATAACTTTTTGGGGACCACAATTCGACCCACAGTAGCAATGATGAAGCAAATATATATGCACATTTACCTAACTTCAGCAAACATCTCTGCATCAAGTCACCTGATAATAGTGAAGTGAGTGATGATTCAACTGACTTTTATTGGAAGGGAAGAGCAAGGGATGATTAAAGAGAGCAAACAAAACAAAACAAAACAGTAGCCACTGAAAAATGTCCTTTCTCACCAAAATTTACTGTTCCAATATTTTCTGGGCCATGTATGCATGCTGAAATGAAGAGTTTTAAGTAAAATTAGATTATCTTTGGATATAATTCAAATATACTTAAAGCAATGAAGACTTTGGCTTCTTATAGATAGGTTAATCAGGAAATGAATACAGAGTCTTCCAACAAATATGCTCAGTCTTGTGTTTTAAAATGATATGCTGGTCCAACCCAGTAGGAAATATGAAACCTTCCAAGGAGAGTATTTACAGTGCAGCTGGAATACAGTTTTATTCCACTTACTAATGCACATTAATAAAATCGCATATTTATTTTTCATCTATTGTAATGAATTTTGGTGTTTTTATGATATGGAATGTTTTTCCAGGAAAGAAGTCCGTATTTATAACATGGTATTTAAGAAATAAGTCAATTGGGCCAGGCGCGGTGGCTCAAGCCTGTAATCCCAGCACTTTGGGAGGCCGAGACGGGCGGATCACAAGGTCAGGAGATCGAGACCATCCTGGCTAATACGGTGAAACCCCGTCTCTACTAAAAACTACAAAAACCTAGCCGGGCGAGGTGGCGGGCGCCTGTAGTCCCAGCTACTCGGGAGGCTGAGGCAGGAGAATGGCGTAAAGAAGTGAAGACTTGGGTGGAAACTGAGATCATTACTCAACTCGTCAAAAGAAAGAAGGAAAAAGAAAGAAGAAGAGGAAAAGAAGAAAGAAAAGAAAGAAAGAAAGAAAGAAAGAAAGAAAAGAAAAGAAAGAAATAAATTAAATTATCTAAAACCAGATTAGATAATCAATTTGAGATCACTTATACCTTCCTCTAATTGATTATCATTTACTTGGAATCTTATTAAAACAAAATATAAAACTTTCCACTAATCAGAGCACATCACTTCTTAAATTTTAGCACGTTTAATAGTCATTCTGCTGTTTCTAGAGCCTTCCATTATCTGAGCCAACACAATGTTCTCCTCTGATGTGCAACAAATGCCTTTGATTCCAGTTTTGGTGATCGTGTTGTTCACTCCCACACCAAGCCCCAGATCAGAAGTGTTTCGTCTGCCTGGAGAGAACATCCCCATTCCCCATGTTTTCTGCTCCCAGAGCCCAGTGATTCTCCCGATACCAATTCACTCTTTGCTCCTCTGTGAAGCCTTTCTATCTTAACTCATCAATGAGGTTCCATTATTCTCCATTTTGATAATGACTAAAACAAAACAAACAAAAACGAGCATATTGGTCATCTGCTTTATACAAGGGGTAGCCCATAGCACACATATGGACAAGATTATTTAAGATTTTATCTTCTCAGCTAGATTAAATGCTCCTGAGAAGCTAGACGCATATCTTAAATTTCTACGTTTTCACACTGAACCGCACTGAATAAAAATAGTTCAATAAATACTGGCTATTTAATCCAAAATGGGTAAGTGGTTAATTGAACACGTTCAATTGAAAATTCAATCGTATGTTCGGAAACCAAGAGCAAGGAGAGGGGAGGAATATTTTAGACAAAATTAATTGCTGCCTCCGATAGTTGTTGCATTCGAAGTTTTGCAGAAACTTAAACTAAGAATCATTATAAACTGTTTATGTTTTCCCTGTTTCCTGGGGAACTATTGACTATGAACCCTTGATGGTCTGTGTGTTCCTCTCAACCCAGAAATATAATTATTCTTAAACAAAGCACCGACCAATGGACAATGGTTATGACGAAAATTCTGGTGAAATAAGCTATGTTTTCATGAAAACAGGGCTGAATTGATAGTTGTACTCGATTTTCCCTCTTTCTCTTTTTAACTAAATTTTGGAGAGCCAAGTAGGAATTTGACTGTCCTATTAATTACTATATCCCTACACTTGATGACAATTTATGACACACACTCATCTCTGACTCAGGGAGGAAAAAATGGAAGAAGATTCGTAGCAGGGGTGAAGGTTAATCATCTTTATCTACATGTATTTTGTACCATATTTTAAAAAATAAAATAATATGTATTC
Organism: Papio anubis; assembly: GCF_008728515.1. Taxonomy (NCBI): domain Eukaryota; kingdom Metazoa; phylum Chordata; class Mammalia; order Primates; family Cercopithecidae; genus Papio; species Papio anubis. The sequence goes on from NC_044987.1 coordinate 100,500,351, forward strand.
TGCCATGGGTCTTTATGATACTCTAATTGATAAATGAATAATCAAAGGTTAACAAAATAGAAATCTTACCATTATGGTGATCATAGTTTGGTAGGATCCAGTCTAAACTGCCAGTATTATTAGGAACAACTGCCACTAACATGATTCCTGGTTTTCTCTTTTGCTTTCCCATAGCCTATTATCCATAAAGAAATTAGAAATATTTTTTTAAGAATCAAAATGGATAAAACCACTTTACCCCCTAAACCAACCAATGGTCTTGCCATTGCAGTGGTTTTTCATTCTAAAGTAGGTATCATGACCTAGGAGTTCCTATTGGATCCAGCTCCTGCCGATTTCTATTACTTCCTTCAGAGTCTCCACACTAGAAACAATAGAAGCAGAGTCACAGAGAAATTTGCACTCCAGGTAAAAATACTAAAAAAAGCTAGCTTCCTGATGAATTCTATAATACCTAGATGTTTCGGAAAGGTATTTGTAAAATAAACCATATTAAATATATGTTTAAATAAAAACACTGAATTAAAAAATGAAGAGTGAGTTTAAGGTCACTCTGATGGCCATAGCCTATATATAGTTATTTTCCCCAGAATTTGTAGGAGTGACAAACAAAAGTATTCTAAGGAACACATGGATAGAAGGAGGATTCTGGGTGCTTCTATACATATTCATTACACCCTCTAATTTATTACCATGTTTACCACCAAAATTTCAGAACAAATTATATTCTCTATCAGGTCCCAAGGGAGTTTTCAACTTCCTGGCTTGGCCAGGCACCAAAACAAAGCACGTTAAAGAGAGGAATCGCAGTGTTAGTCGTTAATATTTAAAGTGATGTAGAAGTTGGTGCTCCTTGAAATGCAGACTGCTCACCCTTCCAATGAAAAATTAAATCCATTCTACTCATTTTGCGCTTGCAATCAGACACCCTGTGCAGACACATTTTCCCCTGAAGAAGTAATAAATAAACAAACATTAAAAAAATTATCTAACTGCGAATTCCCACTAGGATGATTCCTCCTACCATTCACTCCTCCAGCAGAAAAATAACAAAACAGACTTCTACCCAGTCCCATTTTCTGTTTCCACTTCAGTGAGATTAGACTGGGATACATTTAAAAAATGATGATATCCTAAAATGAGTTTTCCTTGAAAAATTATCATACCAATACTATTGTAGACATGTTTTTCATAGTACTAATTATATAAGATATCCTAGAAGAAAAACATACTTCTACAGTCAAAAAGTCTGCAAAATATGCAAATGCAGGCCCCTATTAGAATTTCACAAGGCATCTTAGCTTTAAAAAGGCTCCAGAAAGTTCTGCATTATTCAGCCCTAGTCAATTTTGTTTAACATAGCATTCCAAACTTGGCTGAATATGTTACTCTTATTCATCTTATACTGATTGACAACTAAAGTACAAAGTGGGACACCCAATTAAAAACAAATTAAAAAGGGGCCATGTGGGCTAAAAGTTCACAGTAAATTATTAATCAATTGCTCTGAAGTTCAAAAATCCAGAATTTATAGTAAATGCCAGGCAATAGGTCATGGTACAGGCAAATATTTAAAATGCAGATTATTCTATTCCTGCCTTGAGGATTATATAATTCATATACCACAGGAAAACTAAAAGAGGTTTGATTTTAGTTAATTTGAAATGTATACATGCCCATTACTTAAAGGGAAGATACCATATGTATCTACAAGGAAAGTTTATTTACACCTTACCTTCCACATGCTATGGTCATAAATATAACATTGCAGAGTCCATCAGAGGAAAGAGTCTAGCTGAAAGGCTAGAGTTATAGCACAGGAGGATCTATATTCACCCATTCATAATTAATAGATTTTTATAATTGCATTTTCTCTGCTTTAATGCCCTGCCTCTAGTTTACTTACTGAACTATAGTGTTCATTTGCTAAGTTAATACAGACATTTAAGGAGAGCTTTAAAGCTTTAGTTTTCAAGAGCTAAGGCAGGGGAGTAAATGGATGTCACACTCAGTGTACACACAGTGGTCTTATGGCATCCCTGACTTTCTAGCATACAAGTACCATGATCATGTGCTTCAAAAAGAAAGAAGGCTGCAAATGTTAAATTTTCAAATTTCAAGGGTGAATTGCTTTTTTTAAAATACAAAATTTCAGAGAACTTTGTAGATATCATTTCTTCATGGATGGAATAAATTTCTATTAATACATTATTACAAAGGTAGTAAGTGTAGGAAGTAAAGATTATTTGATTGTACAAATAAGATAAAAAGATTTTTAAAAATGCAGAGTTACATAAAGATGTTGATAAAAATGACCTGTAAAATGTGTTGCATAAAGTTGCCTCAGGCAGCCAGTGTGGTGAGCAGTGACAGTTTATCTCCTATCCACATTTCAGAGACAGTTTCTCAGTTTTATAGTATTTGCAATATCGTGGAATCACATCAGATTGTATGGGTAACTTTAAAAAGGTTTTGATTATGCTAAAATATTTCTGAGCCACCGGTACTAATTATTTAGAGATGATGAAAATGAAGCCAAGGAAAATGAAGTGTTTTTCCCAAGGACATAAGAGTAGCTTACGGGATTGGAGGGTGATTTTGTCATGGCATCTATCATTCTGTTGATCATTGTCTGACTATATAAACCTTCATCATTTACATCAGCCTCTACAGAATCTTCCCTAATAACAGAACAAAAACTATAACTCTTATATCTCTTGAATTCCAAGCCTATGAGTTGTTTTCTACTACTTCCTACCTAAGCTATTGAGACATTTCTCAGCAGTGACAAAGGAATTCTGTAAGGCATTAGTGAAGGCACACCATTTTCTCTAACTGCTTCTAGGTAAATGTCTATTGTCCCATAACAATGCATTTATAAAATAACTCCATTCCATAAAACATTGCCAAAACTCAATTCATTGTGGTCAGAAGTCAAAAACTGAAATAAAAAGTGTTGCTGTCTTCCTGGAATTCAGAAAGGTGGGGAGCTCTGCATTTAAAAAATAATAAAATAAAATAAAAACACAAAACAAACAAAAAAATATAGTTGTGCTGTCTACCAGAGATTTAATGTAATCCTACTTTTTCAACTAATTCCATGTAGGAAAAGCAAAGACCTTTGAAAGTTAACATGACATGAATTGAATAAGAAAGAGTGTTGCTCTTGGGCGTGGTGCCAAGATAGCCAACTAGATACAGCCAGGAAGAGCTTCTCCCAGCAGGAGACCAGACTATTGAGAAGACTTACACCCTGAACATATCCTCCTAAAGAAGTCATTGAGAGTGGATGAAGGGAGGATGCAGAGCCTGAGCTAAAAGGGAAGAAAGCTGGAAACTCTGCATAAAGTTGCCAAGCACTAGGAATCCTTTCTGGCCCTGAGTGGCTCCTGAGGAAGGGGTGAACGAAATAGGCATGGAGTGGCCCACTATCACCACAGACCTCCAAAATTCTAGCTGCAGGAGACTGGAAAACCCTCACATACATTTGAGCTGGCAGCGAGAACTTCCCAGATAGTTAGCAGAGACACAACTCCAGTCTGCGTGGAGCACAGAGGCTTTGACACAGGAACAGCTGCAGTGCACAGCCATTGGTTCCCGTACCCCAAAGATCGTCATATTCTTCTAGTTGGCTTTAGACTTTCTTGGCTGCTGGACCTGGACAGAGCAGGGCTGTCTTTCCTGTAGGATGGGGCCAGTCTGATCTGAGTACTATCCTGTCTGCCAGCCTTTCCCAGCATCCCTGCCTGGTCACACATTCTTGTTGTGTGACCTTGACTGCCCAGCCAAGGTGCTTGCCAATGGCCACCATTGGCAGATCTTATCTAATAGCCAGAGAGCTTTGACAGGCATTCTCTTGCCACTGTAACCCCAACCTCAGCCTTCCCCTGCCAGCACACACTTGCCTGCAACTTTCCCCAGCCACTTTGCCAGTGCACATGCATGGGAGACATGCTGCAACCACATTGAAGCACTCTTGCCATCATCGCCCCATTGGAGTGTTGGTGCCAGTGGACTGGGAACACCTCAACTCCTGCAGTGCAGCGTATGCTTAATCTCAAGGGGCTGGACAAAAAAAAAAAAAAAAAAATACCACACACACATGGGCCTGGTTTCAGCCCCTCAGGGTTAGAGCACACAGCCCAGGAATGCTGAGCTGAGCCTTGGCTCCCTGAAATCATCCAGAAATGGAGCTAATTGACAAAGTTCAACTTATATGACAGTCAAACCATCAAGAGTATCAAAGCATATACAAGCAAAAAGTCCCATCTAAAGGACAGCAACTTCACACATTAAAGAAATATCATCCTACACAGACGAGAAAGAACCAGTGTAAGAACTCTGGCAACTCTAAATGCCACAGTGTCTTCTTACCTCCAAACAACCGCACTAGCTCCCCAGCAATGATTCTTAACCAGACTGAAATGGTTGAAATGACAGTCATATAATTCAGAATCTGCATGGCAATGAAGATCATCAAGATTCAGGGAAAAGTTGAAACCAATCCAAGGAATCTAAGGAATCCCATAAAGTCATAGAACATCTGAAGACAAAATGACCATTTTAAGAGGGAACCAAACTAATCTTCTAGAGCTGTAAAACTCACTACAGGAATTTCATAATACACTTGGAAGTATTAACAGCAGAATAGACCAAGCTGAGCAAAGAAACTCAGAGCTGAAAGACTGGTTCTTTGAATCTTTGAATCAACTCAATCACACAAAAATATAGAGGCTAGGTGTGGTGGCTCATGCCTATAATCCCAGCAGTTTGGGAAGCTGAGGACGGTGGATTGCTTGAGATCAGGAGTTTGAGATCAGCCTGGGCAACAGGATGAGACCTCGTGTCTTTTAAAAATTAAAAAAAAAAAAAAAAAAAAAAAAAAAAAAAAAAAACAACCAAGCATCATGGTGTGAGCATTTAATCTCAGTTACTCAGGAGGCTGCGGTGGGAGGACTGCTTGAGTCTAAGAGATTGAGGCTTCAGTGAGCTATGATCATGCCACTGCACTCCAGCCTGGGTGAGTGAGACACACACACACACACGTTTTCCACATAGACCAAAAAAAAAAAAAAGTGTTTTTTAAATGGGGATAAAAGCCTCTGGGAAATAGGGAATTATGTACAGAGACCAAATCTGTCACTCACTGGCATCCCAGAAAGGGAAGCAGAGGAAGTAAACAACTTGGAAAACATATTGAAGGGTATTGTATACAAAAATTTCCCCATCCTCACTAAAGAGGTTGACATGAAAATTCAGGAAACTCAAAGAACTCCTGTGTGGTACTATACAAGACAGCTATCCCCAAAACACATAGTCATCAGATTCTCTGAGATCAACACGTAAGAAAAAATACTGAAGGAATTGAGTATTGAATTCCTAGACTGAAGAAAAGGGGCAGGTCACATACAGAGGGAACCCCATCAGGCTAACAGCAGAACATTCAGCAGAAACTTTAAAAGCCAGAAGAGATTGGGGGCCTATACTCAGCATCATGCATTAATGCATTAAAAATACATTTAAAATGCAATAAAAATAAACTTTGAAAAACACAAGAATTTTATATCTAATCATAAGCAAAGGTGAAATAGAATCCTTTTCAGACTTTCACTAACAGAGTTTGTTACCATCAGACCTGCCATACAAGAGGTCCTTAAGGGAATGCTAAACATGGAAATAAAAGACCATTACTTGACACCACAAAAAATACACTGAAGTACATAGTTGACTGACACTAAAAAGCAACTGTACAATCAAGTCTACAAAATAACCAGCTAACAACACAATGATGTGATAAAATCCTTAGATACCCATAATAACCTTAAATGTAAGTGGCACTTAAAAGGCATAGAGTGGCAAGTTGGATAAAGAAGCAAGACATAACTACATGCTATCTTCAGGAGACCCATCTCACATTCACTGACACCCAGAAGCTCAAAATAAAGGAGAAAGATCTATCAAACAAATGGAAAACAAAAAATAGCAGGCATTGCTATTCTTATTTTAGACAAAAGAGACCAAAAATGATCTATTTTAAACCAACAGTTATCAAAAAGGACAAGGAAGAACACTGCGTTATGATAAAGGGTTCAGTTCAACAAGAAGACCTAACTACCCTAAATATCTATATACCCAACACCAGAGTACCCAAATTCATAATATATGTTGTTAGAAACCTATGAGGAAACACAGATAACCACAGAATAACAGTGGGAGACTTCAACGCCCCACTGAGAGTGTTTGACAGATCATCAAGGGAAAGACTAACAAAGACATTTGGGACTTAAATCTGACCCTTGACCAAATGGACCTACCAGACATCTACATATACAGAACAGTCAGCTGAACAACAGAATAGACAGTCTTCTAATCTGCACATGGCATATACTCTAAGATCAAACATACTCAGCCATAAAGTAATTCTCAAAAAGTTAAAAAAAAAAAAAACTAAAATTATACCAATCATATCCTTGGAAGACAGCACAATAAGAATAGAAATCAATATCAAGAGGATCTTTCAAAATCATAGAATTACATGGAAATTACACAATCTACTCCTAAATGACTTTTGAGTAAATAATGAAATTAAGTCAGAGATAATAAAAATTATTAAGCTAATGAAAACAAAAATACAACACACCAGAATCTCTGGCACATAGATAAACCAGTGTTAGGAGGAACATTTATAGTGCTAAACTCCTTCATCAAAAACTTAGAAAGATCTCAAATTAACACCTAACATTACACCTCAAAGAACTAGAAAAACAAGATCACATCAACCCCAATGCTAGCAGACTTTTTCAGAAGAAATACTCAAAATCAGAGTTGAATTGAAGAAAATCAAGACATGAAAATCCATACTAAAGATCAATAAAACCAAAAGTTGGTACTTCGAAAGAATAAATAAGATGGATAGACTGTTACATAGACTAATAAGAAAAGAGAGGTGATCCAAACAAACATAATCAGAAATGATAAAATTTACATTACCACTGACCCCAGAGAAAAACAAAAAATCCTCAGAGACTATTATGAACACCACTGTGCCCACAAACTAGAAAGCCTGAAAGAAATGAATACATTCCTGGAAACATACAAACTCCCAAAATTGAACCAGGAAGAAATTAACATCTGAACAGACCAATAATGAGTTCTGTAAATGAATCAGTAAATTTTAAAAAAATCTACCAATAAGAAAAATTCCTGGATCAGATGGATTCACAGCAAAATTCTACCAGATGTGTAAAGAGGAGTTGGTACCAATGCTACTGAAAATATTCCCAAATATCAAGGAAGGGGGACTACTGCTTAACTCATTCTGTGAAGCTAGCATTGTTCTGATGCCAAAACCTGGAAGCGATAGAATTAAAACAAAAACTTTAAGCCAATATGTGTGATGAACATAGATGCAGAACCCTCCACAAAATACTAGCAAATGGAATCCAGCAGCACATCAAAAAGCTAATCTACCACAATCAAGTTGGCTTTATTCCTGAGATGCAAAGTTGGTCCAACATATGCAAATCCATAAATGTGATTCATCACATAAACAGAACTAAAAACAAAAATCACATGATCATCTCAACAGACACATAAGTCTTTCAATAAAATTCAATATCCTTTCAAGTTAAAAAACAAAAACAACGCAACAATCTAGGAGTCGAAGGAATGTACCACAAAATAATAAGAGCCATCCATCTCAAACCCACAGCCAACATCATACTGAACAGGAAAAAGCTGGAAGCATTCCCCTTGAGAAATGAAAAAAGACAAGGATGCCCACTGTCAGTACTCCTATTCAACATTTTACTAACCAGAGCAATCAGGCAAGAGAAAGTCCTAACCAGAGCAATCAGGCAAGAGAAAGAAGTAAAAGGCATCAGGATAGGAGGAGAATAAGTTAAACTCTCTCTCTTTGCAGACGATATAATTCTATACTTAGAAAACCCCATAGTCTCTGGCCAAAGGCTCCTACAACTGATAAACAACTTTAGTAAAGTGTTGGAATACAAAATTAAGGTATAAAATTGAGTAGCATTCCTATACACCAATAACGTCCAAGCTAAGAGTCAAATCAAGAACACAATCACATTTACAAAAGCCACAGAAAGAACCGAATACTTAGAAATATGCATAACTAGGGAAGTGAAAGATCTCCACAGGAGAATTACAAAATACTGCTGAAAGAAATCAGAGATGACAAAAACAAATGGAAAAACATTCCATGCTTGTGGATAGGAAAAATTGATACTGTTAAAATGGCCACCTGCCCAAAGCAATCGCAGATTCAATGCTATTCCTATAAAATTACCAATTTCATTTTTCATGGAATTAGCAAAAAAGCATTCTAAAATTTACATTAAACCAGGGGAAAAAAAGACTAAATAGCCAATGTAATCCTAAGCAAAAAGAACAAAGCTGGGGGAATCACACTACCCAACTTGAAACGATACTACACCATGAAGTTATTATAAAAATAGACACATAGACCAGTGTAACAGGTTAGACAACCCAGAAATAAAACTGCATTTCCACAACCATCTAATCTTCAACAAAGTCAATGATAAGCAATGGGGAAAGGATTCCCTATTCAATAAATAATGGAATAACTGGCTAGCCATATACAGAATTTGAAACTGGACCCCTTCTTTTCACCATACATAAAAATCAACTCGAGATTGATTAAAGACTTCAACATAAAATGTAAAAATATAAAACCGCAAAAGAAAACCTAGGAAATACCACTCCGGACATAGGTCTTGGGAAAGATTTCACAATAAAGACTCCAAAAGCAATTGCAACCAAAACAAAAGTTGACAAATGGGACCTAATTAAAGATCTTCAGCACAGCAAAAGAAACTATCAGCAGAGCAAACTGACAACCTACAGAATAGGAGAAAATATGTACAAACTCTGCATGTGACAAGGATCTGCCCAGAATTTACAAGGAACTCAAACAAATAGCTCCATTTTAAAATGGGCACAGTACAGGGTCAGATGTTTCTCAAAAGAAGGCATACAAGTGACCAAGAACATGAAAAAATGCTCAGCATCCCTAATTATGAGAAGAAAATGACTATTAACTTGGGAACAAAAAGAAGGGGAAAGAAAACAAATATATCTCATCTTTCACAGAACAGTTACGAGCAGAAATATGAGTCTAAATTTTATCCGCCAAAATTACTCCGTGAAACAAATCTAAAAAATGTGAGGATATGGATAGGTGTGTTGCTATGCAAAATGCAAAGGTAGTAATTTCCCACCTATACAATTTAAACATATTTACACTAAAAGTGATAATATATGTTAAAAGTGAATAAAGACACTATTCATATTGTTAGTTCTTCTCAATTTGTGTATATATCAAGAGGGCATTCTCAGGGATAGTTAGATATTGTATGGATCATTTATATTAATGACATATTTTTGTCCTTCCAAAGCAATGTTTTTGTTCACTCTTTTGTTCTGGTGGATGGTGGTAATTTAAATAAATAATTTAAATATCACATATGGTACTTCTAAATGTATTCTATTCAACTGAGCTATGTACAGTATCCATTTTTTAGGATAAAATGGTTAAACATTGATAATTTCATGCAATTCAACCTGTAGTTAATTCATGTTTTTATAAAAATCATAGTATACATTCCTAAAGCTATTAAACTAGCAAACTTCTACTACAGAGAATGTGAAAATATATTCTAATTAATATGTCAAAACAAATTTGAGGACGAACATTATCAACATTCAAGTATTTACATGCTAGAAATAATATCAAAACCAAGCTGGCTTCCATATTAAAAAAATATGATGATAATAAGTTTTCATTGGTGGCTATGAGTTTATAGCATTTACTTCATTTTGCAAAACTAGAACTTTGTTTCTGAAAATATAAAAAGAAGATTAATAGCTCCCAGCAGTATGTGATATATTCAATCATCTTTGTTTTTAGCTAGTCATTTCAATTAGCTATTGCATACCTCTCCTATTCAAGTAATTAAGCTAGACCCACCCTTTCCCAAAACATTTATCAAAAAACACATACGAGCAAGTTAAACATTATGAATGATGTTATAGGTACCACAGGTGATCTCAAATCGTTTGCCCTCTTGATTTTATATCTACTGGTAGATCATACTATGTCTTTGTAAAAATTACAAAAAAAGTCTTTTGGGGCAGTTGAATTGCAAAAAGACATACACGCCTTCCTCCAGAATTCAGGCTGACTATAGACCAGGACTAATGACTCATGGGCAAGGGGCCCTAATCACCATCTTACCACAGTGCCATTGTGTAGGGCACAAGCTGCACAATTATGTCTCTGTTAGGTGGTTCAGACTACCTGCTCTTAAACCTTAGGCTCACATACAATACTCGTCTACATTTTAGATCATGGACTTTAGTGCTGTTTTTGGCATGACTTTAATCCTCCATCCTTCAATCTTGACAGGATGTTGGACATTGTGAAGTCAGATAGTTCACACTTCTGGACTAGGTGATGTGATATCATTGGTCTAAGCTCCCCTGGTTTTGTCTGAATGTTGCATACTATAATAGTCTATCTGCTATCGATGAGCTTTCAACAATTTAGCCAAGCTTATACCCAAAGTATGCCATTTTTTTTTACAGGTTCTTTTGGAAGAGTTATGCTATTAGAATGATATACTTAATGATTTGATAATACGAAAGAGAAAGTGTCTGGCCAGCATTTCCCTCAAGTATGTTCTTCTGAAAAGGAGTTCTACAAGAGTTATTCCATAGATTACATGAACGCAAGTTAGCATGTTAATAATCTGTGAGAGATCCTGAATTAAAGTGATTTGTTCACCTTGTTTAACCTAGAAATTAAAAAAAAAAAATGGCAACAGCATCTATTTGCACCCTACACACACTTTGGGACTGGAACTGTGGTTTAGGCCAATGTAGAGAGAGAGAGAGAGAGAGAGGAGAGAGAGAGAGAGAAACTATGCAGTAGCATTAAGTTAGTCATCATCCCAAGAGTAATAAACTGGCACAAGTTATGGAAATCTGACCTTAATGCTCTTAATCTAAATTAGGAATGAAAATAATATTTGTCTAATGGTTAATATGCAGATTTTTTAAATTTACTGTGATGATACATTTTGATGCGTAGTGGTAATGACGGAAATCTGAATTTCGCGACAACGAGCAGAGCACTGTGGGTAAGCCTATTCTATAAAGAAATTAGAGTAGGTATATGGATATTTTATTTAGAAGAATTCTATTTGCGTCAAGCAATCAACATTTTCATTTCTTTTTTAACATGAGTAGATTTTTATTTTCTTTTAATTTATTTATTATTCTAAGTTAGGGTACATGTGCATAGCGTAAGGTTTATTACATATATGCTTATTGCCATGGTCTGCTGCACCATCAGCTAACCGTTTACATCAGGTAACTCCAGATGCAATCCTCCCCCTCCCCTCCCCCCTCCCATGATGGTGGTGTGTGATGTTCCCTTCCTGGAGTCCAAGTGATCTCATTGTTCAGTTCCCACCTGGTAGAACATGGGATTATTTAGTTTTCTGTTCTTGTGATAGTTGCTAAGAATAAGTAGTTTCCAGCATTATCCCTACAAAGAGGCCCATAAACTCATCACTTTATATGGCTGCATAGTATTCCACATGGAGTGTATATGTACCCATTTCTTTAATCAATCTGTCACTGATGGACGGCTGCAGGTTGATTCAAATCTTTATATTGTAGATGGTGCAGTAAATGCGTGTGCATGTGTCTTTCTAGCAGATTTATAATCCTTTGGGTATATCCCCAGTAATGGGATGGCTGGGTCATGGTGCATCAGTTCTAGATCCTTGGTCATGTACTGTTTTCCTGTGGTTGAGACTGGTTTTGATCCACAGCGATTAAAGTGTTCCCTGTTTATACATCCTCCAGCTGCATGAACCACCGGCTTTGGTGATGTGGAACTCTAGCTGGTGGCAGGGTGATATCTGTTGCTCTGGTTTTGATTTGCGTTTCGGTGAGCGCGGTGATGATGAGCATTTTTCATATGTCTGTTGAAACATATGGATGTTCTTTTTGATGTCTGTTCGCATCCATGCCGCTTTTTGATGGGTTGTTTGTACGCGATTTGTTTTGTGAATTCTTTGTAGGTTACCTGGATGTTGTCCCTTTGTCAGATGAGTGGATTGCCGAAATTTTCTCATTCCTGCCAGGTTGCCTGTTCACTCAATTGGTTTTCTTTGCGCAGCGCAGAAATCTTTAGTTAATTAAGTCCCATTAAGTCAATAATTTAGCTTTTGCTGCGTTACTTTTAATTGTTTTGGAGCCGCCAGTATTTACCCATACCTATATCCCTGGATGCTCATTTTCACCTGGGATTTTCCTCTAGGGTTTTATGGAGTAATGGAGTCTAACATTTCCGTCTCTAATCCATCTTGAATTAGTGCAATATAGAATGAGAGGATCAGTTTCAACACTTTCTGCCGCCATGTTTGTGTTTCCAACGCCGACATTAAAATAGGGAATCGCTTTCCCATTTCTTGTTTCTCTCAGGTTTGTCAGGATCGGATGAGCAGCGGGTGTGGTGTTGATTTCGGACTCTGTTCCTGTTTCCATTGATCTATATCCCTCGTACCGGTGCGTAACAAAGTTACTGTAGCCCATGAGTATAGTTGATCAGGTATAAGCGCATTCGCGGGCTTGGGTTGTCTTGGAGATGGGGCTCTTTTTTGGTTCCATATGAACTTCAAAAACAGTTTTTTCCAAATCCTTGGAAGAACTCGACCTATAGTAACCAGTGCGGGATAGCGTGAATCTAAATTACCTTAGTATTAAGCCATTTCACGATAATGATTCTTCGCTCATGACATGGCTATATTCTTCATTTGTTTATCCTCTTTTATTTCACCTGAACGTTTTATAGTTCCTCATGAAAGAGTCCTTACATCCGCCGCAGACCGGATTCTGAGTAGCCCGAAAGGATTCTCACGAAGGCAATTGTGGTGATTCTGACAGTTGGCTCATTTTGTCTGTGCTGGTGTAGCAGATGTATAGTTGCTTTTTGATAATTTTGCATATCCATAGACTGGAGTTGCTTATCAGCCTAAGGTTTTAGGCCGAGACAGTGGGATCTCTAAATGCTCTAATCATCATCATCACCAAACAGGACAGACTGACTTCTTCTTTTTCCCTAACTAAATTACCGCTTGGCGTTTCTTATGCGCTGTGTTGCTAAATAGAACTTTAACCTTATAATTGTGGATAGGGTAGGTGGAGAACATCCATCATACCAGTTTTCAAGGGAATTTTCCAGTTTTGTGCCGTTGGTATGATATTGGCACCTTGGGTTTTATCCATAAATGACTCTTATTATTTGGTCGTTCCATCGTGCAGATTTATTGATCGTTTTTGTGGCGAAGGGCTGGTAGTTTTGTCGAAGCCCAGCACTTCATCCTATTGAGATAATCATAATAGTTTCTTTATGTAGTTCTATTTATAACCATATGGATTATATATTTTATTAATTTGAATGTTAGAACGGCGCATTAGGGGATGAAGCCCGCTTGATCATGGGCGGATAAGCTTTGATGTATTTATTGAATCCGGTTTGTGTTTTCATGAGGATTTTTTTACATCACAGGTATTGTCATAGGGATATTGATCTAAATTCTCTTTTTGTGTGTCTCTACCAGGCTTTGGTATATCAGGATGATGTTACGGCCTCATAAAATTGGATTGGGGAGTTATAACCTATTGGAGTTGGGAATAGTTTCAGAGGAATGGTACCAGCTCCTCCTTGCCACCTCTGTTGAGAATTCATTTCATGATCCTCCAGGTCCTGGACTTTTTTTGGTTCAGAGTGACTCTTAATTATTGCCTCAATTTTAAATCTCTATTGGTCTGTTGAGGGTTCAACTTCCTTCCTGGTTTGTCTTTGGAAGAGTGTGAGTGTCAGAAATTTATAGCATTTCTTCCTGAGTTTTTTTTTTCAGTTTATTTGGGGTGTTTATGGTATTCTCAGGTGGTGGTTTGTATTTTCTGTGGATTGGTGGGTGTCCCTTCATCTCGTTTTGAATTCATCAGTTGATTCTTCTCACTCTTCTTTGTGAATGCTGGTGGTCATATGTTTTGTTGATCTTCAAAAATAACTCCTAAGATTCATTATTAGTTGCAGGGTTTTTTTGTCAATACTCTATCTCCCTTCAGTTTCTGCTCCTGATCTTTAGATTGCTGCCCTTGTACTGCTAGCTTTGGAATGTATTTTACTCTTGCTTCTCTAGTTCTTTTAATTTAGATGGTAGGTGTCAGTTGCAGTCTTTCCTGCTTTCTCTTGCATTGGGCATTTGGTGCTATAAATTTCCCTCTACACTTATTTAGAAATGTGTCTGGGATTCTAGTATATTGTATCTTTTGTTCTCATTGGTTTCAAAAGAACATCTTTATTTCTGCCTTCATTTAGATTTATGTACTCCAATGAGTATTCAGAGCAAGTTGTTCAGTTTCCATATAGTTGAGCAGTTTGATTAGGTTCTTAATCCTAGGATTCTAGATTTGGTGCACATGTAGTCTGAGAACCAGTTTGGTATAATTTCTGTTCTTGCGACAGGAGTGCTTTACTTAGTGCTGCTAGTCCAATTTTGGAGTGAAATGCAGTGTGGTTATGAGAGAATGTATATTCCTATTGATTTGGGGGTTGAGGTTCTAGATGTCTATTGCAGTCTGCTTGCTGCAGAGATGAGTTCAATTCCTGGATATCACAACATTAATTTTTCTTTAGTGTTGATCTTTCTTGTCTGAGTGTTGACGGTGGGTGTTAGAGTCTCCCATTGTTATTGTAGGATTACAAGTCCTCTTTAGCAAGTCTCTAAGGACACTTTATGAATCTAGGTGCTCTGTTGGGTGCATATATTTAGGATAGTTAGCTCTTACCCTGTTAAGATTGATCCTTGCAGTACAGTAGCTTAATGCTCTTTGATCTTTGATGGATTTATGATCTGTTTTGCTTCGAGACTAAATTGCAACCTGCTTTTCCTAATTTGCCAATAAATCTTCCTCATCCCTTTATTTTGACTACGCCATGTCTCATGTGTGTGTGAGATGGGTCTCCTGAATGTGGGAACCCAGGTAGGTCTTGACTCTTATCCAGTTTGCCAGTCATTTTTAATTAGACATTTTAGTCCATTTGTTTTAAAGGTTAAAAGTTATTTATGTAGCCAGAGTTGATCCACCCATTATGATATTAACTGAGATTTATTTTGCTTTCAGATTAGTTGAATTACCAGTTTCTTCTAGCCTGGTGGTCTTCCCTGGTTAGCATTTTTTTGCAATGGCACAGGTACAGTTATTCCCTTTCCATTGTTGGAGTGCTTCCCCTTCAGGTCTCTTATAAGAGCAGGCCACATAATTGGTGACAAAATCTCTAAACATTTTGCTTATCTGTAAAGTTATATTCTCCTTCTTGTAGGAGCTTGGTTTTTGGCTGGATATGAAATTCTGGGTTTTAAAATTCTTTTTCTTTAAAGGAATGTTGAATGTGGCCCCACTCTCTTCTGAGCAGCCCAGAGTTTCTGCCCGAGGAAGATCTGCTGGAGTCTGATGGGCACCCTTTGTCGATGCTTGACCTTTCTCTCTGCAGCTGCCCTTAAGATTTTCCTTCATTTTAACTTTGGTGAATCTAGCAGTTATGTATCTTGGGAGTTACTCTTCTCGAGGAGTATGCTGCATTCTCATATTTCCTGGTTGCAGATGTTGGCCTGCCCTGCCGGTTAAAGAGTTCATCTGCGGATGATATGCAGTGTTTTTTCCAGCAGGTTTCCATTTCACCTCCGCTTTCAGGCACTTCCAATCAGATGAATTTGGTCTTTTACATAATCCCATGCACTTCATAGGCTTGTTCATTTCTTTTTCTTCTTTTTCTTTTGGTTTCTCTTCAGCTTCTTTCTAACTGTTTCTGATCCTCAATCGCTGACCTCTCTTCCAGGTTGGTCAAGTGTTCAGTTCTGAAACTTGTATGCATTTATCCGCGTATTTCGTGTCATGGTTTCATCTCTTTCATTTCGTTTATGACCCTTCTACATTAATTAGTCGCCGTCGAATTCTTCTTACCAGATTTTTTGTTTCTTTACGCTGATCACGTAATTCCTCAAGCTCTGAAAATTTACGTGGACTGAAGCCTTCTTCTCTCAATCTCGTCAAAGTCATTTTCTCCGCGATCCAGCTTTGATCAATTTATAGCGATAGGCTGCGCGCTCCTTTGCCAGGAGATGCTCATATTTTAAATTTCAACTTTTCTACCCTGCTTTCCATCTTTATGGTTTTATCGGCCTCGGGTCTTTGATGATGGTGATGTACTGAAATTAAGTTTTGTGTAAAGTGTCCTTCCCACCATTGGTTTCGAGTCTGGCAATTCGGGACCTCGGCTAATAAGGTCTGCTGGAGTTGGCAGGGTCCTCCCAGACCCTGTTTGCGCGCCTGGGTATCAGCTGTGGAGGCTGCCAGGAGAGTAGAATATTTCTGAACGGCGGGTGTACTCCTGATTCTTGCTTTGGGAGGCTTCCTCTCAGAGTGTCTCCCACCTGTAGGTGTGGGAGCCATCAGACTGCCCCTAGTGGGGTCTCTCCCAGTTAGGCTACTCAGGGGTCAGGGACCCAGCCAGGCAGGCAGTCTGTCATACTGGGTGTCCGTGTTGGGAGATCCACTGCTCTCTTCAGAAGCTGTCAGACAAAATTAGTTTGCGTCTGCAGAGTTTGCTGCTTTTTGTTATTTATTGTTGTTGTTGTGTAGCTGTACCCTGTCCCAGAGGTGGAGTCTCTACAGAGATTGGGCGTTTCCTTGGGCTGCTGGCAGGCTCACCCAGTTGGAGCTTCCCAGCAGCTGTTCTCACCAAGCCCTCCAGCAATCTGAGCCCCTCCCCAGCCAGCTGCTGCCTTGCTTGGTAGATCACAGACTTCCTGTGTGTGAGGGAGGCTCTCCGTGACGTGGGACCCTCCCAGCCAGGTGTGGGATATGATCTCCTGGGTGCCCTGTTTGCTTGGTACCGATATTGGGGTGGGGAGTTGCCCGGGTTTTTCCCGGGTGTTGTGGCGTATCTGGTTCTGACTGGGAGGGTTCCTTTGCCAAGCACCCGGGTGGTGCCTCCCACCCTGCTTCAACTCGCTCTTGTGGGCTGCAACAGCTGACCCAACACCGTCTGATCCGGCCTCCCAGTGAGATAGGCCCGAGCCCTCAGTTAATGCAGAAATCCACGGTCTTTCTGCACCATGGGAGTTGGAGACTGGAGCTTATTCTATTAAATTATCTTCCTCAAAAGCCCCCAACATTTTCATTTTCTTATCTCAATGTTTCTACACCTCTGATGTAGGCTCCCCAGGTCAGAGATCTCGCAAAGACTTACCCGTTCCTGGAGGAAAAGATTGGATTTAATTGCTTTTCTCTGCCAAATTGCCCTATTTTCCTAACCTTGTTGTTCTGGTGTTCCTTTCCATATTGTTGTTGGAATGCAAAATTATTTTTAGTGGCTTGCAGATAAATTGTGAACATTTTAAATACCTAAGAGTATATCTAATGCATACTAGAAAGTCATAGCTATAATAAGAGAAAGAAAATATAATTTTATAGTTATCCAATTTGAGATAAGACTATATTTTATAAAAGAGAGAGAATGGGAAGACTCAATAGTATCAAGATGTTAGCTCTTCTCAACTTGATCTATAGATTTAATGCAATCTTAAATCACTGGCAAGTTATTTTGTGGATATTGACAAACTGATTCTAAAGTTAATATGGAGGGGCAAAAGACCCAGAATAGTCGACAAAATATTGAAGAAGAAAAAAGTTAGAGGAGCAACCCTACCCAACTTCAAGATTGACTATAAAGCTAAAGTAATCAAGGTAGTGTGATACTGGTAAAATAATAAACAAAAAAATCAAGGAATAGAATAGAGAGCTCAGAAGTAGACCCACCTAAATATAGTGAACTGGTGTTTGACAAAGAAGCAAAGGCATACCAAAGGATAAAATATAGCTTTTGCAAATGATGCTCAAGCAATACAACATTCACATGTTAAAAAAAAAAAAATCTAAACACAGAATATTAGGCTCTTTGCAAAAACTAATCACAATGGATCACAAACCTCAATGTAAGTCACAAAACTTCAAAACTCCTAGAAGATAACAGAGAAGAAAATATATATGACCTTGGGTTTGATGATGAATATTTAGATATGACACTAGAGTCATGATCCATGAAACAAACAATTGGTATGTTAGACTTCATTAAAATTAAAAACTTCTTCTCTGTGAAAGACAACATCAAGAGAAGGAGAAGACAAGCCAGAAACTGGGAGAAAGTATTTGCAAAAGACACATTTAACAAAGGATTATTATCCAAAATTATCAATGAACTCAACAAGAAGACAACCCAATTAAAAAATGAGCCAAAGGCCTTAACAGACAGCTCACCAAAGCAGATTTACATATGAAAAATAAGTATATGACTAGGTGACTTCATATGTCATCAGAGAAATGCAAATTAAAACAACAATGAGATATAACTGCTCACATATTAGAATGGCCCAAATCTGGAACACTAACAACATCAAATGCTGGTGAGGATGTGGAGCAACAGGAACTCTCATTAATTGATGATGGAAGTACAGCGACTTTGGAAAACAACTTGGTGGATTCTGACAAAACCAAACATTCTCTTACCATATGATCCAATCATCATGCTCCTTGGTATTTGTGCACAGAAGTTAAAAATACATATTCACACAAAGATCTGCATATGAATGTTATTATAAACTTGATTTATAACTGTCAAAACTTGGAAGCAACCAAAATGTTTTTCAGTAGGTGAACAGATAAACTGTGGTACATCCAGATAATGGAATTCAGTTCTAAAAAGAAATTAGCTATCAAAGACATAGAGGAAACTTAAATGTGTATTACTAAGTGAAAAAAGACTACATACTGGATTCCAACTACATGACATTCTGAAAAAGAAAAAAAAAATACTATAGGAACAATAAAAAAATAAATTGTTGCCAGGAATTAGAGAGAGGAAGGGATGTTTTGGCAGAGCACAGAGAGTCATCTGAGCAGTGAAAAATACTCTGTATGAAATTATAATGGTGGATACATGTCATTATATATTTGCCCAAACCTGTAAAATGTACAATACCAAAGTGAATTCTAATATAAACTAAGCACTTTAGGTGATGATGATGTTTCAGTGTAGGATAATCAACTGTAACAAATGTACCGCTCTAGAGGGGGATGTGGATATTGAAGAGGCTACATAAATATGAAGATGGGGGTACATGGGACATCTCTGTACCTTCCTCTCAATTTTTCTGTCAGCCTAAAACTGCTGTAAAAATGAGTGTTGTTTTTTTTTTTTTTAAAGGAAGGATGCAGAGTTGAATTTTATAAAAGAATAAAAATAGATACTGGTGAAACATAGGCATGCAAAAATTATAATGCAAATGAAGAAACAGGAAATATTACATTATTGTACTTTAACTGTTATAACGATACATAAAGCAAGCTATTATTATATCTATTTCAGAGATTTGAAAAATAAATCACAGAGAAGGAAAACAAAGTGCCTGAGGTTTTCCAGTAACAGGCTCAGATGAAATTCAAACTCAGGCTTTGCAATTCCATAACCTGTGTGCTTAACCACTTAACATGATGCCTCATCACTTTGAGAACCTTTCTTTTCATCTGTTTTCTGAAATATTTTTAAAAGAATAAAATAGGCCAGGCACAGTGACTCACGCCTGTAACCCCAGCACTTTGAGAGGCCAAAATGGGCAGATCACCCGTGGTCAGGAGTTCAAGACCAGTCTGACTAACGTGGTGAAACTCCGTCTTTACTAAAAATACAAAAATTAGCTGGGCACAGTGGTGCACACCTGTAATCCCAGCTACTCAGGAGGCTGAGGCAGGAGAATCATTTGAACCTGGGGGGCAGAGGTTGCAGGGAGCGGAGATTGCGCCACTGCACTCCAGCCTGGATGACAAACGGGGACTCCGTCTCAAAACAAACAAACAAACAAACAGAATAAAATCAAGTTTTATCTAGGCATCTCCACTCCATCCTGGACACCTCAAAGCTAGTTAGCATGGTGTATACTGAGCTCTTCACTTTCCGACTTCCCATAATACTACTGAGCTTTAATCACTCTGCCTACATCTATGATTTATCTATCTTTTGCCCAAGAATTTGCAAGGGTCTTTGAACAAAATGGAAATGAGATACACTCAATCTCTAATTTCACGAGTTTTACAATATTGTGAAGGAAACATATCAATATTTACAAATCCTACAAACATCCAACGACATACTGAAATATGAGCTGCAATGGAATAGCATGATTTTAAGAGAATATAGATTGGGGGCCAGGATGAAGGAGGCTAAAAAGAGTTCCTTGAAGAACTTATGCTTAAGTTGAGATAGGATGAATGGAAAGAGTTAAATAAATTAGAAGTGAGCAGGGTAGAATATTCCCCTGGAGAAAAGAGCATATGCAAAGAACACCTGATTGGAAAAAACAAAAGGAATTTAAACAAAAGAAATAAGGCCCATTACTGTTGAAGTATAGAAAGGGAGTTATAAGGGTGGCTCATGAGGAGACCAGAGTAAAAATAACTCCTGTGGGGGCTTTTTTGAACACTTTTCTTTTTTGATTTATTAGTTTTCTACTCCACCTGTTCAAATTTTATTTACTCATGATGATAACGCCCTAAACATAACACTTAAAGTATTTACTCACATCTCCACAGAGATCACCACAATGCTAGGCATCATGGCATTAATAAGTTGATATTACAATCAATCATGATACCACTATACAATATAAATGATTTGAGTCTAAATCAAAAGTGTCTGTGTTACAATTTAGAAACTTTAATTATTAGGCAGTTTTCCAGAAAATGCAGCTCTGGTTTTAAAACAGGAAGAGAGCACTGTCAGTTATCACATACACCAGGCATGAATGGATACTCATTTCATGAATACGATGATGTCACCAGAGCATAATGTTTCTCTGGGTCACTGAATCATGTTTGGAAAAGAAACACTTTGGCTTTACCTTGTCTATTGTTGCCATTTTCACTAATAGTACAATAGAAAAAGATGTCAAATCCAGACTAGAACCCATTCCATCAACTTCATTTTCTGGTAGGAGTTACAGAAAATATATATTTTCCATACTCTCTTTTCAGTGGCTGCATAAGCTTCTATAGTTAGTCTTGATTTCAACCACACTACCAGAAGTAATAGAAAGTATGAATGTTCACACAATTTGCCCATGCATATTACTGTCTTAAAGTTGAGCATCTAATATTACAGTTCCTTCTAAACATTCTATTTATTCAGATAATTTTAGTCACTCATTTTCTGTAACAGAAAATTACAATTCTACAATGATCCAATTTATATTTATGTGTGGACTATATAAAATGATTGATTTTAAGTTCTATTGGTGATTGCATAGGCAAAAATTGTACATAAATATCAATGCATAGCTACAATATATGGTTAATAGGATTTAAATTATATCTCTGAATTCTACTTTGAATTCTTGAGTCTAGCTAAAGTTACTGACTAAACACATTTTTTAGTGTCTTTAGGAAAAATGGTATAGCTCTAGTGACTTTATGTAGAAAAATGGTATAGCTCTAGTAACTTAAATGTAGTTCCAAGGGCATAATTTTATTTTAATGCCAACTGAGTATTATATGATCCCTTTGTTCTGGTCTATATCCAATCTGAATTTCTGCAGAGGAGATAATATAATTGTAATCTGAAAATAATCATATGTAAAATGGCTTTCATTGAAAATTCATGCAGACAAATAAATAATATTAATAATTGCTACTATTCATGGTATCATAAGATATACACATATACATATATAAACTTGTCTTTTATTTCTAACATCATTAGTTTTCATAGAAAGTTTGGAGATGCAGTTTAATCTAAAATAAAGCTTAATTTTTATTTAAAATGCTCAAGATATGGACAAAAATATTCCTCACTCATATCAGAGAACAGATCTCAATGGGGGAAGGTCCAGGAGGCAGGCCATTACTTGCAAACTCAAGATCTCACAACTCGTTCATTACTGGTCTTCCCTACATCTTAAATTTGCTTGCTGAAAAATCTCTTTTCTTGGGGGCAAAAGCGTTTTCTCAGTCTTTGTGCTTATAAAAACAACAACTATTTTTTCAGTGGGGGGTGGGGTTTGTGGAGGTTAATAAAAGGAAAAAGTAAAGGAAATGAAGGTAAAAAGGGCAAAAGACAATACTGAGCATATAAATAGCTTCAGCCCAATTGATTTTGATGGAGAAATGGAGTACCTGAAAGTGTCTCTCTTTTTGACGATACCTGACAAAGACCCCTGCCCACCTATCCTCGAGGTTAATCAGTGTTGCAGAATCATTCAGAATCACTAAGGGGGTCTAGGGGGTTTCTACTTAAACTTCTTTATGAGTGATATATTAGTTTTCTGTTACCTCCATAACAAATTACCAAAAATGTTGTGTCTTAAATTCAAAGTTCTTTTACAGTCTAGAGGTCAGCAGTCTGAAAGCAGTTTCACTGTGCTAAAGTCAAGTCGTTAATAGGTCACTTTCTCATGGAAGGCTCTAAGGAAAAGTCAGTGTCCTTGTTTTATCCAGCTTCTAGAGCTGCATTCCTAAACTTTTTTTTTTTTTTTTTTTTTTTTCTGGCTCATAACCTGTTCCTTCATCTTCACAGCCAGCAGTATAACATCTTTTCTGTCTGACTCTGCTTCCTTCTGCTTCCATCTGCTTCTGTCACATGGCTTCTTTTCTGCAGTATAATCTCCTCATCTCAAAATCACATCTGCAAATTCTCTTTTACCATGTAAGATAACATTCATAGGTTCAAGGAGTTAAGAGCCATACATCTATGGGAGCCATTATTTATGCTACCCCAGGTGAGGAAGTGGATATCTTCCTTATGTATCTCTGAGTCCTGTCCATCATGATGTAATATCTCTGCGTGGTAGCCAACTTGACAGTAAAAGTAAACAAAAAGGATCTTCTTTAT
Organism: Papio anubis; assembly: GCF_008728515.1. Classification (NCBI taxonomy): domain Eukaryota; kingdom Metazoa; phylum Chordata; class Mammalia; order Primates; family Cercopithecidae; genus Papio; species Papio anubis. The sequence continues at coordinate 100,523,416 of NC_044987.1, forward strand.
TTCTCTGTCTGGCTCCTGCCATTTCTCTTTTCTCTAAGATGATATTGGGCATTTCTCCCTCTCATTGCCTCAGAGGGGCTGGGTTTACCCTGCTCACCTAGCTGAGTCTTAAGTCATCCACCTGAGTCTTGAGTCATCCACAACAGGTACAGAAAAACCTAGGTTACTCTTCAGAATATTTACCAAGTTATGAGAGCAAAACATGCATTCGGAAATTTGCAGGTATAAAAACAGCCCCATTGTAAGATGTCTTAAAGGAATCTGGTGCCAAATGTTTTCTGAATCTGTACATCGCTAATCTTCAACACCACTCTAAATTACTTTTGACTCTGAATACTCCTATTGAATCAATTTACCTTCTCAGGACTAATGACTTTAGATCCCTGGCTGTTGTTTAGTAGCATAAATTAAACCAAGTAGGTGATTTACTATTATAGGAATTTCTCTATCAGCTCCCACCAAACTATGCTTCTCTTCAAAAACATTTCCAACTCACTAGACAGATCATGAAAAAGAAAAAGAAGAATAAAGCAAATTAGATCTTTTTTGGCATTCCTTGATTGATAATAATTGATGAGTAATTTCTCTAGGTCATGGTCTTGTTTACAACTTTCTTTCCAAGTCCCATTCACTCCCGCTAACAGTAAAACTATTTTACTTTGGCTGTGCAGGCGCTATCTATTACAGAATGGATCGCCTGCTTTCTGACTGGCAGAAGTTTCAGTTAAATTGTGGTCACTTCAACATCGGTCTCAATGAGAGAAAACAAGCACAACTATTTGTAAGGTTCCCACTCAAAATCCCATAAGGAGTTAAATAAAGCACATACAGGTACTTCCACCTTGAAAATAAAAGTGCCAACACAGTAGATGCCTTTTAAGGAAATGATCATTTTATTTCCAGGATTGAGTTTGCACTGCCATAAACTATGACCTTCTAGAATTCTGTCAGGTTGCATGAGAGGTCCATTACTTTGCAGACAAGGCCATATGTAGAGGGCTACCCCCTGCTCATTATCCAGCAAAGAGTAAGCACTCTTCAAATTTAGCTGCTATTCACTAGAATTAAATTTAGTTTAAGAATCTTAAGGCAAAATTTTTTAAAGCTGAATTATGACCACTTTTTCTTTTTTTTTTTTTTTTGAGATGGAGTCTTGCTCTGCCACCTAGGCTACAGTACAATGGGACAATCTAGGCTCACTCCAGACTGCATCTCCCAGGTTCAAGTGATTCTCCTGCCTCAACCTCCTGATTAGCTGGGATTACAGGCATGCACCACCATGCCCAGCTAATTTTTATTTTTAGTAGAGATGAGGTTTCACCATGTTGGCCAGGCTGGTCTCGAACTCCTTACCTCAGGTGATCCACCCACCTGAGCCTCTCAAAGTGCTAGGATTACAGGCATGAGTCACTGCACAGAACACACATGAGAGTATGACTGATCGTCAAATGCAATAAGAAAATTCAGGCGAAATAAAACTTTATAATATAAGCCAGTTACCAGAGGGAGAAGAGCTCAGAACAAAATTTATTGCTTGTTTTCACTTCAAATTGCTCAAAAAGATAAATTAAATTCTGATTTTAAGAAATCCTTCTGAATAATGTGTCTGAGTCAACATGAACTTGTTTTCTTCACCTCAGTTTTTCCCATCTAGACATGAAGAGAAATTGGCTGGTGAAGTAAAATCCCCAAATGAAACAAATTCACTGAGTTTCAACCCTTTGACATGGCTGATATCTAACTTACTTGGTCCTTCAGAAATTTTCAAAGTTATTTTGTCCTTAAAGCTGAAACACCATGGAGTGTGTGTGTGTGTTTCTGTGTGTGTGTGTGTGTGTGTATGCATGTGATATTTGTATTTGACTAGTGCAGGGGTCCCCAGTTACGGAATCACGGACCTGTACCAGTTTGCGGCCTGTTAGGAACACGCCGCAAACAGGAGGTAAGTATCAGGAGACCAAGCGAAGCTTCATCAGTATTTACAGCCATCCCCATCGCTAGCATTACTGCCTGAGCTCTGCCTCCTGTCAAGTTAGTGGAGACATCAGATGCTCATAGGAGTGTGAACCTATTGTAAACTGTGCATGCGCGGGATCTAGGTTGCATGCTCCTTATGAGAATCTAATGCCTGATGATCTGTCACTGTCTCCCAGCACTCCCAGACGGGACCATCTAGTTGCAGGCAAACAAGCTCAGGGCTGCCACTGATTCTACATTATGGTCAGTTGCAAATTATTTTATTCTATATTACAATGTAATAATAATAGAAATAAAATGCACAATAAAATGATTGTACTTGAATTATCTCAAAACCATCCCCACCCCTAGTCCATGGAAAAGTTGTCTTCCATGAAACTGGTCCCTGGTGCCAAAAAGCTTGGGGACCACTAGACTAGTTTGTTACTTCCTTGTTCTTAATAAATATGAAATAGCATTTTATAAGTCCTTTATATAATCTTGTTCAAAATAGCAGGGACTAATGTCTGATGTTTCATCAGGTGCCCTGGTCTTATGCATTCAATTTCTGGAGTTGGAAAAAACTTGCTACTAAACAATTACATTGTCCTAGACACAGAACAGCTAGCATTCTCACTGTAGCTAATTAGAAGCAGAACAATGTATGAGTTAATATATAATGTAGCTGCATGGTGGGATACTTGGTAAAGGATGATGTTTTTAGTTGATAAATCTTGGACTCAAGAACAAGACAACACTAAAGTTGAATTCGCACTCTACCATTTACTCGTCATGTGACCTAGGGAAATATTTACTTTTTCAGAATTGTTTTTAATGGGAATAAAAATAGTATCTTCCGGCCGGGCGCAGTGGCTCAAGCCTGTAATCCCAGCACTTTGGGAGGCCGAGGCGGGTGGATCACGAGGTCAGGAGATCGAGACCATCCTGGCTAACATGGTGAAACCCCGTCTCTACTAAAAATACAAAAAACTAGCGGGGCGTGGTGGCGGGCGCCTGTAGTCCCAGCTACTCGGAGGCGTGAACCTGGGAGGCGGAGCTTGCAGTGAGCCGAGATCCCGCCACTGCACTCCAGCCTGGGTGACACAGCGCGAGACTCCGTCTCAAAAAAAAAAAAAAAAAGTATCTTCCTCAAAGAGTTTGGAGTAGGTTTCAGTGAGACAATGTATGTATGTTAAATGTGTAGGATAATAATGGCTTACATAAAATAAGCATTGAATAAAGTTTTTTTTTTCTGCCTCTTAAGCATTTGTGCCTTCAAACTAGCTGGTAGAAATATTTGGCTATTTATGTACTTGGTAAATTATATAAGCATATATATGTGCATGTCTGTATGTGTTTATATATCTCTCTAGGTAGGTAGGTAGGTAGCTGGATGGATGGATGGATGGATAGATAGATAGATAGATAGATAGATAGATAGATAGATAGATAGATATCCTAATTTAGGCTACCACATCAAATTACTTATTCCTGCCAGTCCACGCTAATCTGTAGATATTTATTTATCAACTGATATTAATTCGAGACAAAGAAAGAAAGAAAAAGTAGAAAGATACTCTATTTTAGTAAAGTGAGATAATAATTTAACCAAAAGCAAAGACAACATTGTTTTGACATTTATGTTCTAGTAACATAGATAATTTGAAACATCCTTAATATAATATTCCACAGAAAATTTTAAATGTTAAAATATAATTTAATTTCTGCGTATTGCATTTTAGCTTTTAAAATAACCCCTTTAAAAAGTTAAATAGAGATACTATAAGCTGAATAGTGTTTCTCCCATTTAAACTAATATGCTGTAGTTGTAAGCCCCAATGCCTCAAAGAACGTGATTGTATTAGTAGATAAGGTCTTTAAGGAAGTAATTAAGTTAAAATGAGGTTATGAGTGTGGGTCTTAATTCAATATGACTGGTGTCATATAAGAAGAGATTAGGGGCAGATATACACAGAGGGAAGACCATGTGAAAACTGGAGGAAGAAATCTATCTACAAGACAAGGAGAAAGGATTGATCTCAGACTTCCAGTCCCCAGAATTGTGAGAAAAGAAATTTTTCTTCTTTAAGCCACCTAGACTCTGATATTTTGTCAAGGCAGTTCTAGCAAACTATTAAAATGCATTATGCCCATTTGAGGGATGATGTTAATAGAGACTGAAAAAATTGCATGAGTTCTTTTACTTAACAAATTGCAAGAGCCGGGGACAGAATTTGAACCCAGTGTTTCTAATGACAGTCTGTGTTCTTTCTATCTCACTGCAGTGCTTTATGATTAATCCAAAGACACAGGGAAGATGCCTTTATCGGGGTGTTGCATTGAGTGACGAAGCTTTTGCTGGCCAGAAAAGACATCTCTATATAGCTCAGTACACAGTCGATGGACTGACTTTTGGTAATAAAATGAATCATGACTTTACATCTCCATTCTGATAACACACCTCTTGTCTTTATAATGAGGTGTGATATTGGGGTATCCAAACCTGGATGGAAATTCATATTTCCTGGGATATGTTTAAAACATAGTAATCTCAGGGCCTTTTTCTAACACCTACTATGTTAGAATCTTGGGCAAGGCAGATGACTGAGTAAGCTCTATTTTTAATGGGGGTTCCCAAAAGATTCTGACACTGACCATCAAACAATATTTGGGAATACCGGCTACACATAGTGAAAAGACTATGAGTTTTGAACCAGATGCACATAAACTCAAATTTTAGCTCTGAATCCTACCTTTCTTAATAATTTTGAGTTTCAGATTTTTCACATGTAAAATCGAGGACAATAGCTACTGTGATCAAATGTGTATGTACGTGTATGTTTGTATCTGTATGTCTGTTTTATATACATACACACACACACACACACACGTGTGTGTGTGTGTGTGTGTGTGTATGTATACCCCTACTCCATACTGTTTTCTTTTAGACACTCGGTATGGGTTCACTAGAAATCTGACTGAAGCATGCATTCCCAGCAACTGGCTTCTATTTGGTCCCTGAACCTTGGCAATACTAGCCACAAAGAGCATCCAAAGGCCTCCCTGCCATATGGATTCCCAGTTACCCAGGCTATTAGGTTCACATTTGCCTTAATGATTCATAATCCCTATTTTAAAAGGTTATCAGCCTAGAAAAAAAAAATCCATTGAAATCCCAGTAGGACATTCAGTCTTACCCAAACCAGGTTTTTGGTCCAATAGCAATTTTTTTTTTGCCTTCAATTGCAGCCAAAATGTACCAAGTCATTTTACAAAGTGCTTGGGAAATTACTTCCAATGTGATGAGCCAAAATCTCATAGTGAGTTAGCATTTCATCTATTTTTGCTATGTATTTCTCAGGGTACTCAGACTTCAGGCTTTAAATCACAGCAGATATCCAAGCACCAATCATGGCAATTTTCTTTTCCTTTGTTTCAGACAACTGAAAGCCAGAATCAGCTTGACAATCCTACACTCCAATAAATTGCCAACCAAGCAGGATGAGATTCACCCATTATTCTTTCTGTCACTCTATCCTGAGCAATCAGTGTCCAATTTGTTTGTCTTTCACTCTTTCTAAGACTTCTTCTTTCTCGGCTCTTTTTTGTGCCATGTTTCTCATTCCCACAAGACTTGAATAGAACACCTGTTTGGAAAAAAATCCCATTAGCCAGGACATCCAGCATCTCCTCTTCACAAATCCTTACCAAGAGACAAGAGATCAATAAACAAAATAACTGAGTCCTTATTAACCAAACTGAATTAGGTAATGGTGCTTTCTATGAACTGAATGAGCTCAAGATTCCAAATAGCACCTTTGGAATGATATTTTTAGCTGAGGCTCTGAATGCTTTTGTTGAATCATTATCCAGTGTTGCTCCACCAACCATCACACATGGCTCTGCCAGTAAAACATACTGAAAAATCCTCTCTACCTAAGGGCAGAGACAGTTCATTCAAACTGTCTTGTATGGAGCAAAAACAAGGAAAACAAATAGGGAGACTCAGTTACTTTCTTACATGTTGTTACTGGGTCATAAAGGTCAGCAGCACTTTTTTAGGCCTTGGAAGCCTTTTCCTATCTATCATCTGTTGCAGGAGGCATACTTTTTTCCCACATCCTAAATATCCATTGTAAGAAGCCATTTGTAGACAGACACGTTAAGGCTGAGCTTTTACTTCCAGATAGTAGAGAAAATTGAGGAATTCTTAAAAGGATATCCTTTGTTCTCTACTTTCTGTTTTTCTCTATTACCAAATGTGTTTTTCTCCAAATAAATCACTTAAATGTAAATCATTCCCTCTTAGAGCATTTTAGTTCATTTTTGTTGAAGAAATATTAGTTGAGCACCGATCATATGTTAAACAAAAAATCTAAGTGCTGAGGAAAAAAAAAAAACACAATGAACAAGCTCTTTATCTAATGGAATTTGTGTGATGGTGCAAGATAAATACACACACACAAAGATAATTTTAGCACAATGTAGAAGTTTTAGAGTTTTACATAGGAGGCTACTGATATATAGAAGAACATTATGCCCAACTTGGTCATGGTCATGGAAATGAATAGGTATAGAAAGATGTTAGAAGAGTAACAACTGAGATCAGAGGCGATTTAGAAAGATGAACGACACACACTGGAGCCTCTCAGAGGGTGGAGGGTGAGAGCAGGGAAAGGATCAGAAAAAAACAACAAATGTTCACTAGGCTTCATACCTGGGTGATGAAATAATCTGCACAACAAACCACTATAACACAAGTTTACCTGCGTAACAAACCTGCACATGTATCCCTGAGCTTAAAATAAAAGTTTAAAAAAAAATAGATTGGAAAATCAGATGGGAGCTTGAGTTGAAGATAAGTGCATGATTTATGCTACATCTAAAAGCACATTAGCTTTGAGTATCGTTGAAAACTGTTTGAAGAAGAGAGTGGTGGATGATGAGGTTGAAAAGGAAGGCAAAGTCTGTCATGGAATGGTAGAATGCTCATATAAGGAACTTAGATTTCATTCTAGTAATGATGAGAACTTGGAGAAAAGCTCAAAGCAGGAGAATGGCATAATCCCATTTGCTCTTTAGATGGTCCACTCTGCAAATAATGTGAAGGATGGATTTGCATGGTGACAAGGACTAGGTACAAGACTAGTTACGAGGCCCTTGTAACGCTTTAGGTGAGAGCTAATGAGGACTTCAACTCTCAATAGAGATGCAAATATATGGAAACAAAATTTTGAATTATTCAACAAATATTTTACATTTTTTTCAAATTAGGTCATTTCTGATGCAAGTCACTAAAAAGGAAAAGCATTTCCTTAGATATATCACACGCTTTAACATAGACATCGCACACTTCTTTATACTCACATTTCAGAAAATCTCATCTGGTATAATTTTTAAGTAAGACTATCTGGATAACTACACATTATTTCATTATTTGTTTTATTTTTGGGGACAGGGTCTCACTCTATCATCAAGGCTGAAGTACAGTGGAATAATCACAGCTCACTGCAACCTCTACCACCTGGGTTTAAGTGATCCTCCCACATCAGCCTGCTGAGTATCTGGGACCACAGGTGTGTACCACCATCCCCAGTGATATGATTTGGCCCTGTGTCCCTACCCAAATCTCATCTTGAATTGTACTCCCATAATTCCCATGTGTTGTGGGAGGGACCCAGTAGGACGTAATTTGAATCATGGGGCAGTTCTCCCCATACTGCTGTCGTGGTAGTGAATAAGTCCTAAGAGATCTGATGGTTTTGTCAGGGGTTTCTGCTTTTGCTTCTTCCGCATTTGCTCTTACTGCCACCATGTAAGAAGTGCCTTTCACCTACTGCCATGATTCTGAGGTCTCTCCAGCCATGTGGAACTCTAAGTCCGATTAAACCTCTTTTTCTTCCCAGTCTTGGGTATGTCTTTATCAGCAGTGTGAAAACGGACTAATATATCCAGCTAATTTTTTAAAATTTTTTGGAGAGACATGGTCCCACTATATTGTCCAGGCTGGCCTCAAAACCCCAGGCTCAAGCAATCCTCCTGCCTCAACTCTCTCTGCTAGGATTATAGGCATGAGCTACCAGACTTGGCCCACATTATTTAAATTAAAACAAAGACAAATACATTTTATGTGGGCAACATGCTTTCTCCTTTCTCTTCCTCAGTTAACTTCCACTAGATAGGAAGGAGAATGTGTCTTGCTACTAACTTACTAAAATGTTTGTGCTTGTTCTTGACCCTGCTTGACCTTTCCTTGCTGAGAAAGGTGAATTTTTTCCTTGCTAGCTAAAAACTAAATAAAATTAAAAATAAAAAAAAAACTATTTCTGCTGAAATATTGTTTCTCAAAAGATTCCCGGCCTCCTTGATATATTAAATTTAGCTACCATCATCATCTTATTTCAAGCCCTGAAATCGGGGTAGGGATCATATCATATTAACAGTCACTCTTGGGAGATATGGCTGATAAAATGTCCAACACAATTTATTACATTCGATTCAGCAGCTGTGCTATTTTGGAAACTCCCTCCTAGACTGATAGGAAGACAGATGAAAACACAAATAAAACTTCTCAAAATCTTTAAGTGCTGGGATTCTGCTTTCACTTATATTAGAAGGCCAGATTCCAATGTCCAAACATACAGAAATTCTGGTTTTGATTCTTTTGAAATATTGTGAGTAAATGGTAGACTTTTCATGTTAGAAGCCAAATCCATGTGGTTTTAACATGTAGAAATCCTACATCCCAGTTGCGGGACCTTTATCTTGAGGTAAACTGGAAGAAGACAACCTAACCAAAAAAAAAAAAAAAAAAAAAAACGAAAGCATACTCTCCATTCCCTGTCTTCTGAATCATGCGGATTATCAAATGGGGATAGTTTTTGGCATTGTGGATTGCTAAAACTGAGTCCTCTTGAAAGATAGTTTTTCTAAATTAAAAAAGCATGCATAGTTATAAATATTTATGGGGAAGAATAAACCAAGGATATAGTAAAACTTCCTGAACTCCTACATACTCAAGCCCTTTCAAAGATCTCGCTAGGCAAACAAGAGATTTTTACAACATATTCACATATTTAACTCCTGCCACATTGACTTCCTCCAAAACAGAGACAGAAATTCGGCCAGGCTCGGTGGCTCACGCCTGTAATCCCAGCACTTTGGGAGGCCAAGGCGGGCGGATCACAAGGTCAGGAGATTGAGACCATCCTGGCTAACACAGTGAAACCCTGTCTCTACTAAAAATACAAAAAATTAGCTGGGCGTGGTCGCGGGCGCCTGTAGTCCCAGCTACTCCAGAGGCTGAGGCAGGAGAAGGGCGTTAACCTGGGAGGTGAAGCTTGCAGTGAACTGAGATCGCGCCACTGCACTCCAGCCTGGGCGACTGAACGAGACTCCTTCTCCAAAAGAGAGAGAGAGAGAGAGAAAGAAATTGACCAGAGTTTGCATGGCTGACTGTGACAGGTTGAACGTGGCTGTACAGCCATGTCTTCAGGCTGTATTTGGTTTGTACAAAAAGAGGGCAGCTAAGTAACCATGAATGAAAAGAGGAATAATATTTATTTACCTCCTGCAGTGAATGCAACTTTATTTATTCCTCAGTACAGCCTTCTGAGATATCTATTACCTGAGTCTAATTATGTCCTTTGACATATGCGAAGACTGAAAGTTAGATCAGTTTCATAGCATACTCCATGTCATATATTATTGATACATGCATTTGAGATCAGTTTTCTTACTTCAGCAGGCCACTTCAGAAACAGGAGTGTTTGGTGTATCTCCGTTGATAGGGCTGAGTTTGATAAGTGGGTATTTATTATTACCAAATTTATGAACTATTACATAACATTCAAGTCAGAAAATGCTATGAAGCTGGAGACACAGATACTCTCACCCATTTCTGAGCCTAACCCCATCTCTGATATCTTTTGTATTGCTAACATCCATCCTTGAGGTAAATCTGGGCTAATGTTGGGTTTGGGGCTAGGAGAGGTAATAAAAAAGAATGAAGCAAGAGTTTGGTATGGTTTGTTTGCAAGAGGGCAGCAAAAAAAGACTAACAGAGTCATACATTTACAAATCTAATATATTCCAGAAGAAATAATAAATCTCCCTAATATTTTTATTCTCTGAAAAATTAACTATAACTTAAGGATCTATATCTCAAATTAGTTTAATCACTAAACAGATTTAGCAATAGAACTTACTCTATTTCTTATTTAAAAATCTAGAGAAAGAATACTTTTCCATTTTTGTAAAGCTATGACTATTCTAATGCATCCAGTTGGCACATATTTTGAAAACCTAATAACTTCTTATACTTGGATAACTATATGGGGAGTTATGGTAATATATTAGACATTAGGAAAGAGTAGAGTCTATTTAGGTCATAATATAATCTCTTGGGCTTAGACCCAGGTTGCACAATGAATCCCCAGTTGAATATTGTATAATTTTTTTCAGCATTTTAATAGCATACATGCATATATATGTGTGTGTGTGTGCGCGTGTATATGTATGTGTGTGTGTGTGTGTGTATATACTGTATTTGACATATTAAAAGTATTTGGCCCAATATTTTTTAAATAATTACATTTAGTTGTATGTTTATTATACCCACACACAGACATGCACATTTACGCACATATATTTCTTAAGATATACGTATACATACTTATACATCTAAATGTAGTACATTGTAAAACTGTCAGTTAAAATTTTAAACTATTAAGAAATAGTTAATTTAGAGAAGTGAAGTCTCCCCTAATTTGGGTCTGGATCAAGGATATGTAAATGTTTGGGAGTCTGTGTTGTTTACCTTATTTGTTATAAGAATATTTTAAGTGTTGACAATGTTGCTTCTACATAGCTATCTCAAAACAATACTCTCGGAATATCTCTTGTCAGGTGGCAATCTAGGACTTCAATCCAGGATCCAAATGTTCATTATCTTTTCACTGTGTGAATTTCAGAACTCTAAAAATATAAAGATACTGACAGTCTAAACTTTTTTATAATTTGGGCTATGAAAGTGTAGGATCCGTGAAAATTTACAAGCAGTATCAGCTATTTATAAAGATCATGAAATAGGATCTTAGTTTAAACAAAGAAATATAATTTTCAATAAAAGTGTAAACACGTTTGTACTTAATGAGATCTTACCAATGTCTAACATTCAGTGAAATATTGCTTTTGAATATTGGATAATACCATGTGCCCTATTTGTTTAAAAAATAATTTAAAGTTGGCATGTAGCTATATTAATATCTTGCCCATTGTGCTAGTAAAAAAATATTCCATATCCTATCAATACATTATTTTGGTCAATACCTAAATCTCATAACCCAATTAGTCAAAGTGGAATTAAAATATCATATTACCTATGTGATCTTGATGACTTCCCCCAGACTTCTAGACTTGGGACTCAAACTGCCTTGAACCATCTGTCTGAACTTCCTTCTTTAATTGAATTCCTTGGAGCCAGCACTAAGGTTTGAACTGGTATTTTCAGTCTTATGCTATTTTCTACTATCTTATCCTTTACCTGAGAAATACTCAGTATCATCAAGTATACTGAAATTATCACACTATACGATATTATGAGTCTGTGCATACAATTTTAGAGCAGATATGAGGATACACTGATTTTATGCATGAGTATTTAGAAGAGAAAATTTTTTTTAAAAAAAAAACTTGTTCCATGTGTTTACATTGAATTTACTCAGACAATGAATCTAACTTCCAACTTAAAGGATATACAGAGGACACAGTAACAAGTTAAATAATACTAAGAAAAAATAGTCAAATAAATGTAGAAGATGAAACATAACTAATGTGATTTCTAAAATGCCAGTATCATTAATAAAATAAAAAAGACAGACTATTTTAGATTAATAAAATCAGGACATAACAAACAGCAGTATGTAGACATTTACTGAATCCTGATTTAAACAGGACAACAGTAAAATACCTTAAGGAAATAATGAGCAGGATTTGCATATAGACAGGGTATTAGGTTACATTGAGTAATTATTAATTTTGTTAATAATTGTGTGTTTATTTTAAAATATTATTAAAATTATGTAGGAAAATAACTTTTTTCTTGAGGGTTGTACGAAGAAATATTTGGGGTAGAAAATATATATATGTAACTTTAAAATATTACAGGAAAATGGTCAGGTATGGCGCCTCACACCTGTAATCCCAGTATTTTGGGAAGTCAAGATGGGCAGATCTCTTGAGCCCAGGAGTTCGAGACTAGCCTGGACAACATGGCAAAATCCTGTCTCTACTAAAAATACAAAAAATTAGCTGGGCATGATGGCACGCACTTGTGGTCCCAGCTACTTGAGAGGCCGCAGAGGGAGAATCACCTGACAAGAAGTCGAGGCTGCAATGAGCTGTGATGGCACCACTGCACTCCAGCCTGAGTGATGGGAGTGAGACCCTGTCTCAAAATAAATAAATAGAATACTATAAAAAAATAATTAGTGAAGCAAATATGGTGAAAGATCAAAAACTGTTAAATCTGTGTGACAGGGTTAAACATTTTTATTATTATTATTTATATTTAAAGATTTTTATAATCAAATAGAAGAAAACAATGGAAAATTTAATTCCAGTTGCTAACAGGAAATCAGGAAGTACGACATACATAAGTACAATTTCCACTGATGCTTAAGGCAGAGAGTGGAAGAGATGTACATTTGATGGAAGCATCACCTCTAGACTAAACTGCTGTGAGTAGGCATGAAATAGGATACTTGGAAATATAGACAAGTTCTTTTTAAGGGTAAGGTATAAGGCTAAGACATACACTGTATCAGGAGAATCATTTGCTATGACAGCTCATTCTGGCCAATGTTCACTGTGAGTTTCAGTTGTTATTTATTCATTCAACAAACATTAGGTGTAACACTTTACATACATCTATCATAATATGAATATTAATAGGGCACAGTTACTGCCTGGATCACATCAGGATGGTAGAGAGCCAAAATGGTATATCACAATACTGCAGAACTATTAGAGTCAAACAATGAATTAATAGCTATCATGGCAGAGAAGAAATAGAAACTCATTGTGCCTGCTTGTCTGTATATCTTGAAGAATGATTTTGAGTTAATCAGTTGAGAAAGAAGGAACACATCCTAGGCAGAGAATAATACAGAAAACACCTAGAGATTCTTACATTTTTATTAACATTCCTAAACATTAGGAAATTTAGTATGGAGTTCACACTAACCTGCAAGAGATGATGATGGATAGGAAAGTTCAGATTAAACTGTGAAGACTTGGTATAAAATATTGAAGAATTCACATTTAAATGTATATTTTATATTAATATTCAAAACTATCTTAAATGTCATGGAAATCTAAAAGTGAGAAGACTAGCATTAATTGTATTTGTATAAAATTTTCTCCTACAGAAACAATTTACTCTGTAGAGAAAGAAAAAAATATAAACTGTAAAAATGAACTGAGTTCCCAGAAGAATTACAATATAAACACCCATTGCACTCTTGTTTCATTTCTTTCTTTTTTCCTGGCCACAAGGGAGTGTACTGAATAAGAATATGCCACTTTGCCAGCCTTGCTTCTCTGCAAAAATTGGAACTTGCCAGTAGAAAAAATAAATAACAGGTCTGAGATGCCTTGTAGCTTTACCTATTGCCCAAATGTCTACAAATAAGGCTGAAAGTAGAATTCAAGTAGACGACACAAATCTCAGCTCTACAAAAGTAGATCATCTCCAGCTAATGACTAGACTAGAAATGCCTGACCCCAGGCAGTGATTACCCTATCTCCAACAGAAATAATGATTGTAAAATTTTGTATTAATTGTTAAACATTAGAAATACATAAAATTACCAAAAATAAAATAATAGTAAAATAAATTACTATGACTCTCCAAAGAGATATTAGTTGTACTTTAATGCATGTTTGGGAAGTATTGTTAGCGATGTAAAAATGTTTAAGATGTAGATACTGAACTCAGAAATATTTATGTGTGTATTTGTGTATCTATAATATACACAGTATACTTACACACACATGAAAATATACATATATTATAAACATATTGATAAAAATATTTGAGTAATGGAATTATAGGTGATTTTAAAAATTTATATTCTTAAAATAGAAAGAAAATATATACATACATACATAGATCATAGATAGATAGATAGATAGATAGATAGATAGATAGATAGACAGACAAACATAATTGCTAGAGGATTAATAGAGACAAGGGGAAGACCTAAAGCAATTAATTTTCAATGGAAAAGTGTTATGAAAGAGAAAGGGGCTTCAACTAATAAGATGGGTTAAATCTAACATCCAGTTTTCTGAAGTCTGAACTAAATATTTATTTTTGGAGCCATGTGTCCAAGAAATGCTCATGTGATATATGCAGTTACCCAGGGAATCAAGTTTGTGCAGAGTTCATTGAATTATGTGCTATGACTGTGTCAGGAAAAGTACACGTGAAATTATCTTTATCTTCAATTGTCATTTCAATTGTCATCCCTTTAAATTATCCTTTCTTCTTCCTTTCATTCTTGAAAAATATATTTATTAATACTTTTGTGTGTCAGGCACTAGGCTAAGACCCATAGTTAAATTGATAACGAGGTATACAAAGTTCCTCTCCCCATACAAAGAAAAATTCTGGCTTCTCAACCACTAACATGAGATTGTCTTTCCCAAGACCAACACAACATGTATTTCAATGATCTAATAAGTAGCCTGGGCTAGAGAGAAGACACAATACTTCTTTGTTTAGATCAGCAGTACCACGGACAGTTCCACCAGAACCAGTTATTTTTTCAAAGGGATCAGGAAAAAAAAAAAAAAAAAAAGATAGATATTTAAGGTAGATAAGCGTGTTGCTAAATGTTTTCAGTCACATTTTTTTCCCCATGGCATAGTACAGAATAATTTCACAAGACAAAACTGAATCTCAGGGAAAAGTGTCATTATGCAGAATTTCTCCACTTAGAAAACTTAGATGATCCTTCAAATACACAACATTGAAACTGGCAGTTTTCACAGCCACCTGAAAAGCCTTAAAATGTCTTACCTGTTATGGATATTTTTTGCCTTGGTGTGGCCTACTGGGGACCAACCAACTATCATAGTCAAGGATAATAATCTCTGATGCCACTCAGTCCCTTTACTGTAACAGTGCCTTTCCAGCAGCTTTCCATCTTTTTCTCATTGGAGAGCACCCTACCAATAGACAAGGCAAAGCAATCACCCTCTTGAACTGTGTAGTAATCACTTTCCCTTGTATTTAATCTGGGTTTATATTGAGGCTCCATTGTTAATGTTTAACTGCACATTAGTGCTTCAGAAAGGTGGTGCTGGGGGTAGCACAAAATAGAGAAAAGTATTTGTTTGACTTGAGTCTTTCTTGGATCTGCAGAAATGTACTTAATTACCACTGAGGCAATTTATGTTAAAATAAGAATGGGGAAGCAATAAAACAAAAGCAGTAAGCAAAGAGGTAGGGTAAGGGGCAAAAGTCCAGTAAGACTTTAATCAAAGAGAGACAGATGCAGCATTCTACTAAGAGATAAAGAACATGGGAATGAAGAAAAGGCAAACATAGGCACAAAGTGCCAGGAGAAATGAAAAGTTTTGCAATGCAAATTATTTCATTTCCATTTCACATTCCTTTCTTTTGCCTCTGAAGACTAAAATGCCAGTGATACTGAAAATAGCCCTATTCCACAAGATATTGCATTAATTTTGAAGTTTCTAAGGGTTTCTCCTTTAGAAAACCTGTTCTAAAAGCAGCATTTAGTTTTACAGGTGGAAGGCAGAATTTACAGTAATTAGTCTCTTAAGACAATACAACTAGTGGAACCAGCTCTGGGAAATGTCCATGTGGTATGCTCAAGATTTGGGTTGACTAAGGATTTATCCTTTGGGAATTCAGACCCAAAATAATAGAAATGTTGGAAACAAAGATTTCAAACACTTATTAAACGTTCCTTGAATCTCTAAACATACTATACTACATGTAGTCTAACCTTTTAAATGATTACTATGAAGACATATGATTTCATTTTGCTGTAAATGTAAGTAGTCTAAGAGCAATTCCCAATAACCCAAGGCACTAATTTCTAGCTTAAAAATTAAAATAAAGATCTGCATTTTTAATTCAAGTTGAAAAATCAGTGGTATGGCTAAAACTCAATATCTCTGTAATCAAGACTTAGGAACAAAAACAATAGAAGTCAGCGGGAAGAGTTGTTGTTGTTGTTGTTGTTGTTTTGTCTGTTTTTTGTTATTTTTTCATATTGTCTTGCTTTCTCTTTCTTCATTATCTTTTCAGTATATTCATTTCCATGCTTTTTTTTTCTGTATACCCCACCCTTTTGGACACACAAACATATAAACTTACACATATTTATACCCACACTTTACTCCCAAAGGGGTAGAGCCCTGTATCTAAGTGGTTTCTACCAGAAGAGAAAAAAGAATTACAATCTAAGTGGAGCTCACCTCTTTTGGATTAGTAACTCCCAAGTAACTTGTCACTTGCACTGTGGTTAAATATAGCCTGCATATGGTTCAAAACATCTGTGATTTTACATTCATGCATAAATTATGTTGTACAGTAGAGTTACTGCAGAAAGCACCCTCCCATCACCATGGTTACTGGTTCTTCCTGTAGAGCTCTCTATTCACATTTACTGTTAGTACAATCACAGAGTGAGTGGTGGAAAAAAATTTAAAGATATAATTTCACAAGTCAACAGGAGGATGCTTGGCAGTACTGGCAACTAGCAGGAAGTTAGCAGTGAAGTGGACTGATTGCCTTTACTTTCTTAGGAAGGCTTTAACTTTGGGCACAAGGTAAGTATTTTATATAAATAATATAGAATAAAGTTAAGTTTAATAAAATAGCCTCATCCTTAGAGAATGGTCAAAAGTCTTTCCCTAGCCTTGAACCTACCCATGGCCTTTATTCACAGCTTTCTTTCTATTTCCAAATTTGATAGGATTCATGGCCATTTTCTTTTGGATTTGTTTCCTGATGTTCCTGCCTCAGTGTGCCTCAGTACTTAACAGTGGTGATGTTAAGGGTAAAAAAAAAAAAAAAAAAAAAAAAAAAAAAACGGGCAGAATAGATGCTGTGTAAGAGAATGAATACTGCACTGAAATAATTAAACAAGATCTATGTCCTCGTAATTATTCTCAGTATGAAATTTAGTTTTCTCCTTAGTCTTGCTGTCTAAAACCAGCTGGGTTTCCTTACTTCCAACAGAGATGTGAAAGGTAAAACCAGTCACCCTATGGTGCTCCCTACTTCATCATTTAGATACACACACACACACGCACACAAACACACATGCACTATTGTCCTTAACTGATACCCACTTCAGAAGATAAGATAAGTCCACTGTGC
This sequence comes from Papio anubis, assembly GCF_008728515.1. NCBI lineage: Eukaryota > Metazoa > Chordata > Mammalia > Primates > Cercopithecidae > Papio > Papio anubis. The sequence goes on from NC_044987.1 coordinate 100,540,793, forward strand.
AATGGGAAATTTTAAGGAGGTAAACTGAAGGGTAAGGTTAGCAAGAATTAGTTCAAGATTGAGAAAGCACAGCTTTAGAGTAGCTAATTTAAAAATACAGTTTTATTTAAAATTTGTGCCCTGTGAACAGGGAAGGCATTTTCAATTGTATTGCCTTTAATAGAACAGATTATATATTTTGCACTGTAGTTGACAGCAACATATTACATCTAGAAATTAAGAGAGAGGAAAGAATTGTATCATGAATCACTTTTGCCAGAGTGCACGTTTTTAAGGTTTGTTTATTGATTAATTACATGGAAAATGTCTCCCTCTTTCCTGTCTCATTTTGTATTCTCATGTACACAGGGAGTTTGAAATGTAGATAGAAACTCTTTTTCATGTGCAGCTATGAACACACATAAAATAGACTCAAAGGATTAAGAAAGTAAGCAACACTAAAATTCACAAAAAAACTGGGGAGGTTTGTAGAAAAAAATACTTGAATATGAATCTTAAAAAATATAAAAGAAAATTAACATTAATTACAACTGGGCAGTTTATAAGAAACACCTATTAAAATGTATGGATAAGCTGGTAGAAAGGTAAACAGGGTAATTAAAAATGGGAACCCATAAAGAAAAAAATAAAATGCTGAGGTCGGATTTTATTTGGAAGGAATTTGCCAAATCCATTTAACTTGAGCCTCAGATTCACAACTTCAAAGGGAATATGTGACCTGACAGAATCTTGGGTCTACCTTTGGGAGAACTCCAATAGTAGTCTGTCTGTCTGTCTGTCTGTCTCTCTCTCTCTCTATCTCTCTCTCTCAGAAAGACTACATCTGCAATGTCTGGATAGGTTTAGACACAAACCTACTCTTTTCTCTGAAGACTCCAAGAAAATTTATCACTATTAATAGTGGTTAGAAGTGAAGAAGAAAAATGTCTTTCTTGTGAATCCATATTATCAGCTAACATTTGGATATAACTTCATTGTAAAACCACACTATCTGCATGGTCTGAAAATCTGAAGCCACACATGTAAAGTGGTTCCGGGCAAAAATATCCCTGGGCATACAGACAAGTGAGCACATAGGATTTTTGTTTGGAGAAACACACTTCTAACCTAGACCTTGAAAAATTCTGGGAAATAAAGTTCAAGAAATAATAGCTCACTGTTAAACTTAAAAAACACCAAAGGTGTGGGGGGGCAGGTATTGTAAATAAAAACTGTCATAAAAATAACAGAAAAATTATGCATTTGAACACTTCAGACATTGTAATGATCAGGAACCAAATATTAAGTAGGTTCAATACAGTTAAAGAAAAAATAGGCCTGGCTCTGTGGCTCAGGCCTGTAATCCCAGCACTTTGGGAGGCTGAGGTGGGCAGATCACGAGGTCAGGAATTCATGACCAGCCTGGCCAATAGGGTGAAACCATTTCTGAACTAAAAATACAAAAAATAAGCTGGGCATGGTGGCACACACCTGTAATCCCAGCTATTTGGGAGGCAGAGGCAGGAGAATCGTTTGAACCCAGAAGGCAGAGGTTGCAGTGAGCCAAGATTGCGCCACTGTACTCCAACCTGGGCAACAGAGTAAGATTCTGTTTCAAAACAAAATAGGAAGGAAGGAAGGAAGGAAGGAAGGAAGGAAGGAAGGAAGGAAGGAGAGAGAGGGAGAAAGGAAGGAAGAAAGAAAGAAAAGAGAGAGAGGGAGGGAGGGAGGGGGGGAGAGAGAGAGAGAGAGAGAGAGAGAGAGAGAGAAAGAAAGAAAGAAAGAAAGAAAGAAAGAAAGAAAGAAAGAAAAGAAAGAAAAGAAAAGAAAAGAAAAGAAAAGAAAGAAAGAAAGAAAGAAAGAAAGAAAAAAAAAAAAGAAAGAAAGAAAGAAAGAAAGAAAGAATAAAGGCTGGAAAAAAGATAAACAATTCTAAAGCAAGGAAGCATATATTTTTTAAAGTTTCAAGTAGAATTTTTAGAAATAAATAAGAAACACTGCAAATTTAAAGTATCCAATTTATATACACATATATATGAAATGAATATACACATTTGAAGAGGCATCAAGTAGAGCTTTATAAATAAAACCTTTATCTCTCTTTGGCTCTCTCTATCTGGCTCTATCTATATATAATATTTATCTCATTTGTTCTGCCAATTCAGCAGATATATGTGTTTATATATATATGCATATATATAATCTCTCTATATATACATATATGCATATATATAATCTCTCTATATATATACATATTTATATCTGCTTATTTGACAGCAAAAATGAGAGAAATAGTAAAATGAAAGTCCAGAATAGGAAAGCTGTTAGATATGAAAGACAGAATCTGAGGTAGAATATTTGAATAGTCAATGACTCATAATTTTTCATAACTAATGAAAAATGACAGCCCAGGAATGCCTAATAAGAAGATGATCTATACATAAACACATTGTAGTAAAACTGAAGATTACCAACAAGAGTCAGAAGATCTTAAAAGCTTTCAGAGATTAAAGATATATTACCTTAAAGAATAATTATACTGATAGTCGGCATTTCTAAAACAATCAAAATCTAAGAAAAATAAAATCATACCTTGAATATGCTGAAAGGAAATCAAAGTGAAGCTAGGATTGTAAACCCAGTAAAAGTAGCTTTTGAAAATAAGAGTAAGAAAAATAAATCATTTTCAAACAAATAATACCTGCTTTAATATAAACAGATTATTACTGAAAGAAATTCTAAATGAAGTCATGGATTTTTATCTATGTTCACTGCTACAATCATATAAGCTAAAATATTGCTTGGAATATAATAGGTTTTCAATAAATAGTTTTAATGAATTAATTCACTGAGTAATAAGAAAATTCAGGTGGAAACAAAATGATTTTACATGGAAGGTATGAAATTTCAGTGAGAAAATGAAGACCAAGTAAACTTGAAGACATGTAAATAAAACTAACAAATCCTGACTATATAAAACTAAAATGTTAGTGCTCTGTACTCATAAAAATAATAAAATAAAATAAAAAAACTTGTAGTACAAAAGACCACCGGGATGGCTAAATAGTAGATAGGAGAGTTTCAGGCAATATAGGTTTGCAAGCTGGAAAGAGAATGTCTCTGGTGTGGGCTGAAGGTGCTCTCTTTCCAAAACAGGGAAGGACAAGTTGGATTTTATGCCTCACAGATCTGTATTACAGAATAGAGTCATACATGTTCAGCAGGTTTGGTGAAAAAGCTAAACATACTTATGAGGAAAGCGGAGTGCACATGCAATAATGGGTAGGTATGCATGCAACATACATCCTATGTTCACCTTAGGGCAGGGTTTTAGCATTAAAATGAGGTGGGATGTGACTCTATATTAAAAGGCGAGCTACAGGACACCAAGACAGTTTGTGCACAGCCTCTAGAAGCTGGCCAAAACTGGCTTAAGGTCTGCAATTGCTTATCAGAAAAGAATGTTGGCAAAGTCAGTCATCTGTCCAATCAGACTTGTCGTCTGGGTTGTCAAACAGAGTTAGGATAATTTGCCTGATAGCTCCTATTGTTAGGAATTTAGTGAAAGTGTAGTTTTTCTTGTATGAATTTAGAAATCTGCCATGACAGCTGGGCCCAGAACCCTGGACCTATAGACAACTTTTTGTTTCTTTAATCTTAAAGTCCATCTTAGTTGTTGAAGTGGTACTATTTTGGCCTTTCAGATCACAAACTAAAAAACTTGGCCATAATTGTGTGCCATAATGTAGGTGGTCAGAATTAAAATATTGTATGTAGAGTCTTTTATTGTTTAGAGTCTTTTATTGTTTTATTCTGGAAAACATATTTACTACAATATAAGAATATTTACTACAATATAAGAATATTTACTTTCTTCATATTTGATATGTGTACAATTGGAAATTTCTAGGGTCATAATTGAAAAATAGATTACATAAAATCAACACTTATATTAACAGATATAAAAGCATGGAATGATCATTGAATATGAATCAAAAAGAAAAGATATTTGAAAGAAACAACAGAAAAGGAAGAAAAAGAAAAACATACATAAACATGCACGAAACAAGACAAACAGGGCAGGGCATTTGATGATAGAAATAAATCCAAACATTTAAGAAATGCCAACAAATGTAAATTAACTCAGTGACCCAGATAAAAGACAGGCAGACTGGAAAAAAAAAATTCCAACTCTTTGTTGTTTATAAGAGATTTAAGACATAAGAAAATAAACACGTAACAAGTAAAAAGGTGATAAAAGAAACACCAGGAAAATATTAACCAAAACAAAGTTTGTGAAATGTTTGGATGAAAATAGAAAGTAGGTCAGGGTTTTGTGCCCTTTCACCTTAACTCTGCACTAAAACTTAGGTTTTATCTACCCATTATAGCCTTTAGTTGTTTTTGTTGGTGTTATTTACATACAATTTTGGTAATGAAATACCTTCAAAAGTTTATTTTAAAATGTAAAGCTGTAGTATGGACACCAGAGAACCATAACCTATTTTGCAATATATTCTTGAAGGTAACTATGATATATGCTTTGAACCATTTAAGATCCTGCTAACATATATTCAACTTTTCTGTAGTACTTCATTGGGAGGTAGTAAATATGTTTTTCAGAATAAATAATGTACACTGAAGCATAGTACAAGGTATGCTAGTTTCTTTTATTTAGTTGTATTTTTATCTTACCTGTTTTATTCATTTCAGTAGTACAGTAAATAATAGGTATTATAATACTTTTCATCAGACTTAATACTTCATACAACAGTAGAATATAAAGCCGTAAACAACAGAAACCTGGGGAAGTTGACAAGTTGATTTTAGGGAAAGAAATAGCAAATCTTATCTTGTCAGAATTGTTACATTTAAAAACATGCCAATAAGTTTGTCATTTCTCAATGCATTATATATGGTAGAAGAAAATCCCCTGGGTGTTAAATATAACTGACATCTAAATTTAATGGTACTGTTTAAAGAATAGTTTCTGAAGACCAGATAAAATATGTGTCTTCTGAAGACCTACTAAGTACTCATGTATTATATAATGTTTGTTGAGTAACTTCACTGTAGGTTGATTCGAAAGCCCCTAGCCTTTTATTTGGAATGTTATTTATCCATTGGCCTTGTAATTAAATTGATGCATATGAATTTTAACAGCCCCCCAAAAAGTTTGTATAGTTCAGTATACTATACAAATGATTTAGTATACTATACCAGTTTGTATAGTTGTAGTACAATAAAGAAAAACATATCTTAAGGTAAAAAATCATTAATAGAGCTAAATATAGTCAGTATACAATTGTCTAGGAAATTATGATAATTTTAAACTTACATGAATCTAATTTTATATATATAATATAGAGAGATTATATTATTATACATAATATCAGAGAACTAGAAAGAGAAATAGTTAAGTTAGTGTCAATTGGGAGATTCTCTCGACCCTATCTCAGTAATTGATAGATCAAGCAAATAAAAATAAAAATCATGTGGCCAATTTAAAGAATATGATAAACTTGCTTTAATGAATTTATATAAAATGTTCTACCCAAATACTGCAGAATGTGCTCTTTTATTTCTTTCAATCAGATGTGTACATTTATTGTACTTGCCAACCTACTGGGCCACAAAACAACAAATTGCAACAAATTTCAACAAATTTCAAATGCTTGTTGTGATACAGAGTATAAAGATTGCTATCTACTATACAATTATGTTAATAGTAAAAAAAAGCTAACTAGAAAAATATTTGATATAAAAACACATGCATAAATAAATTATTGGTCAAGGAAAAAATAAAAACAGAAGAGTAATTTGATCATTTAAGACTTAATGATTACTAAAATATATCTATTCATACTTGTGAGATACAGCTAACTGCTATTTGAAAGGAACATTTATTGTCTTGAATGCATGAGCAGAAAATTTTCAAAACACTAAAAGTCTAAAAATAGGAGGTTATGAAGTGAACAAAATAATATAAAAGACAGTTAAAAGAGGAATAATGAAAGGAAAAGAAATTAACCAAATTCAAAAGAAACATCCAATAGGGAAGATAGTTACCCTGAAGGACAACAAATCTTAGACACCAGAACCGGTTTTAGATCTAACTTTAGAAATGAGTAGATGATTTTTCATGAGTTTCAATCCTTTTAAGTTACAATGGTAAGATATGATTGCATTTATGAAATCCAGTTTACCTGATTGAAAACTGTGTGTTTGAACATCCTGTGTCCTCTCTTATGTTCAAAGCTATACAACTTTTTAAAGAAAATAGACACTTAAAATATTACACTTAACTTCCAAGTAACTGATGTTGTACCATCTTTGCTTAGACTTCATGTCTGTGTATTTATGTATGTATATAATGTATGTATATATATTTAATACTGTTTATTCCATTTGATACTTATCAGCAGCTAAATGCTTTGAGAGAAAAAAACAGGAAGAGGATGGGGCAATAATGGATGGCAGTAAAGGCCAAAACACACCAGCATTCTCGATGTTGTACTCAGAAATTAGAAAACGAAAGGTTGACATTATGAGTGCTTTTTCAAGACTTACTTTTCACCATTTTATTTCGAAATAATTTTTGACTTATGGAGGAGTTTCAAAAATAGTATAGAGAGTTAACATATTCCGCTCACACAGCTTCCTCTAATGTCAAGAACTGTAACTATGGTAGCACTATTACAACTAAGAAACTAACAATGGTACAAATCTAGTATCTTAGCTGCAGGCTTTGCTCAGATTTCCACTGGTGTCCTTTTCCTGTTCATGATTTTTATGATTTAAAAATAAAACTGGTAAAACTGTTTACAGATGTACCTTTGTAATTTGATCATCAATTGTATTCCTTCAATCAAGTGTACATTCATTGTGCCTACCATGTGCTGGTCTTAATCTTCTATACTTCCGTAGCTTATCATTATTTTTATTTATCATATGCTTCCTTTTTCATCTAGAGCATGCTGTTCCCAACAGACTGAATAACATCTTCATGTCCTTGATCAGGGCGCAGATACTTACTGTATAGAATACAGAATGGACTTTTCGTGGTGCTGACAAAGTTTGTATGGAAGCAGTAGAAATCACCCAAGCATATAAAAGTGTGGTTCTTTATTCTTTTGTCTTTATTTCTTTGTGTAGCAGGAAATGACCAGAAGAAGAGCTCAGGAGCTAATATTTGCTTTAAAATTAGCAATCAAGTATTATAGCATTCAATTCTTTAGAGAATTTCTTCATTTCCTGTAAATTCCCAGTTGCTACATGTGTCCACCATGTACTTTACAGTGACATTAGCCTGATCGTGTTGTTTTTCTTCAAGTATATAAAAGACGTTATGACTATATGCAAAGTAGGCTCCTGGGGTCAAATGTCTTTATTAACTGATAAAAGTTTTTTTCTCCTGTAGATAACTAGACATTACTTTTTAGGCAATGAGGAGATGATAACTTTTTTTTTAAAGGGAAGTGGATAATACAATCCTCATATTATTTTAGGGAGCTAATTCTGAGGACAAGTGGAGGCAGGAAAGGCTAGAATGGAGAAAGATTAGAGGTAGAGGATTCAGTTTGGAGACAGACAGGTGATACGAACTGAGGAACACCTGACTGAGTCAGTGTCAGTGCTATTAGAGAGAAACAGTTGAAACAAAGAGTTTTCTGAATCACAGTCAACAGATTTGGCGTTGGCTTAAAAGAGTGTGGAGCAGTGATAGGGATGTCAAAGAAGAAAATAAGAAGGATGAGGTTTCATTTGTGGGAAATGAGATGGTTGTTTACATCAGAGATATAGAAAAAATACAGAGTATTTTTTGAGAAGTGGTGATTATTTTCTGCTTTGTATTTATGGAATATAGGTGCTTGTCAAAAATCAGAATGGAAGAGCCCAATAAATGTTTGACTGTTGTTATATATCGCCCTAATAACTGTAAACAAAATGTTATGGGTGACCCTGGTTTAAAACCCTCTATAGTTTGCTAGACAGTTTGCTAGACACCATCTGACCCCCATGGTTATACATGTTAGCTGCAATGGCTAAATATCTGAAACCTCTGTGTTGGCCAAGATAAGCGTATTTCAGTGAAGTTACCAACCATTCTCCTGGGATGTCACTTTCCAGGGTGACCTCAGTAGATCACTTTTCTAATCACAGTGCAAGATTTGACACATTTATTTAATTTTCACAATCTCTTTTTCCTTGATATCTTTTTAAAAAGCTTCTTGTTCTATAACCAAACAGAGAAATACATTAAATTTTCTCTGAAAGGCATCAAAAGATATCAGGTTAAGGAAGTAGAGAGTGAATTGAAATATATTATTTTTTACAAAATTGTATAACACATACATTATACACTGCTTTAAGATTTTTGCCTGGTATTTGAAAAAAGATAGGCTTACACATCTATTCAGCAAATATTTGTTAAGCCAGGCACTGGCAGAATAAACATGAATAATATACAGAGAAATAGAAAGTAGATAAAGAGTTTTGACTGTTTTTGGTGGAGATTGTGGTAGTGCCAAGGTAAAGATAATGGGTTTCAGTAAAGACATATTTTTGAAGTACTGGCCTTACACATAGGGCAATATATCCACTAGAGCTGCATAATTTGGATCTCTATGTGAATATATACATAATAGTGTGTTCCCATTTAAAAGACCTGACTTCAAATGACCCACATGGTACTGGGGGAGACATATGTGCAAATAATCATAGTAGAGTATGACAAATAGTGTGCTAAAAGTATGGCACAGAGTACCCCAGGAAAACAGAAGGAATTGATGGACCCATTTTGCTAAGGAAGAGTTACAAGTTTGTTATGCTTGAACTGTGTCTTGAAGAATCAGTTGAATTAGCTGAATGACTAGGAAGGCATTTGGCAAACTAGGGAAAACATCAAGGAATTGCAAATCATTTTAGCTGATCAGCGATGACAGACAACCTAAGAAACAAAGTGAAGCCAATTATAGAAAGAACATAAACCATTATTCAAAGATTCTAAACCATACCAAAAGACCAGGACGAGGGTTCTTACCAGTTAGTGCCTTGACAAAAGTGGCCCTTAGCAGTTCCTTAAATACCGATAGGTATATCATAGTTCTTCAACCTGTCTTTGCATCCACAGCTATAATATGTAAGAATTAATTTAACAAATAATTTTGATGTTTAGCCAAGTTTGGAAAGTTTAGATGTAAATATAAGATTTTGCTTCTCTTTTCACAGTTAATTTGAACTCTAATGATGTCTACATAGCCAATCTACAGTGTGGCTAGGAAGGGATATGATGGCATGGTATAGTAAAAAGAAAAAAAAAAACTTATCTAAAAGATACACTACCATTAGCTGAAATGAGATAATTGAATTCTCTTTAATTTGTGAGCAGACTGGCTTACTCTACACCCACATACTCTCATTTAGTAAAAAGATAAAATATCTCCACAGGACCTTGCAGATTACAAAATACATTCATATATATGTAGGTCCTACAAAATGCTGTTGTGTAAGTACCCTTATGACCCTAATTGACAAATAAAAAAACCAAGGTTCCAAGAATTAAAGACTAGTATGTAGATTTGCACCCAGAGGCCCTGATTCTGATTCTGAGACTCCATAATTTATATCACGGTTGTGTCATTAGAAAAGAAGTGGAAGAATATGGAACAAATAAGACACACAGCAACTAAGTTTCAATTAAGCATAGGACATGGCAATACTGTGGTTGGAAAGGGTAGGCAGGAGATATCATGAGGTCACTGGGTGCTTGGGGGAAAGCAAGGGTTAAAGAATAATCTCTAACTAAAGGAAGAAAATGCACCAAAGATATAATTTCCTTATTTCTCAAGTTCGGCTACAATCAACCAAGCCTAATCTAGAATAACAGTGAGCAGCCAAAAACAAACAAAAACAAAAACAAAAAACACACACACACAAAAGAAAATTCTCGAAAAGAGGTGCTTCTACTTACAAAAAATTGCTTACACTGAAGTAATATCTGGACCAGACTGCTGGCCAGTGATCGGGCATGTGCCGGGCAAACACATAACCAAGGCTCCACTAATTAGAAGTCTGATTCCCCAGACTTCTACAATTACCATTGAATGATGCTGTGAACATCTTAATTGTGCTAATCCTGGATACAAATATTGTATTCATTTGGACCATACCCCAAAATTAACATACTTAAGAAACTATAATATGCTGTATTATGTTAATGAGAGAAACCTGTCCAAGGAAGAAATGGTGCTATGATTACACAGTATATACTATTTACCAAGATAATGAGGAAATTTTCTGTTTTTATTCTGTTCTGAGTATGTCTATCCAGAACTTGCATTTTAAAACATTAATATATGAATGAAACTACATAAAACATTGTTGAAGTTAATTATTTTATTTGGAGAGGATTTGAGGGATATAGAATAAATGTTCTGGTGGGCTGAGATAACCTGATCTGCTCTTATCTCCTATATATGCAAAGTGAGTGATCTCTTTAAAACAAAACAAAACAAACAAACAAACAAAAAAACAACAACACAGGGCACTAAGAGGGATAAATAATTTAGGAAAAACAATCAGTCTTCAGCTTTTGAATGGCTGGGCTCAGGATTTTGGTGACGTTTCCAGTGTGCCAGTGTGTCAATGTGAGAAGAGACGCACTGTCTTAAATCCTTTGTAACTTGGGACTACAGAATCTTGCATAATCTAATACCCACCTGCCTGTCACTACCCTGCCCTTAAGATGATTTTCTGGATCACTTTGCCTCAGCCACATGGCTTTCTTAATGTCAGGCCTCTGAGCCCAAGCTAAGCATCACATCCCCTGTGACCTGCACCTATATGCCCAGATGGCCTGAAGTAACTGAAGAATCACAAAAGAAGTGAAAATGCCCTGTTCCTGCCTTAACTGATGACATTCCACCACAAAAGACGTGAAAATGGCCAGTCCTTGCCTTACGTGATGACATTACCTTGTGAAATTCCTTTTCCTGGCTCATCCTGGCTCAAAAAACTCCCCCACTGAGCACCTTGTGACCTGCCCAAAATAGAACAACCCAACTTGGACTGTAATTTTCATTTACCTACCCAAACCTTATAAAATGGCCCCACCCCATCTCCCTTCCCTGACTCTCTTTGCGGACTCAGCCCACCTGCACCCAGGTGATTAAAAAGCTTTATTGCTCACACAAAGCCTGTTTGGTGGTCTCTTCACACGGACGTGCATGAAACTTAAGTTTCCTCAGCATTCCTAAACCGTTTGTTTCAATTTGTTATTCCTCTACCTAGAACACATTTTTCCCTTTCTTCCTGTAGCTAACTTTTACCCATTCCTTAGGTGTCAAATTCATCATCTTGTCCTTGAATGAACTTCATCTGATCATCTCCACTTTGAATTAGGGTAAGTCACCTGTCTGCAATTCAGTGTTTGCATGTTTGCACTTCATAGCACTTTCTACCATCAAAATATATAATACTATGAGAAAATCTTTGTTTGATGTATCTGCTTGCCCTCCCCACTAAACCATAGCTTCATGTGGGCAAGGACTAAGTTTGTCTTCATCACCCACTGTGTTCCTAGCAAAGTACCTGGCATATACTAGCTACTCAATAAAGAATTATAAATGGAATGATTGAATGAACAAATATAACTTTCTTTAAAAGCAGTATACAGGGTTGAGATTTGCTTTAATTTAAAAAAAAAAAAAAAAAGTGTCATGCCTTGGGCCATGTGAGTAAGCATTTTGTGAAAGATGTAAAGGTTAAAAAAAAAAAGAGACTGCCGCTTCTGCAAGGTCTCAGGGACGGGCTGCAGCCATGTCCTATTGCCGGCAGGAAGGGAAGGATCGAATCATATTTGTAACCAAAGAAGATCATGAAACTCCAAGCAATGCAGAACTGGTGGCCGATGACCCCAGTGATCCATAGGAGGAGCACGGATTGATACTGCCAAATGGAAACATTAACTGGAACTGCCCATGCCTTGGGGGAATGGCCAGCGGTCCCTGTGGAGAACAGTTCAAGTCAGCCTTTTCCTGCTTCCACTATAGCACGGAAGAGATCAAGGGGTCAGACTGTGTAGACCAGTTCCGGGCCATGCAGGAATGCATGCAGAAATACCCAGACCTCTATCCCCAAGAGGATGAGGATGAGGAAGAGGAAAGGGAGAAGAAGCCAGCAGAACAAGTAGAAGAAACAGCTCCCACTGAGGCCACTGCAACCAAAGAAGAGGAGGGGTCAAGTTAATGAAGGCCACAAGGCACTGGGCTCCAGTCCTTTTGGAGTGGACCTTTTGCAAAAAGGCCTTGTTGTCACCTTCCAAGAAAGTGTCTTTCCCTCTGTTGTCCTGTGCACTGTAATATACAAAATAACTTATTTTGATGATCAGGGGTCTTGACCTCTTGACATATACACTGAAAAAAATGGGGGTTGTATGTATGTGTGTCCTACCTAAACCTGTAGCTGCCACTTTTGAATTCTCTTCTCAGATTGCCCTGAATTTTGCCACTTTTAAATAACATGCTGAATAAGCTCAGCAACTAAAAACCATTACCCAGGAAGGTTTCTTGTGAGTGAGCTGATTTATTCTCATTCATTATATTCCTTTTGGTAGATTTTGTACCCCTTGGGGAAAATAATACAAGTATAGAAACAAAAACATACCCTCTTAAAAATGCTGGGGTGGGGCCATATCTACTAGCAGAGGCCACATGGTCAGATACGATTTCTGCAAACCCATCTTGACCTTGAGTATGTGAAGGTGTACTGTACTTCATTCCTGATACATTTTGGTTTCCATGTTGGTGTGGAGCTCCTGGTTTTCTGTGTTTGGACGGTGAAGATTTGGACCCTCGCATTCACAGTCCCTTTCTAAGTGAAGGGAGAGGCTGGCTTGGCTGTTCCTTGTTATTCCAAAAGCCCTGGTTTGGGGCCCATGTTCACACTGGCTCTCAGTCTGGCCAGGTGCAATGTTCTTGAGAGGTGGGGACCTAATTATTACCAGAGTAGCAGGAAGAGAGGAAACATTGTGAATTAAGTATTCAATTAAAAGGAAACATGATTTCTACCTGAAAAAAAAAAAAAAAAAGAAAGAAAAATCATTTGTTCTATAAACTTCTTCAAGGTGTTCAAGGGACTTGGAAAACGTGTTAAATCAGTGACTCTTAAACTCTGGGGTTTGTGAGTATAGGTTATAAAATTGGTTTAAGGTAATATTTCTCTCTGTCCTGCCCTCTTCTTCAGTGTTCTATATTCAGTAAGTCCAAGGTGAATGGGTATCTGTACTAAACATACAACTCAAGAAGAAAAAATAGAGCTAAAATTTACAAAATAGAAAATGAACCAGGGGTTACCACAAGTGGAGCAGGGGGGAGAAGAACTGACGATATGTAGATCAAAGAGACAAAATAACAGTTATGTCAGATAAACACATTTAGAAATCTAACACATGACATGAGGACAAAAGTTAATAAAATTATCTTTGGGAATACAGGAAAAAAAATGAAATGATTAATTCTACAAATATGTATTGAGCATTCATGTGCCAGGCAGAGCATGAGGTAATGAACGCATAAGTGATGCCCACGTTTGAAAGCCACTGCAATAAATGATGACTTGATGATTTTCTACATCACTTCCAATGCTACAATTCTCACTTATTTCCACATTTGATAAGTATTTATTGATGACCCCTAAAATCCAAGGTGCAAGATCAGTCTTACAACTGATAGACATTACCTTTCCCTCAAGTTCCCATAATACATCGGAAAATAAAAAGTAAACACATAGTTAGATACGTACTGGCTATCTGCCAAATCCTCCGTATTGATAAATATTTTTACATTATCTCAAATGTGTCTATGAATAGGTCTCAAAAAATTAATAGAATATTATTTTAGTTCTTATAAATGTTTAAGCACTGTAATAAGTGTTTTACTTGATTATTTTATTCTATTATCATAGGAATCCTATGAAGCAGGCATCATTGCTATTTAAAAGCAATTTGCTCAAAGTCACCTGGTTAGCAGGTAGAATAAAAAACTATATGTATAAAAACAGCTTCAAATTGGGTAGTCAGAATTAAGTACTCACTGGAGCTATAAAAAAACAGAAGTAGGAGAAAACCGTTTATGAGGGAAAAATACAAAGGCGTATGTAGGCACTACAACATATTTGTTGTGGAATTCATGATAAGGCACTTTCATCTATGAGTCGATCGATATTTCTTAGTTGAATGACTCTCAATGAGACTTTAGTTACTTAAGTCTGTTTCCCATGTATGATGTAAGCCACGTGGTGAATTTTCTTGTCAAGATGTGTTCCTCTTTTTGCATCTTGAATGCCACTGTAGATTACCTGTTTTTGTGCCAGTGTTTAACCTGGAGTTATTCTCACAACCATTTAGCAGAGCTGATCTTCCACTGGGCTCTATATATTTCAGTATGTTAGCAGCTTTCCTTTCTAGAGGACGATCATTGGGAGAGAAGCCAAATAGTTATGTGTAATAAGCCTTCTTCGGTACTTACTGAATGTAGGATTTGTACTGGGTTAAATAGTGTTACTACCCCCACCACCCTCCACCTGAAAACAAACAAACAAACAAACAAACAAAAAACATGGTTAATAGAACTTAAGAATGTGGGTTTATTTGGGAATAATATCTTTGTAGATGTAAATAGTTAAGATGAAGTCATACTAAATTAGATAAGCCTGACATTAAATGACTGATGTCCTTATGAAAAGGTCATTTAAAGACACACAGGAAAGAAGGATATGTGATAATGAGTGCAGAAATTGGAGTGATATAGCTGTAAGCCAAGGAATCCCAAGAATTTCTGGGAACTGCCAGTGGCCCAAGGGAAGCAGGAAGGACTCTTCCCTGGAGTCTTCAGAAAGAGCAAAAGCAAGAACCTGCCAATTTCAAACCTCTGTGTGCCTAAACTGTAGGAGAATAAATTTAGGGGAGTCCTAAGAGATAGGGTTTTATCAGGAAAATCCTCCGGCATAGGTCATTAGAACAATGTACCTGTTTTATTGTTATGCTTTCCTACTTGCCCCCACAGAAGTTCTTCTGGTATGATTTTAAATAGTGGAGATACAATGATTGTAAAGCCACTTAAGTTAGTTTGCTAGGACATAAGCAAACTAACTTTGATATTTAGATACTTGTAAAGAGGAACTATAGAAACCTCCAAATGTTTTTCAGATATAATTTTCTATTAGCCAAATTTCTTACACATCAAAATTAATGCTGCTCATATTGTTTATGGGAGCCATCTGTAAGAAGAGGCAAAAACAGTTGGCAAAGTACATCTCCATAGATGCTGGGGTTGCTCAATGGATGTGTGACACCAAAAGGGCCTTTTTCCTTTGAGATTAGGGATAAAAGTGTGCTCTGAACATTGCTATGAATGAGCTTTGTGAAAGTATCTTAGGGAAGGTTCTCAAAGATGACTGACTTTGAAAAATGATCCATGCGCAACATCTGAGTGAAGAAAGAAGTAAGTGAGAGGAGTAGGGGCAGCGGGGAGAAGGAGAGAGCAGCAATCACTCTTTCAGATCATGTTTCTTTCCAGAAACAGATCACCACTGGTTCCAAGGTGATCATAATTTTGCAACCTGTAACAATGCTACATTTAAAAGCCTGAAAGCACTCAAGAAGAGTTTCATTACAGTTTCTGTATACCTTATGGGTTGTTACACTTTGTAGTTAGAGGCAATGAAACTTGAAGGGAAATATTGAGGACTTGCCAAAATCTGTGCAAATGAGTCTGTCACATTTATACTTTATGCTACAGTATCCTATCACATTTTGTATTCAGGAAATACTGGATCACACATTTGTAACAGCAACAGGGCATGCTTTCAATAGTATTAGTGCTGCTAACATATGCAAGTGAATTCTGTAACATCCATTCCCTTGCATATATTTACTCCTTACCAACTTGTCTACATGTGTATTAATTAGGCTACATTTAACCCATTGATTTTTTAAAGTAGTTCTTATAAGTCTAGATGTCAGCCAAAACCCCTCATTCACCTGCACCCTTTATCAAATATACAAAGAGGCACTCTAGGGAGCCTTAAAAGCATAGACTCTGGGATCAGGATGACGTACGTTCAAAGTCTCTATCCTTCACTTGTTATGCATGTGACCTTGGAGGTTTGATCTCAACGTCTTTGCTTCCTTATCTGTAAAATGGGGTTCATAATAGTGGCTATTGTGGGTTAGAGTGAAGAGGCACTGATTTCACTTGACTTGGGTTTCCACAATGGAAAAGAAATTTGCAGTCCATTTCCAGGAGAGAAGTCTATGGAATGGACTCTTCCAGATTCTCTCTACACCTTCCTTCACTCCACTATTGGAAAGGAGGGGGACTTATCTAATTTGCAAATTTGAAAGGAACGGAGTATGCCTAACCAATTCCTTCCTCTCTCCTTTTTCAGATGTGCCTCCCTGCAGAGAGGACTCTGATTATCTAGTTATGCCAAGCAGTGGGTGACATACTTTTTTTCTACTTCATATGGATTTCTAGAGAAACCAGCCTGACTACTGAGTGAAACTATGTTCTCCAATCGGCTCATAAGAAATAATGTGGTTAGAAAGAAGGACAATTTGATCCTTGCGGTAAAAAACACCAGCTTGAAAGATGGGCTGTGAAGACAGCAGATAATAAATGCAAACTACTTAACAGAATGCTGGGTCCATGGTCAGCCACTGACTACTGGCCATTATTACAGTGATTTTCTTTCTAATTATATTACCAGCATTGATATTGCTGCTTCTGCCATTGCTGCTGCCACTGAAGGCGTTTTATTCTTTTTACTCTTTGATTGGCACCAGTCAAAGAAACTGTGACTTCTCATTCGCATAAATGTTTTGCAAAAGAGGAAGGACCCATTCAGATAGTTTATATTTAGTCACTTAATAGAGAAAAGGGAAAGATAGAAAAATAAAAATGCTATTGTGGTATATGGCACCCAGTCAGCAAAGCCTTTTATACTCTAACTGACCTCTTCAGAGATAATCCTTTCATTTCTGCTGAGAACAGGGGGCAGCTAAGCTTCAATAATATCTGAAGGCAAGGGAGTACCGTTTGGCTCCACTAAAGGTTCGCATGTCCCATTACCCAGGAGACAGAATCTTGGCTTAAATAGCATTTTTCTGAGGAAGCAGAGTACAGACACTGGCAGATTCTCAGAGTTAAAACAGTTAATTGAATGTCTTTGGATCAGCAGGAAAGAGCAGAGAAAAAATGGGCACCTATTCTTGAACACATGTGAACACCTCTTGTGTACACCAATAAAAGCTTCTTAGGTTGAAGCAAGTGGTTTGTCAGAAAGAGTTGTGTTCTAGCAAATTTGAACAATAAGCTCTTAAAATGTAGGTAGAAATGCCATACAACCTCATTTATACCCAGCAAATAATGAGGTCTGGAGACATGTGGGTTATATAAGAATTAACATGCCAGCCAGCTATTAAATAGCAGCTGTGGCAACATAGATTATGATTGGACCATCACTATAATTTAGTCTCATTTTGTGTACCATAATTGAATAATCAAATAATAATTCCAAAGAAATCATTAGTGCCTTAAATTACAGAGTCATACCAATACCAGTTCACTTTCTTCCAAAAATATGCCTTACAAACATGGTCATTATTAACACCCATTTTACAAAGAGTAAAATATCAAGATCAAGGAATTGCAAGTAATTTCCCAATTTCATGTACAAAGTTGAAACAAGAATAAAATGAAACTCCTCTGACTACATAATTGGTCTCTTGATCCAACAAATCAAAATGTTTTCATCCTATTCCAATTTGTCCCTCCCAAAAGAGTCCATGTCTTCTTTCACTCCTCATACCCTCCAACACAAAGACTCATTAAATACCAATCTTCTAACCAAAAAGTACTGCACTTTTTGTGAATCTCAGAGAATAAAAAGTCGTTTATTTTTCTTTGTTTCTTTCCTTTTGGAAATAGTGAAGATCAAACTTGTCCAATCTGCGACCCATGGGCCACATGCAGCCCAGGACGGCTTTGAATGCGACCGAACACAAAGTCGTAAACATTCTTTAAAACATTATGAGATTTTTTGCTATTTTTTTTGGTTCAACAGCTATTGTTAGTGTATTTTATATGTGGCCCAAGACAAATTCTTCTTCCAATGTGGCCCAGGGAAGCCAAAAGATTGGACACCCCTGGTATAGATATTAGTTTATAATTACAGCACAATCAAAGAGAGATATTGAAGAAGAGAATAAGATAACGAGCAAATAGAAAAAGTAGTAAAGAGAAAATGAGGAGTAAGGGGCTAAAAACAAGAAGCCATGGTGCCCCTTTCAGAAATAGGCATTGCTCAGGTTCTGTGTTAAATGTAGCAAATAAATTAAGATTGCCGCCTGACTAATTTTCAATGCTAAATTAACGTGCAGAGTTTAGATTGTAGTTTTGAGATTAGATGATTTCTGAGTCCTTGACCGATATTTCAGGTATTCCTTTGTTTTCTCTTATTGTCTTCACTTTCTGATCCCTGCAATATAATCGGGCGGGTGTTCCTCAAATTCTCTTCATTTGCTTCGCTTAGAATAATCACTAATAGCAATGAGAAGCATGGACTGAATGCTCAACTTTATGATATCAACTTTTATTTTAAGTTGAAGGGTAAATGTGCAGGTCTGTCACACAGGTAAATTTGTGTCACGGAAGTTTGTTGTGCAGATTATTTTGTCACCCAGGTATTAAGCCTAGTGCCCAAACAGCCTGGAAGACAGCACAAGCTATCTCGTTCAAGAAATAGGCACGGGCAAAGGTTTCAGGATGAAGACACCAGAAGCAACTGCAATAAAATCAAAAGCTGACAAATGTGATCTAATTAAACTTTCGAGTTTCTGTACAGCAGAAGAAACTATCAACAGAGTAAACAGACAACCTACAAAGTGAGAGAAAATTTTTGCCAACTGTGGATATGAATGGTTTTAAGTATTTCATATGCTTTAGTGCATTCCATTCTCCCATCAACCCTACGAAGATGTAAATACGATTTTTTAAAGAATAAAGACACAGGGAGAGTAAATAAGTTATTGGGATCATAGAGACAAATAGTGAGGTCAGATGCAAACCCAGACTGTCTCATTCCAGAGTCCAAAATCAACCATCATGTTAAGCTATTTTGAAACATAAAACAGTTGACCCTCTACCAACACAGGTTTGAACTGTGCAGGTCAATTTATACACAAAGTTTTTCAATAAATGCTACACTGATATGCCTACCCCTCCTGCCTCCTCTTCTACCTCCTATACCTCTTTTGCCCTTGCCACCACTGAGACATCAAGGCCAACCTCTTTTCTTTCTCCTCCTCCTCAGCCTGCTCAATAAGAAGACAATAAGGATGAACATCTTTATGATGATCCACTTCCACTTAATAAACAGTAAATATATTTATCTTCCTTATGATTTTCTGAATAGTATTTTTCCAGCTTACTTTATTATAAAGATACAGTATATAATATATATAACATGCAAAATATGTGTTAATCAACTGTTGGTGTTATTGATAACATTTCTGGTCAGCACTAGGCAATTAGTAGTTACATTTTGGGGGAGTCAAAAGTTATATGTAGATTTTCAACTGTACAGGGGTCAGTGTCCTTCACCCCCAGGTTGTTCAAGGGTCAACAGTAAATGTGAACAAAAACTAACAAAATAATGATATTTATCTAATTCCTTAAATATTTCTTTTGTAATAATCTCATATCTTGTGTTTTCTAGGGCTTTTATAAAACTAAGGCTAGTTTTTAATAATTTAAATATACCTTATGTCTAGAGAGGTAGTGATATGTTCATGGTAGGGTAGAGATCCAAACCAGTAGAGAAGATAGAAAATTATTATTATGTATTTTCCATGTAGTATTACCTTATAGCTAATTCTCTCTTCAGTCTCAGTTTTCAGTTATTTACATAGCCTAGAAAAGAATCCTGATCTCAGCCCTGTCCACTTGTTTCATCAGCCTAATGCCTCCATGCCTCTTCTTTCATACTTCATCACCATATTATGTTTAATGAGGATGCACTTGTGACACTTGGAGCTGAATCATTCTTCAATGTGTGGAATTGCCTTATATAATACAAGACCTTGCGAATTACTGGCTGAAGGCACCAAATACTAAATTAAAACAACAAATGCCCCACTTTCCCTCGTTTCTACTGCCTCAGGGGTCGCATTTCACTTTCTTAGGAATTCTTGGCCCAGATTCTCAAAGCCACCCAAACAGCATTTTGCACACTTTTTTTAAGTTTTATTTTCTCCCATTGCTCTACCTTGCAGTGTGTGAATGTAGTACCATCTACAAATATGTGACTAAGCAGAAATCCCATTACATACTCTCTCTAGTCTACATGTTTACTGAGCTCTTCAGATACGATCCTTGAAACTTCCTTTCAGTTATTTTACTTAGTAGATTCTTCGTAAAGATGGAAATCTCTGAATGCACTTTAACATTTTATTGTTGTCCTAGTAGACATTCTGTTCACTCCCAGAAAAACAAACAGGAATGACTTCCCCTTTTGAGGAAGGAAGAAGGATCACTGAATGTTACCTTGTGCTAGCCACTTTATGTAAGACAGCTTCCTAGTTTGATCTTGGCTTCAGTTCTCCCTTGTTGCTATTATTATGTCCATTCTGAAGACATGAAAACTGAGACTTAAAGTTTTAAGTAAATAGCTAATAATAGTAGGAAAGCTAATAACTATGTTTATAATAATAATTACAGCAACACACAGGCCTAATTCTACCATGATAAAGCCTAACTTATCAAGCTTTAAATAAATTTCTAAGTTTGATGTTTAGAATATCATGATAGCTCTATATGGAAGTTGTGTAGGAAGACCTTATTGGCCCTCTCCCAAGCAGAATCCACTGCCACTTTGTCTATTTACCTCGTAAGGCTTAATGACTACTATCAAACATATTCCTGTCTAGTTGAAAACAGATGTACAAAATCTCTGGATCAAGGTTACCTTCCTAGAAAATAAGATTCACAATACACAATGTAGATCATTCTAGAAAGAACTGACCAAAGCATCTGAAATTTGCAAATTAAACTGCCATCACTAGTTTGGTGTCCGTATGAGATTGGATCTCAGTCTCTTTGTCTATACAACAGAATACCTGGATCAGTGAGTGCTAATATTCTTACTGGAGTTTACTTAAGGTTTAATGACACTTGAAAAAGTCCATATTTAAATATTGTCTCGATTTTGTTCCCTGTTCCCATAAAATGCTGCTGAACATATCTTGAACACAGCAGAGGGGTGAAAATGCAACTTTTTTCTAGAAGTATACTCATTTTCATGGGACTGACTGGTGTGGAAATATGGTTTGCAAGGCCAAGGGTCGGGGGAACAACATACTGTATGTGGGAGGGTGCATTGCAATGAGTGCATGAAATTACAGTACAAAGGATCAAAGAGAAAAATTGCCTTTAGAGTGACAGGCTCTCCTTCAAGGAGAAGAAAAACCAAATAATTTATGCCTCAGAGGTACTGTAGGGCTCATATTTTAGCCTGCAGAATTCCTCAGCATTGCTATAACTGAGCCTCTTGCAGAGAGAAACTATTAATCCTTTGCATGCTTTGCCATTAATATTGTTTATTGGGCCACAAGAAGAGGACATAAACCTTTAATGTCAGTTTTTCACAATAAGGATTTTTTTCCCTTAAAAATCCAATGGTATTTGCCAATTTGATGTGGCACTTTAAGGAGATTAGAGAAGCAGATGGCTGATTCTTAATGACTAATTTTTTGCATCAACTAAAGATTTGTTATTTGATGCAAACTACGCAGAATAACAATGTTCCTTTTTAATGGAGTTGGACTGTGCTACTGAAAGGGAAAAGCGAGAGTTTATACTGACAAATAAGAAAAATTAGATTCAGAAGGTTCTGGAAGGATAACAGAGCACCAGGACATGTAAGCTAACCCAAAAGTAGAATTCTGAAGGCAGCAGAGCCAATGAAGAACTCAGTGCTTGCTACACACTGAATGTCAATTTTGTGGAAAGTCTCATGCAAGAATTACACAAAGCCTACAGATTAAGAAATGAGGCTTTCAGGAAATATCTAATCTAAGTCAGACCCTGGTTCAAATCTTTGGACAGCTGTTTATATTCGGAACAATTTGAGACTGTTCGTTGGACATTAGTTTCAGTAAGAGTAAAAATGTACATAGGAATAACTCCTGTGAGAAACTGTTAGAAGTGTTAAACTTAAAAGTGCATATAACGTGTTGAGCTCAGTGCCTGACATTTAGTAAACACTCATTTGTCAATTGTCTAAGTACTCACAAGTGCTTATTTTTCTCCTGAGCTATTTCTTTTCTCATACCCTGTGATAAATCTAAGCAATTTCCACTCCCCTTGTTAGTTTCTGTCCAACCAATAACACAATTTTTAGAACAATTCATTTTGATTATCACGCTGTGTCCCTACTTCCAATTCCAGACATGGGAACATTGGGAATTCTACAAATATCAGAGGGAGAAGACTTCAGGGAAACATTAACGGATGGAGAAGAAATAGGAGGCAATTTTTTTTAATGCTGCTAATGGGATCAATATTTGACTCACAAGCAATGCAGGAAAATCTTTGAGACAACTGAGCATTATGTTGGGAGACACCCAAGAAATATGCCAAATATTGTAATATGATAAAGAGAAGATACACAGCAAGTTTTCTTGTATGTTGATGATATGTTTTAGAAGGAAATGGAACTCAGTGCACGTTTTAGAGACAATCTAGGACAGCAGAAGAGGAAATTTTGTATAAGGATGTACTGTGCTATTTAATAAGGTAACTGAGAGCTATACATGGCTTTCTACATTTGAATTAAAATGAAAAGTAAACAACATTTAAAATTCAGTTCCTTATTCACACTAGTCACATTTCAAGTGCTCATTAGTCAAAAATAGCTGGTGGCTACCATAGATTACAGACTATAACCGTTATGGCAGAAAGTTCTGTTGGATAGTTGTTTTGACAAGAAAACAAAAAGAAATTTTCTTCTTGTTTTCCATTTATTTGGTGATTATCTGGTGCATTTACTTTTCTGAATGTTAAGTTTACAAGCATGACTAAAGCAAGGTCCTGGCTCTCATAGTGTCTCCAGTCTAGTTGGGAAAATAGGCAAAAATAAGCAAAAAGTAGCAATACAATAGGCCAGTCATTGGGCATACAAAGGATTTAACAAGTAAAGGACTATGGAAACAGTAAGAGTGGAGTAATAAATAATGTTTAATTGGGAAGAGACCCGATTTTGAAAGACTGGTAAACAACTTACTAGCTATGAAATTTTGAACAGCTTTTTCTGGACCATAGTTTATTCATTCACTTGTTTACTAATTTTTTTACTTCTTTCTTGCCTTGGTTTTTAAAAGAATATTTCTTGAGTGTCTATCATGTGAGTTATGTAGGGTTGAGAATATTTAGAGCCATTGTAGGTCTTATTAAAATTGAACCCACTTGATCCATCTGATTTTTCTCTAAGGGAATGCCATTGCATTCTCTAATTCATTTCTTGTTGATTACATCCTAAGAGACTTTCCCTTTGCTATCAGAACTGCCTCATTTATTCATTCACCTAATCACTCAGCAGACATTATTGAACATTTACAATGGAATAGGTGCCACATTAAAGACATATAAATAAAAGTGTCTTGTCCTTTGTCCTGAAAAGTCTAGTGGGATAGACAGAGATACAAAAATATTACAATACAATCCGATGAAGGTGTGGACAACAGGATCCATGGGATAAAATAGAAAGGGGACCGAACAAATATTCAAAGAGGATAGTTCATCTCATTATTTATCCATGAAATGATGCATTTAATTAATTAGCTGTCTTCAAACAATGATGAAAGCCTTGCACACAATATAAGACCATGCTTAATTATAATCCATCAAATAGTAACCAATCCTTCACCAACTAATGGGAAGCCTTTAGAAAAATAAAATGAGAATACAGAGTCAATTATACATTAAAGGTTTCTACTCATATGGTTAATTAGAATCCACTTAAACCATCCTATTTATATGTCAATGCTTATGTTCATTGATAAACGTATTCCTTTCAGCAGACAGTTACTGAAGAGCTACTCAGTGCCAGTATTGTGTTAGGTCTCTGAGAAGAGTGTAGGACATGCTGATTGCTTTCAGTAAACATCTAATGTAAGTAAATACATTTTATTATGTAAAAAATCTATTTGTGTCTGAAGAGTTAACTGTCAATGTATTTTAAGAAATCAAAGGAGAGAAATCAGTATGCTTCCTATAGCAGAATTTCTAATGGGATATGATAATATTTAAACAGAAAAAAAAGAAGAAGAACTCCAGAGAGAGTAAATACCAAGAAACAGGGTTCAAGAGAAAAAGACAGAATCTGGCTGCTAGTTCACTGGTCAGGTACCATGAGCCTGATACTGAACTATATATCTTAAGCATAATTATTTATTTCATTTTTACAATAACAATATTATGTATTATTACAGCATTTTAAATATGAATAATCTAGAGTTGAAATAATTTAAAATATGTAATTTACCTAAAGTCACAAAGCTAATACATATTCAAGCCATAACTCAAACTCAAAACATTGTAATAAAAATGTCTTTTGACCCCTAGTATTCAACAGCAAAGAACAGTATTTCTTCTTTGCTGAACCATAGATAGCCTAGCTGGTCATCTGAACAACAGTACTGAAAACTATGGTGAGAAGGTTCACTTAAGCCAGATAATTGAGGATTTTGAAGGCTAGACTACAAAGTTGTGTTCTATCTAAATATTCCCCCTGAAAAAGTCATTTCAAAAAGTTAAACACACGGAAAATTATTTAAGTGTATCAGCCACGTTTCACAAGCTAAACTTGAGATATCTAGAATATTAAAACACTGCACCTCAGCTAGTACTTTCCAATTGTCTGAACTTGTAACAAAAGCCTACAGAAGTAGATAAAGGTAGAAACAGAAAAACCAGCTGTAAAATTCAGATACCTACAGGTCTGTGTATATAGACATATACGTTTATTTTTAAGTAGAAATTCCACATTCTATAGCCACGCAAAATTCGCATGCTGAAATCCCAGGACAAAGAATCCCCTGTTATGAAATTCAGGTGTCCTTTATGCCAGCAAGAGTGCCACAAGGGGTCCCAACAAGAGGAAATAAATGTATGATAACTACGCAAGCTGCTGTGCCAGGCAGTGACAAACAACTGATTAAGACCAAATTGGCCAACAAATTTGGGTTGCTGACAAAAACTTGGCTCTTCCCTGAGGGCGCTGTTGCCAGGACATATTATTGTATTTCTACAACATGGAAATTAACACATAGCATGAGGGCTGATTTTTGTCTTCTCTCCTCCTCCCTCTCCTTTGGGAACAGTGTCACTATCACTCACTGTTGATTGCATTTTTACCCTCTTCATCATCTGCTCAGTTCACATTCAATCGAGACTTTCAAGAAATTAGAAGCATTCACGCTCTGTTGCTACAGTGGAACTTGTTATTTAAAAAGTGCAAAAAACAAGCACTTATACAAACAAGTGTGAGCATAGGAACACACATACCATAGACACATACACAATGGCAATGACCTTGCAGTAGAAATAATAGATTCCTGATACAGGCTGATAATAAAAAATAACACACAGTTGAGAAGTAAATTATGAGAGATATCAGAAGACATGTTTTGGTGATGCCAACAGTGGTACAACCATTTATTTCAATATCTGACAACGAGAACGTTAAAAGAAATGCACCCATGTCATTCATCTCGGCTGCTTGTTTGATTAATGCTAAGACTTTTTCTTTCTCTGGCATTCCATAATCTGCCCTTTCTGCCAATATTCCCAAGTTTCCCCAAGCGAAGAGCTGAAGCCTAAGACAAGAGCTTCTGATTAATTTTTCTAAATGGAGTAGGTTTACAAAAGTCATGTTTGCTTCCTAGTAAACGGTTACTGAAACCATGTAGCTTTCAGATGGGACTAATTTTTCAATTAGTGGAGATGGCCCAAGTCTTTTCAGAACTGGTCTAGGCAGCACCAGGGATGTCTCTGATCTCCGACAACTTTAGGGCTATGTGTGTGTTTACACACACAGACACACACACACACACAGACGCACACAAACACACACCCCTGAGGTTATATAGTAAATCCATTTCTTCTTATGACGATGTGTTGGCAAAAATCAAGACCCACATCACCACATTGACAAGGGCATAGTTTTGAACAGTAGCAATGGCAGCTATTTTCTCAGTCCAGACATAATCTGGAGAGCTGTGCCAGGGAGAAAAAATACAGGTGCTTTTCACATTAAATTAGTCATAGGATATTTCAGACGATCAATTAGAAGTAAAAGCATTACAATTAATGTGACATGTAAACAAGTGGCCATGATTTATTTATTTATTTATTTATTTATTTATTTTTTTTTTTTTTTGAGACGGAGTCTCGCTGTGTCTCCCAGGCTGGAGTGCAGTGGCGTGATCTCCTCACTGCAAGCTCCGCCTCCCGGGTTCACGCCATTCTCCCGCCTCAGCCTCCCAAGTAGCTGAGACTACAGGCGCCCGCCACCACGCCCGGCTAGTTTTTTGTATTTTTAGTAGAGACGGGGTTTCACCGTGTTAGCCAGGATAGTCTCGATCTCCTGACCTCGTGATCCACCCGCCTCGGCCTCCCAAAGTGCTGGGATTACAGGCTTGAGCCACCGCGCCCGGCCGTGGCCATGATTTATAAAGCAAATATAGAACTGGTAGTTTCACTGTTGTCTGAAATACGAGGAGGACATTCTTATTGCCACTAGTAAACAACCATTCAGATAATATAGAAAACATACTACATTTCTTTACTCAGAATAGGCTTAGAACATGCCACAGTTTTAGTATGTGATATTTAAATCTTCAGTGTCTTAATATCTCTGGCAATAATATGGGTCCAGCACTATTTTCTTTATTATTACCTAAAATGTTGATAAAGAAATGAAAAAAAAAATCATGCGATTAGAGCTTTTTGGAAGTACATATGATGTTTTCAAACAAAATAAACTGAAAATAGAATAAATATACAGTAACTGTTTTCAAATCTCCAAACCAAGAAGGTGATATTTAAAATATTTTATCACTGATCTTGTAAGTCTTGACAAAAACTCCAGAATATACATTTCATACATATAGTATATTTACAAAATAATGATAATAAAGCACACAAGTAACTAAAATAAGTATTCCCATCCAGTTTTCTTGCTTAAACACTTTCCAGAAAGTCTCTTCCCTGTGTCATAGCAGGAAAAAGCAAAGAATTTAAAATAAAGGGTACAAAAGTACAAATAGATAATTAATATTCAGTCTCTCCAGGTTACTAAATCAATTTCTCTAGGCTCTGCTAGGCTGTTGGAAAAATAAGAACAAACAAGAACCATATGCAAACCAGGTGCCATCAGAATTACTTAAGTGGTTGATAGTAAAGGAGAAGAAACTTACTTTCTTCTGATGGAAAACATTCCCCTACAGGGGTGTTTTATATCTTTATTACATGCCCTGACTTTGATATATTTTAAATCACCGTCAAGGACAGGAACAAGAAAAAGGAAGAATCAATCTATCATTTGGGATCAAATAAATTCAATTCTTTTAGGGACAGAGGATGGGGAAGAGTTAGGATGCTTTATGTTATTATATTTATTTAGTTAATATTTATTTAACACCTACTATATTTCAACCTCTGCAAGGTAGTAAGTAGATAAAAAAAATGTATCTTTTATCGGTCCTAAATGAGCTCACAGTCTAGTGAAAGAGAAAGAAATATAAAAGAAAAACTAAGGATACATGCTCTAAGCACTGTTTTAAAGATACAAAGATACTACATCACATTCACAGGACAGCTGTCTCCCTAGAAGCGAAACTTAAGCTTCATTTTGGCAGCTTTTACATAATTTGATGTAATGAAGTTGCAAATGGTATAAAGGGGAGTAAAAAGGATGAAAGAGACAGAGAGATAGACTTATGAGGTAAGATTAAAGAAACTACATAGGTATGACTTACCGATGTGAGGATATCCTGATAAATGAATAAATATTTTGAAGATGTAAATACCAAAGGAATGATGTTGGAGAAATAAGCAGATTTTTAAAAGGTAAAATTTTTGCTATAAAGAAGAAAAAACTGAGATGACAGGTATGAACTATACATGAACTATAACATGAAGAAGTTGCTTTTCTGGAAAACATAGAATTCCGTCTTTTGAGACATTTGATTTAGACCTTTTTCTCTCCTGGCTTGCTTGACTTTAGGAAATATATACAAAGTTGATTTTCAGTTAAGGTTCTTCATCATTGCTTGGATATCTTCTTTATGCTAAGGACTATGATGAGCGTTAAAGAGGAATAAGATAGGGGTCTCTGTACTTAGGCAATTTACAATCTGAAGAATTTCCACCTCCTTCTTATCACTCTGCACAGCGCATATGATCCATCTCTTACTGATGCTTCTCTCAGGCTTGGAGAGTCCAGCCACCTCATATTACCAGGTTTTGCTAGGACCTAATCTTGCATACTTTCCACCAAAGTATTCCTCTGTCCTCTCCCCTACACATTCAACACACACACACACACACACACATACACACACACACACACACACACACACACACCTGCATCCTTAATAAAAGAAAGTAACTTAGACATTTAGTGTAGTAGTATCTAAAAGTAAGGGTATTTAAATGGTTGATAATAAAGGAGAAGAAACTTACTTTCTTCTGATGGAAAACCTTCCCCTAACACAACATCCTTGATCATTTTCATAAAAATTGAAGCCGGCAAATCTGAGAAAAACCATATGATTAATCTATACTCTGTTTTGAGTGATTGGTAACTTCAAATGTTAGTTTTTTGGTGGTATGTAAAAAAATTGTAAAAAGAAAATATTGTTTA
Source organism: Papio anubis (assembly GCF_008728515.1). NCBI lineage: Eukaryota > Metazoa > Chordata > Mammalia > Primates > Cercopithecidae > Papio > Papio anubis. Next base: position 100,569,758 of record NC_044987.1, read on the forward strand.
TAAAAGGGAAAACATCTTGTAATTACAGTGTGGTAAAGGTATTTTTAGATATCAGTGTTTTTCTAATATAACTTCAGTCAATCAATCAGTAATTATTAAAGGTGTGTGTGCTTGCTTGCAATCAATAATTATTAAACATATGTGAATGTGTCTGAATTTGAAAAGTCTTTGAGTATCTATGAATCAAGAAAAAACTGGAAGAGCTAGGTACTCTTATTGCTATTTGACTAACAAGGAAACTGAAGCTCAGAGAATACTAGCAACTTGTTTTAAAGGTCACTCTGCTTTTATGTGGTAGAGTCAGGATTTAAATCCAGGTCTGTTTGATTATCATTGAATTTTTTTTTTTTTTTTTTTTTTGAGACAGGGTCTCACTATGTAGCCCAGGCTGGAGTGCAATGGCATGATTATGGCTCATGGCAACTAGATCTCCCAGCAATCCTCCCATTTCAGCCACCCAAATAGCTGGGACTACAGGCATGTGCCACCACATTCGACTGAATTTTAAACTTTTTGTAGAGATAGGTTCTCACAATGTTGCCTAGACTAATCTTCAGCTCCTGGCCTCAAGCGAGCCTCCCACCTCGGCCTCCCAAAGTGCTGGGATTACAGGCATGAGCCACTGTTCCTGGCCCAAAGTTACTTTTTTAAAAATTGCAAAATACACTAAACGTATAGAAAACACAGTATATATAACACACTTGTGTACCTTTTATAAACCATGTTGCTCAGGAGCTGTCCCTGTGGTGAGATCGTAGCTAATATCGAGAATCTTTCTATCCTAGTACGATTCTTATTTCAAATATTCTGTTTACTTGGCAGAGCACATGTCTCAAATGTGGGTGTAAGAAAGATGATGTCACCACACTCTGGTCCAGTAGAGATATATGGCATTCAGTGGAACCTTTTAAGCATTCTCAAAGTTCAGTTACAGGAATCAAAACACGTTTTCTCTGTTAGCAACCTGGCAGCTGTGGAAAGCTTCTTAGAGACAGCTTGCCTTGGCCTGGAGGTGCCTGTGAGGGTAGTGCAGATTGGGAAAGAGAAGCTAATATAGACCCTGTACTTTTAAGAACCAGGCTCTATGTTAGGCCATACGTTTGTCATTTAATCCCCTAACCAATATTATTGTTGGCATTATTATTCTCAATTAACAACTGAAAAGCAGAAGGTCAGAGTGGTTACAAGATGTGCACGGTGTGAAACAGGTAATAGCGAGCAAAGGTAAAATTCCAAGCCAGTTGTATTTAATTGTAAAATTCATAGTATTTCTGTTATTACATGTAGTCAGGATTAGAATAATGAGTAGGATTGTGCCTAACAGATTTTCAGGCAAATTACACTGGGTTAAAAAGGTTTCAAACTAATGAATATTAATTTTTTACCCACTTAAAACTGGGACCATTTTTGGCCAGGCAGGTTGGCTCCATGCCTGTAATCCCAGCACCTTGGGAGGCTGAGGCAGGCAGATCACAAGGTCAGGAGATCGAGACCATCCTGGCTAACACTGTGAAACCCCGTCTCTACTAAAAATACAAAAAATTAGCCAGGTGTGGTGGCGGGCGCCTGTGGTCCCAGCTACTTGGGAGGCTGAGGCAAAAGAATGGCATGAACCCGGGAGGCAGAGCTTGCAGTGGGCTGAGATTGTGCCACTGTACTCCAGCCTGGGTGACAGAGCGAGACTCTGTCTAAAAAAAAAAAAAAAAAAAAAAAAAGCTGGGACCATTTTTGTGCACCTTGGTGAAGTATGTTAGAATTCATCCATCGATTCACTTGACCATACTCTATAGGACTCCCCATTACCCGCCCTTGGAACATTGGTAAATGTATTAAAAGGATGGCATATTTGGATCAAGTGATTGGTTATGCTCATCTATCCCACCTGTACTTAGGCTCTGATTAGGACTTAGAACACTGTACTAATGTTTGAGAGTTAAGGATCTGCCAGGATACCTAACCCTCTTTCATAGGACACAGCCAATTTATGATGTTAAAAATAAAAGCAATGATGATTGTATTAATTCTATGTTTATGGGTCCAATATTTTACTAGCTGCTTTACATTATTTTTGTTCCCAAAACAATTCTATGAGAAAAGTATATTTTTGTTAAAAAAACAAAACAACAACAACAACAAAAAACTGAGTCTCTCAAAAATTAAACGGCTTGGCTTTTCATAGAGTTATTATGGAAGCGAAAGAGCCAAGATTCTACCACACGGCTGTCTGCCAGCAGAGACCTTTACTATTCACTATGGTGAAGTTTTCTTCTGTAGTCTGGCTGCCTTATGATCACAGATGACTTCAGTATAACTAAAGGCAACGCAGCATTCTGTCAGGCAACCTGCAGAACAGCAGGGCGAATGCCTCTACACACATGACCATGATTACCCTCTTGGCCTCTCTTTGGGTGAGATCCTTGCTCCTTCCTTTGCACTTGTTCATTTTCTAGAAGATACTCAGGGGCAACCTCTTGGCACTGGGGAATACACACCACTTTTCCAATTAACACAACTGCTGGATCGTTACATTTTTTCTCTAAAGTCGGCAAAATGTCTCTGATACCAATTAAAGTGTGGCTTACACTTGTCCATAACTGCAAAAAAAAAAAAAAAAGTGACCAAGGAATAAACTATTCAACTCTTGAAAAAGTACTTTTTCTAACTGAAGGGAAGATGACTTGGAATAAATGATAAATAAAAACAGAAAGTGTGTTAAGTTGCTTACTTTCTGACAGGCAAAATGCCAAGAATTTTGCTCGCATTATTTTATGTAATCCTCATGAAATTGTCTTTTTTAATCCTTAAAATAACATTATGAGAATTTACTATTGGGATCCCTATTTTACAACTGATGAAACAGAGACATAGACATCTTAATTCCCAAGGTTATAAAGTGGCAACAGGTCTATCTAATTTCAGGGTCTCCATTTTAACCACTGAGCTCTAATGGGAGTAAGAATAGATGCTAAAGGTGAGGGGGTCTATACTATGAAAAAGAAGCGCTCCATAACAACAGCAAGAAAGACAAAAAGCAATTCAAGATTGCTCTAATTTTCTTATGGTCTGTATAATATACCTGTCAATGAAAGCTGATTTTGGTAGTTATGACGGACCGGTTTATAACCCAAAAAACTGAGAAAAAAAAAATGAACTGAATATTTGTATAATGACTGCCACACCAAGTCATATGGCTACTTTTGTGTGTTTTTTAGCCATTAATATTAGTGTTTTTTTATTTCCATCATCCTAATGAGAGAGGTATGTGCATTTGTACTGTATAAGAAAATAGTCTCAGAAGATGTATATATATTTTTGCCCAATAGTGTTTTAAAGTTTGAAAACTGAAATGCTTTCACAATGGGCCTATGTAGGCCCCAGGCCTCATCACATCCACTGTGTTGCATAGCCCTAATTTATTTATTCTGCACCTGCTTGGACCCAGTAGACAGTGGGTCTGGAGATGCCAGATCCAGTCTAGGGTCAGCCTCTTACTGATTACAACAATACTGTTATTAATGAAGCAGAATTCTCATTCAGATCACAGGGTAGATAACTTCATGGCCTTCAGCAGCTTATCACATTTCTTCTGAAATCATTTTAGCACCTAGTTTTCCTTATCAACAAAATGAGTAGAAGTATGTTTCTCTTAATCCCTTTCAAAAGATTCCAAAAAATGTTTTTTTCTTAGTGAGAAAGTTTTTGGTTTTGGTTTTTTTTGAGACAGAGTCTTGCTCTGTCGCCCAGGCTTGAGTGCAGTGGCGCGATCTCAGCTCACTGCAAAGTCCACCTCCCGGGTTCACGCCATTCTCCTGCCTCAGCCTCCTGAGTAGCTGGGACTACAGGCACCTGCCACCACAGCCAGCTAATTTTTTGTATTTTTAACAGAGATGGCATTTAACTGTGTTAGCCAGGACGGTCTTGATCTCCTGACCTCGTGATCCACCCGCCTCGGCCTCCCAAAGTGATAGGATTACAGGCATGAGTCCCCGCACCTGGCTGAGAAAGCCATTTTTTATGTAACAATACCCATTAATCAATGCTAAATGATTAATAAAATTAGAATATCATCATATTTTCAACCTCAAAATGAACAAAGGATCCAGACAATGACCCTTTATCAGACAATTATCACCTAAAATCCATTTGGTGAATGGCTGATGGGACCTTTTTAAAGAGGGACCTGCCTGAGAACCATCTAAATCCATTCATAAATCTTAGCATCATCAAAGGTGAGACATCGTGTGAGGATCCTGAAGGATCCCACCATGGATCCTGTAGTAGGCACAGATCACCAGTTATCAGCTACCTATGCCAAAAGACCAGAGATCTTGATCTAGATGGCTTCCCCATTGGAAGGCTTATGCACTTGCTTTTAGATGAGAAACACTTGCTGGGTACCCTATTGGATAAAGCAGGTAAGAGAAAAAACCAATAGAGATCAACTTGGAAAACAGAACATAACTTTAGGAATAAAAAAGAGAAAAATTGTACTTCAAATAAATCCATGTGAAAACAAGATTCCATTTTAAAACCTCATTTACATGAAATTTTTCAATGAAATACAGCAGGTCCTGAAATAACATTGTTTTTCTCAACATCCTTTCTTTATAAAGTTGGTAAGAAAAAAAAAAAAAAATTGATTCCAGGCCAGGGCCACTGTCTGTGTGAAGTTTGCATGTTCTCCCGCTGTCTGCATGGGTTTTCTCCCAGAACTTCAGTTTCCTCCCACATCCCAAAGAGATGCATGTTAGGTAAATTGCCCCAGATTCTGAGTGTGGGTATATGTGGGTGCACCTTGTGATGCAATGGAGTCCTGCCCAGAGTCAGTACCAGCCTTGTGTCGTGAACTACCAGGACAGGCTCCAGACATCCAAGAAACTGAACTGGCATAAACAAGTTGGAAAATAAGTGTACAAATACAAATATTTATACAAATAAAAATTGGCAAATTAGATGGCAATCATCTAGGTACATGACAGTAAAGGATACATGTGGTATGATAGCGCTCAAGGAACCTGCCCTGTTTGTGACAGTTTGTTTTTGAACTACTTGGTAGTAGGCGGTGCTCCTTATAATTTTCGCTTTGTAAACATCTATTCCCTTATTTAACCCACCAGCACTATGACCACCGTCACTCACAGATTCATCAAAAAACTGGGCAAATCGTTACCTTACTTGTTTTTATTAATCACTCCTAAATGTATATAACACTCACATTTATTTTAATGTTTAATAAAAATGTGTTTGGGGTCTTTATTTAGAGATTAGGTGATGTTTTTATGAGCAGAAATATGCCATAGAAACTTAACTTTTATCAATTAACTTATGGGACAATGAATTTTGTTAAACATCGTTTGACTTGAAGTTTCCATGAACCTATTGACAATGTTAAGTGAAGATATACTCGAGTATATATTAGTACACTATTTTATTAGAATTATCTGGTACCCTCAGATGGAGGGTGATTAAGACCAGCTAAATAAAAGTACCACATCTTTCATCCGTTCATTAATCTGTTAATTGCACTTTGCAACTTGCCTACAAATCAACAAAATGCATGTGACCCATTTACCTGTATCATTAAACAACCCAAGCTGCGTAATTCTCCTGAGCCAGGACTTGAGACAGGGTAACGTGGGGCTGTTTAGTTTTTAAAACTCAGTCTGTGTAGTAGGAGCCCTTAACTTCCATGATGATACAAAATACAACAGAAACTCAGACAGAAAGTGACTGGAAATGAGAAGGTGGTTCAGGCCTCTAATTCTCAAAAAGTAATGAACTCTCAAAGAGACATGAGGTTCTGCTCAGATCTGCACAATCCACCCCTAACAGGCTTTTCCTCCCTTCATTCCAGCCCCTCTCTCATTTGTTAATTTTGTCCTTCAAATGTTGTTGTTGTTTTATTTCTATCCTAATTTGCTTCTCTTTTTCAAATTTATTTTTTCTAATTGGCATGTTTATTTTTCTTACTGTTTTTCTTTCTTTCCTTCTTTTTTTCTTTTTTACTTCCACTGTTGATGAGCTTTAACAAATTGATTAGAGCAGGAAAGTTACAGAATGTAGAGAATGCGGATGGTTTGATTTACTAGAGGACCCCAAATTATGAAGTACAACTGTTTTTACAAAGAATGGAAAAAGTCTCAACATTCTCAAAAGATTGTTTTCTTCCACAAAGAATGGATTCCGCAAAGATTCCATTTTAGGCTTAGATTCAATTATCCTTCCACTCATTGAAACCACCATGTGATTTTATTTTTTGTAAAGCAGGGTTAATGATAATACCAATTATGGGAGTTGGTCTGAGAATTAATTAATGACAAGTGGTTGGAATGAAAAATGGTTGGAATGACACATGATAAGCACTTGTTCAAAGTTAGCTATTATTGTTGTGATTAAAATTATCATTATTTCAAAAGATGATACCAAGAAAACAATATGATCATACATAACCCTCTGACATTAACCTCAGAAGAATCTGAGTTTATAAATGTTTCGCAGTTTAATCAATAAGTCAGATAACTTGTCCATCCATGTTTCAGCCATTGAATCCTTCTTGGAAAGCTTGGTGTATTGTCTAGCTGGAAATGTGACCCTTTGGTTTTCTGTAACTAACACTGGTCCAAAATTAAACAAATCTATGGCAAAACAGTAAAGCACAATTGCCCCTGAAATTTGTGACAAAGTCAAAAAGCAAAAATTGCATGATGCTGGAGCTTAAATCAGGGTGTTGTCACTTAATAGATGTGTAACTCAAACAATATTATTTGACATCTCTGGGCTTGTTTCCTATAGCAAGATTTGTGAGAAACTTACAAATATCACAATGGAGCTATGGTACTCATTAAAAGAGATATCTAACTTGGAGCCTCCTAGCAATGCTTACAACATATTTAGGGCTTACTTTCAAAGAAACTTGTTTTAGTGCTTTGCAGTCAGACACATCTGGGTTTCTACTCTAACTCTCACTTCTACCCTGTGTGATTTAGGCAAGTGTTCATTTGCTCTGACTTGCTACATTCTCACCTGTAAAAGCAGCCTGAGCTTGTTGTGAAAACGGAAAGAAAGGTACAAATAATGCCTAGCACATTGCTTGGAACATAGGACACACTCAATGCCTGACAGCTCTTGACAAGTGTGTTACTTCCTATGTTCCTGAATTTGAATTGACTGTATTGCATTTGAGAAAAAAAGAAGAGGCAAGATTCCTCCCTACAACCTACAAACAAGCTCCTCCCTTATCTAATTTGGAAATCAAGAATGTTTCTTTAAAATTAAGCCATTTCTTTAGTATGTCACTGGTGAAAGAGAACTCGGTTTTATAGGTGGAGAAAAAAGTCTGGTGTCACAAGAGAGAAAATACCTCTTCAGAATTTTTTCTTCACGAATAGCATCAACAACTTGTGGTTCTCTCCTGAAGTCCCTTCCTCCCACCCTTGCCATTGCAAAGATGGGGCTGAAAGGTAAAAATGGTTCTTTTTTTTTTTTTTTTTTCTAGTCTTTCATTAAAGCCTGTAATGTTTTCTTCAAGTTGCCCCAGGAGTCCTGGTCTTTGGAGAGGTTCAGAGCATAACATTTTCCTGGCCGAGAATGGCCTCTGGAAAAACCAGCCTTCAACACTTAAAAGGAAAAAACCTGGGAGAGAAGTGGGGAGTAAAGGCTCAATTCTTCCTCAACTCAAGAAAGATACTAGGAAAGTAGAATTAACCAAAATAAAAGATTGTGCTATACGTCATTAGTCTCCTAACTTTGGTTTGAATAATGGTACTCTAAAAAAAGAAAAAGAAAAAGAAGAACTCTTCCCCAGCAATTTGATTATTAGGTCACTTCAAGAGAGGCAATTTAAGGAACTAGCAAATGCTGCTTGGGGAACTAAAATAATAACAGGCAACACTAATATAGCACCTTTCCTCTTCAAAGCACTTTACAAACATGAAGTAATTAGGCCAATTAAAACTTGAAAAAGCCTATTTAGACACAATCTTCTTTCCACATACAGGGCATCTGCTGGAAATTACTCTCTAGCCTTGTTTTCAATGGAAAAGATTCTCATAAGTAAACAACTCTAAGTAACTAGCAGGACTTGAATCAGAAAGATTTGGGTTTAGAAGTATTTAAGGCATTTAAACCAAAAGTATATTTCCCACACTCTAATTCTCCTCCAGCCACAAACCCTATCTAGGCAAATACTTCCTGTAAGTGCCAGGTAGTTATGAATGGGTGATATCAGAAGAAAACAAAGACAGATAGTCCAGGGAGTGAATGGACAGAAGATTTGAGGTTTGCCTCTTCATAGTAAACTAACTTCCAAAGAGGAGTCCCCGAATGACTGAGCAAAGCAGTGTAGTGTTTTGAATTAGAAAGCATTCTGAATTAGGAGTAAAAACGTTAAGTCCTGGTTCAGGTTTAACCACTAATTCACTACGTGACTTGTGAAAATGATTTAATCTAATTTATGGTTTCAGTCTCTTAAATGTGAAATGAGCTGCTTGGATTAGATCCATGGTTTTCAAAGTATGTTCTGAGAGTACTGTCTATCCCCAACATGGATGGGTAACAGCCCCGAGTCTGTACTCAGTTTAAGAGAGCAGCAACATTTTAATTCATTTTAGATGCTGGACTTTTATGAGACGTTGTAAATAGTTCCATGTCTAATAGATGGATGATATCTAAATACATTTACAACACTGATATTCTGTGATTTTATGAATGCTTCTAACCCTCATAATGTATAGGATATGTTTCAATGAAAACTTTCATTTCATTAAGCTAACTCTTGAATCAGAGGAGGAATGAGAATATAAACTGTTTTGAGCTCTTTCTGTCCACTGTAAGTCAGAGGTAAGAAGGATTGTTTCTGACTTGTCCAAGTCCAGGTGTGGTAGATGTTAGCAGAGAACTCTGCCAGGTTGCTGCTCTCTCTCTCTCTCTCTCTTTGAGCTTCTTTGCTTGATACTGGGTGGTTGATTCTGATCATCTGGGGCTCTAGGTCTAGGTTTGGGGAAGGAGATAGGAAGCTACATTATATTCCCTAGTATTACCATTTTTCAGAGAGTCATATAAAGCTGTTAATTTGTTCCATTTCTCCAATTTGTGAGTATGTGTACTCTATAATACAGAATCTCAGAGGGGAAGAGGAAAAAGTGGAACGACCGGGGCAAATAATTCCATCCACCCCTACTCACACTTCCTACTGTTTTACATGGGAGCTAGGACAGTGAACTTCAACAAACTGATCTGTTGAGTAGTTCATCTATCACTATAAACCATATTATTAATCTTAATAGTACAGTGAAGAAATTGAGGCCAAAAGGGTAAATGCAAAAAGTCCTAAAACTTGGTTGGCAAAACCAAAAAAGGAATGTCAGGCCCTCTGACTTCAGTTCTTGTGCTTCTCCCATCACTGAGCCACTTCTGTATTGTAGCATTAACATAGAACTCCCGGTCTAAACAAAGTAAAGCAAATCTTGCTTCCTGTACTTGATGTTACAGACACTTTACTACATTTTCTTTTCCGAATCTCATGGTTGGGGGACAGTGCATGCCAGGGAAGGAGTATGGGTTTGAAGTCAGGGCAGCTGGCTCTGAAATTAATGTACCAAGTGACTTCACTAAAGTCACACACATTAACCATGATGTGTCTAACTGGTTTTCTTATTTTAGAAAGTGTAAATATTATAATATCTACCTAACTACTTCATAGCGATACTATGAGACTTTTTACATACTATGTGTGAAAATGCATCAAAATTACTCTAAAATTCTCTACATACCCCTGGTGTCATTTGAGGTGTTTTCATTTCTGATGTTTTCCATCTCTTCTGGCGTGGCAACTGAGTAATGAGCCAAACTAAAGAGTTTCACAGGAGCACAGATTTCCCCAATGAAAATAAAGGATTCCTAATTCCAGATGGAAAGCATTTTGGCATTTCCTTAGAGAATACCAGTAGTGAATTAAAATAGAAATAGATGCTCCTTACTGAGGAGAAGTCTAGCAACTCATTTATAGACCTATCCACACTCTAATTAAAATAGCACAATTATCCAGGAAATTGTGAGGAAATGTCATCAATACTATTGACTGTTTCCTCGATGCTGGCAATCACAGGGCATACTCAGTGACAACCCTTAATACCCAGAAATAGGATATAAATGAAAAACAGTGAATTATGGCTGCAGGATACTAGGAAAAGTTGTAGCAATGGCTAGAAAAAAAGTGACGTAAGAATCAGCCATAGGATCCTGAGAGTGAACCAACAACATGAGTTTAAACTAGTTGACCTAAATAAAAGTTGACTGTGGAAACAAAAACATCACTTTTCTTTTATAGTCCTCGATCTAAAAGCAGAAAGGTCTTTGAATGCTGTGCATGACAATGTATCCCATGCCTCTGATTACATGTAGTGACCCCTGAAAAAGCAAGTTTCTTACTAAAAACCACTATGCAAGAGTTTGGCATAGCTCTAAGCTTGCTTTCTCAGTCATGACTAGCAATCATGCAAATCTGCGAATCAGCAAATTAGCACAGGCCCTCAGGACCAGGAACTAAAGTTAATCAGCCCAGTCCTAAAAGGTTTCCAGTTTTTTCAAATGGAATATACTGTTTGAGTTTTACCAACACCCAGCTCCCTTAATCTCCAATTATCTAGCTTTTCTATCAAATAACAACTATACTAGGCAAGTCAGTACTATATATAGATTTTTATTTGCCAAAAACTGTCCCTGATGCTCATTTTTCTGTCCACTATATATATTATGCTTTAATCCCTACTTTTTCTATTCATTGATGTTGCTATCCTAGCTAACATTTATTTTCCCAACAAACACCATATATATGGTGTATGTGTGTGTATCTATATGTGTGTGTATATATACATATATACACACACACACACACACACACACACATGCTGGATCTCAGCTCTTAAACTCTATTAGAAAGTTACTTGGCTAGTTCAAATATTCCTTTCTACTTAATCCCAGCTTCACGTCTGCCACAACCTGCGCTGAAAAACGTAATACTTCCATCTTAAGCAATAGACTTTTACCAAGAATTATCAGATTTATATAGACATATCTGAAATCTGATATGTATACTCCTGAGACATAAATACAAACTTTTTCAAAACTACGAGAAAATATTCCACTGTTTCCAGTCAGTCCTTCTCATGAAATTAGCCATTCATAGGAAATATTACCCCCACACTTAAAACAAGGTGATGGGGAATAGGTGTGCTATAGAAGTAAGTATCACCTCTGGTATGGTTGCAGGGAAGTATAATTTTGTGCAGGTATAAATGCATTTCCTCGAGGAATTAACAGAGTCTCTCACAACCTTCTTCCTGTTTAGAAGGGTCACTACGTTCTATACTTAAGCCTGTAATATTAAACAGAAAGCAAAGCCTGTAAAAGCGCCCATGACACAAAAATGGAAAGACAGATAACATGTTGCAGGATAGAATAAATATTCAAAGAGACCCTGCCAGCTGGGGGGGTAGTTGGTGAAAAATCAGCAATATGAACTATCACAAACATAAGATAATAACGTGTGAAATACTTGAGCTGAGCTCTAACACAAAATAAATGTATTTAAATCCCTGCTTCATGCTTAGGGGAGTCCAGCTAAATTACTTACTAAATCTCTCAGTTTGCTCATATGTTAAATTGGGACGATGAATTCTACTGATTGGGTCATTGGAAAAATTAAGTCATATAGCATAAATCAAGGTCTTAATACATAGTCTAGAATGCAATGGTTGAAATAATTAAGGTGGAAAGTAATGTATGAATTTTAAATATCACCTTCACAAACGAAAGTAGAGGAAAACTGGTATGTGTTCATTCATTCATTTCAAAAATGTTTAGTAAAAATATGTTTAGATATCTAATATGCCCAGTGTTGTATTATACTTGGTTCAGAAGATACAAAGTTGAACCAGTCCTGGTCTTAAACTGAAATTGAGAAGTTGTAATTAAGAAATACCCAAAGCACAGATGGAACAAAAATTTACAGTGTAACATTACTAAATACAAACTTCCTGTCCCTGAACTCCACCCTTCCACTTCACTATGTTTGTAACAAAGAGGTTGTGCCTCAAAATGTTCCCTTCTAAAGGACACTGATCCATAGAGCTCCTGATGAAGAAGCACATCTAAATAACCCTGACTCATGATATGGTCAATTTGGATAGTCATAGGGATCAAATCTACAATGACTTCCATGACATAGGCTAAATGTCCTTCCTCAAGAAAGTGAATTTGGCCAGGAGATTTTGTCTCTCAGGAATTTAAACTAAGAAACATGGAGAGATTGATGCAATTAGCAACAGAAGCTGGAAGTAGAAGGACACGCCAGGTAGGGTTGAGACTGTAAGGAGCCATGTCTACACTGAGATTATAAGACACCAGACAAATGGCCAAGTAGAAATATATGGGGAAAATCAGAAAGGTCATGATGGTGAAACCCAGAGACTGTAACTAATGCCAAGAGTTTCAAGTTTCTAACGACAATAATAAAAGCTACCACTTACTGAGCACTTACTCTGCCCTAATTATTTGTATAGTAATGTATATTGTATTTATTAACTCCTGTAATCATCCATAAACTACTGTTATGTTTCTGATGTACCACATGTAAAAATGGAAACACAGAGGTAAAGTCACATATGAAGGTTTCAGGGCTGCTGCTTATTGCAACAAGGATTCAAACTCAAGCCATCTGATACCCAAGCTTCAGAGCCTCCATTGCTGCCATACTCTGAAACTCCCCTGCCTTAAGATGGCCTAAATGAGCCTCTCCATCATTCAAAGAGAAAAATCTAAACTGAAGCAGCACCTTTGTACCCTTAGAAGGCCTCAGCTTCCAATAAACGATGTGGGAGGTCAGTAATACCGTAAGCCTTCGATGCGATGGGACAAGTGCTTTTTCTTCTCGGGGAACATCCTGCTTTGTGTACAGAGCAGTACTGAATTTCTGAAGAGCAGCCTTTGATAGTTTTTGAGGTGGCATTTTTGGATAATAGAACCTTGAAATCATAATGAAGCCCTTTTTCTTACAACCTTCCAAGTGCACCACAGGAACCCTCTTATGAATGTCTACAACATTTCTCCAAAGAGATCCAGGGGCAATGCAGCCTTCCCCTTCTCACCATGCCACAAATAGAGGAAACGCAGTTCACAGGAAGACTTCTGAAAAAATAATAGATGTTGAACTCGGTATCCACTATATTGTAAGTTGTGTGATTCCATGATCATCTTTTCCACCTCAAATGAAGGCTTTTAAAGAGGAAGGTCTATGCCATTTTTACTTTTCTACACACAGTGCCCCATAAAAGGCTGCATGTGAAAAATGATTTTTTAAATGGTTTTTAATAAATGAATGAAAGAAAGATAGAAAGAACAAAGCATACATTGCTAGTGCATATTTTCCTTCCCCAAACAAAAATATAAACACTTTTTTATTTCGTTGGTGCTTTTGGTCCTATGAAAAATTCACAAATATATTTTGCTATTCTTACCATTATTCAGTGAGAGAAGCAGCATTAAAATCCAGGATCCAGAGCCAGATTTCTTGGCTTTCGATCATGGCCCCACTAATTACAAGCTGGTTAGTTAACATTTATCTTCTTAGTTTCCCAGATTAAGAGATTCTCTAAAGAATTAATAATTACACCTGCTGTATGAAGTCACTTTGAGGATTAACTAAAACAATAACATGCCCAAAATAGTGCCTGGTACAGAGTAGGTTCTCAATACATATTCACCTTTTTGTTACAACTATTCAATAGATGAGGAAAAAGGTGTTTCCTTGCTCATACACTATAAGGTACATGAATGTTTGCGATATATAAGAAGATAATATAATGTAATAATTATGAATGATATTCTGGAATTAATATTTTAGAGTTCAAATCCTAATACGACTTCAGGTAAGTTTCTTTACCTCGCTGTGCCTCAGTTCCCTCATCTGTAAAATGGAGATACTAATAGTCTTCATTCTACAGGATTAGAATTTTGAAATGAATTTCTATATGTAAAGCTCTTGGGTTAATGGTTCACAGTAAGCATAATAAAAACAGTTGTTTGCTATTATTATTCCTTAATGTAATGACATCCAGATAGAAAATCCCAACCGTAGGCTTTATATCTTCTATATTTGGAGATATTTCTACAGCTGTACTACTTACCCCTCTGATATGGACTACTACACTTCCATCTGCCATAGCAACTGTTGGTAACTTTGCTACCAATTCAGAGTTCAGATTCAGTGGGAGTATGTCAGGAAAACACAAATTCAACAGGATGATGGAAGAAGCATGGTTACTTGTTTGGATTTATTTTTCTCAAATCTTCTGATAACATTTTTTCCTTAAAACTGCCCAGAGTAATTATGGTGCTTAACTATTGTTATAGCTCAGTAGCAAATGCGGGCTGACTTCAGCAAACAGTTTTATCAAACTGACATTCTAACAAATGTCCCTTGCTAAATGTCAAGTGAGATTTCTGGAGGGGAAAGAAAAATGCCTCTTTTCTTTTTCCACATCCCAAGTTCATGTAGATCAAAAAGACACTGCATGGCTACCCATTGTTTCAGCAATTCAGACATCAGCAATAATCCACCAAGAATCTTTAATCAGCCAAGGCTTCATTCTTAAAACTGAGGAGAATTAATTATGAATGTGGAATCAGCATCATTGTTGATCCGGGAAGCTGAACTGACTTGGAGTCATGTTTCCTCCTGCAGTTTTAATTAAGCAGGAAAGAGTTCGAGGGTGTAGGACAGCGCAGATTGAGACGGATAAGTGTTCCACTGTGCAGGAGACTTTTGTCCCTGGTTGTATCTTTAGCTGTGTATTTTTCACGAAATACATATTCCAATCATATGAATATGTATTCCAATCAGATAATAAAATAAACAGTAAGTAATATAGTGGATCAGTAGAAGAAAACCGCTTTCATGAGAAGGTACAGTGTTCTCTTTCCTACATAGGAGTGATTAGAGTAATAACTAAAATCTTGGAGGAAGAGGTCATGATTAGCTGCTGCCTGTTGTCATTGTGTTCTGCCTTTTCCACAGTGATGTGACTCTAATTTTTTTTTCCCAGTATCTGATAGCCATCGTCTTCTCAAGGGACTGAGCTGTTCCCAACCCCAGCCTGGGCTAATCATGATTGGCCCGAACCACCTATGACAATCCCTTCTCCTTGTCAGTACTTGGTTTAGAAAAAGCCTTGTGACAGTTGGCTACCCATAAGACCTGTAGGGAGATCTGTCAGTGGCAGGTCTAACAAAGGTTTTCTCATTTTTCAAAAGAGATGGATTTGAGGAAATAATTGTGTGCTAAGATAATACTTGGAATTACTGCCACTATTTTGTAGTCATGAGAGCACCCACTGGATTAAAAGTCAAAATGCTGAAAATGGCAGAGCAAAAAGATGGAAGGACCTGAGTCTTTCATGATACCTTTGATCCACTGAAACACCAAACCCTGGAATGACTCTGCCCCAGGAGGTTTTATTACATATATAATAATTTCTCATTTTCAAAGCAGTTTTAGTCAGTTTTCTGTTAGCTGCATCTAAAACATCTTAACCAACATACAACTCATCTAAAAAGATTTCACATTATTTTAATTTATACTTAAAACAGCTTTCTCAAGTAGATTTTTTTCTTTATCTTTATAAGTTAATAAAGAAACAAGAAACACAAAAATCAGAAACTCAAGTAAATGATTTGTCAGCAGAGACCCACTGAATTAGTAGCATTGGTACAATAAATACCAATGGGTGAATGATTTTTAAAAAGCACTTTCTACACTATGCCATACTGCTAGTTTCATCATTGGAAATATATTCATTTCTAGTTAATTTCACTTGGCAGTTCTTAGATCCTAAATGCTAGAGATGCAAATATTATACAAATGATGATAACATGTCTGTTAATAGGTACAACATAGTGTAATGATAGCCAGTAATAGTGACAAACACTGGGGCTTCAGGTCACAATGACTAAGATAGATTTTTAAGAATGAACATAAATACGATAAGGAGATTTAACAGGGTTGGTGGAGGGCCAGAATTCTGGGTGTGGATTATTTGGAGACCCATGGGTAATTGGCTAAAACTGGCATATGAATTATGGAGTAGGTAGGAGTAGTTGGGAGGTGATTCAGAGAGGTGGTAAGAATTCAGGTAATAGTAGCTCCTGTATATCATGCTAGAGAACTTGAACTTTATTCTGTTGATCTCTGGTTTTTAAACTTTTCTTGATCCTTAACCTTTTCCTTCAAAAAAAACCATATCTAAAAGTATTAAAGCAGATAAAAGAAGACTTTTCTGGTTGAACACATAAAGCACATTGTAAAAGCCACTCTTTGTGGATGATGGGGTGTCATTTAATGGTTTTTAACTATAGAAGTGACATAAAAATAATGATGTCTGAGAAAGATTATTCTGGAGACATCACAGACGACAGATGGTTTGAGAAAGAAATGGAAGCAGTAACTTCAATTAAGAAAAAGAGAACTGGATACTGAGTAGCAAAATCCTTCTCAAACCTCTCAGAACAGTCCATACAGGACACAGCAAATGCCCAGACTAAGACAGTGGCAGTGAGTCAGGATATGATTTGCCATTCCTTCTCCTTTATGGAAATAATATTTTCAAAGAGGTTGGGGGAGACAGTGGGATTGCTGTGTCCCTTTATAGATGCCAATGTCAGCCACAGGTAGGGTCTCTGATATGGTTTGACTGTGTCCCCACCCATATCTCATCTTGAATTCCTATGCGTTGTGGGAGGGACCTGATGGGAGGTAATTGAATCATGGAGGCATGATTGTGAGACCTCCCCAGCCACTTGGAACTGTAAGTCCAAAATACCTCTCTCTTTTGTAAATTTCCCAGTCTCGGGTGTGTCTTTATTAGCAGTGTCAAACTGGACCAACACAGTCTCACTGAATTAAGCCAATCAGCAAGTCTTCACTTCTCAGATGAAGAAAACTTTCTTCATTTTATTGAGAGCTACTAGAAGAAACTATCCCATTCCCATAGGATGCAAGCATATAAACATTTAGCCCTAGATGCTGAAGCAGGCCATCTTATAACTAAGAGGAGACAAACAGAAAATGAAAGAGAACCATGGAAGGGAAAAGCATAGACATAAATAATCTGGGGTTTTGACAATATCAACAAGTCATGGTATCATACCTCACAGGAAATTCTCACAACCTTTAGATTTTCCATTTATTTGAACCACTAGGTTTATATTACCATTTCAAGCACTTTGGGTTGAGAATTCTCTGTTTTACAATTGGAAGAACCTCAAGTAATACAGGGCATTAAGGAATGAAAAATAAAAGGATTTAAAATAAGGTAAATGTTAGTATCACTGAGTGGCTAAATTGGGGGTTGAGTGTGAGGACAGAGCTCAGGATGACACGGTTTGTGGCTTGTTTGGGGCAGTTACCAAGTGCCAAGATGGAATATATTGATAAAGCAAAAGCAAATAGAGATTTGACAGAAGATACCAATTTGGGTTTTCAATGTGTATAATTTATGTGCTTTGAGGTTAGTCAGGGAGTAATATAATAGGCATTTATTTTAGTCAATTTACAACCCTGAAGAAAGGGCAAAAAGCTATCTTGAGAGTCCTTTAGATTGGTAATACTTAGTGTCATGCTTCCCCATGGAGTATAGATACTTCTGGAGTATTTTTTTTTGAAAATGTATACAGATAGTAGCAAAATACTAATGTCTAAAAGCAGTAAATGATGTTGAGAATGAAGGAAATGATTCATATCAATGAATCATATAGCCAAATATAATATTAAACATTAATTTTATGCAGAAATAAATAGGATTGGTACAGATAAAAATTAAAATTTACAAGATTGTTTGAAGATTGAAGTCTAGACTTCAAAAAGGTTTCTCATTTATCATTGGCTGCTTCAGGTTATGCTTCATGACCATCAAGGGTTAACTATTAAATCCTCACTTTTCCCAGGGGTACTTTGAAAATATATTGTTCAGGAGTCATCATGATTAATTTCATTAAGGGGCTTGGTGCATCAGATTAATCTTCTAATACGACATATGGCTGTCTGTAAATACCAGAAAGACTGATTTAGGCACCCGAACCTGAGAAAGCAGGAGTTCCCAGAAAGGTGCGAAGGGCAGGGGAAGGGCCAAAATCAAATTGGTCAGTTTCCCAGTTGCTACCTGGGCCTCTCTTTGGAACTTACTTGATTTTCTGGTAAGGGACGATTACAGACAAGTATGGAGATGACTTACTGTTTTGGGTCTTGTTTTCCAATGGGCCTCTGGCTGAGTAAAGAAGTGACTTGACATTTACACTATTATAAACCTTTGGTTGCCAATGAGTTCTAGTTGGCAAGGCCTCCATCTAATTTTGATAACAAAAGTCTTATAGGAAAGGGCCATAAGGCATTTTACACATCAAACAGCTCTCACTGAACAGTGTTTTGATGAAATAATTACAAATGAATCAGAAGAAGTAAATTACCCTTGAAATAATAACAATACTTAGCATTTTCATTTTCAAAGTGTTTAACAAATTAGTAATTATTTAATTTACATTCTAGCATCATGAAGAAGGGATTTCTACTCTGGTTTTCTAAATGGGGTAGCTGAGCTACGGGAAGGGCGATGTGCTCAAGTGTACAAGGCCACTCTAGAAAGAATGGTAACTGGGTTTCAAGCAGCTGTTTCCATGAGTGGAATCAGGAGTGAGCACGTGGGTAAAGGACAGACTGCCTTTTAGATAGAGCCCAATTTTTTTTCCAGTCTCCAGCTTTTCGAGTCTTCAGATAATTCAGTCACATATTGTAGAAAGCTCAGTGAATCAAAAATACTGTTCTAAAACTGAAATGTTGTTTTAAACCATACATTGATAGATTTGTGGCTTCAGAATTTGTGAAACTGGGGCCACCTTTTGGGATATGTGTATAGAACAAGGGACAACATATGGATGGTTCCTTCAGGACAGTTATAGGAATCATGGAATGAAGACAGCACTATGCAGAATCCAGGCAGAACACACTAGTGACATCTTCCCAGATCTCTGCCACTTAACTACGTTGACTTCCTTTTCTCTTTCTTGTTCCACAGCTTCTAACATAAACTATAGCTTTTGATGCCTCATGTCCCCTTGGGACTTCTCAGGCTGCTTCCATGAGCTGGCATCCTGAACTCTGACTGAGAACAATTATTACCTCCTTGCTGATTTCTGGAGCTGACACTGTCTCCACCTGGAATTCCTCCTGCCAGCTCAGTTCTGTGCTGAAACAACACCATGCAAATTGTCCCCAAAGTAGTCTTATATTTTATAACCACAGCAGCAAACTGACAGCAACGTATAGCTTGTGCTCATGTTTTGGTTGCTTGTACAGTCCACACCATGTTTGCAAAGGCATTGTGATTAGGCAAGAGTTATGTTCCTCTAAAAACAAGCAGACTCACTGCCTATTTCCCTAACCTATTCCTGTTCTATTGTTTAGTATTAGCTAAATGTTTCAGTTTTCTATTAATATATAGCAAACCACACTGAAACTTAGTGGCTTAAAACAGCAATAATTTCCAAGGTTCTCTTGGTCGGAACTTACCTTGGCAGTTATTTGCTCCTCGTTATATTGACTGAAGTTACTCATATAACTAGAGTCATCTAGACACTGCTGGGGTTGGAACACCCAGCATAGCTGGTTGTCTTCTCAGGCCTCTCTTCACATGGTCTCTAATCATTGAATAGACTATCACAAGCTTCCCCAAGCATGGCTGCTGGTGACCACAAAAGAGAAGTGGTAACATTCAGTCTTCTTCAATACTGAGATTAAAGTCCCAGAACATCAATTCTTACTGCAGTTGTTTAGTCAAAGCAATTTACAGAACCAACTTGATGATTTCAAGGAGAATGAAAATATATCTTATCTATTTGAGAAATGGTATAGATGTGCAGGAAGGGAAGGAATTTATGGTAGGTGATGACTTAGGTGATGATCTATTGTACATATACATGACTTTCTATAAGCATTTGAAATTGGGAGACTTATTTTTAGTTTTGGTGTGAAAAGTGTTCTTAGAGTTCCTGAAGTTTGTTAATTTGTTCATTTGGCAGAGATTTTATTCTACTTCTTGTTTGCTGGTTTACTTTCTAAGTATCCACTCTTTGCCTGACACTCTTTGAGGACATGGGGACATAGCAGTGAAGAAGAGAGATGAAATTCCTTCTTCTATGGAAATTATATTCTGTCATCAAGAGATAGACAATAAAAAGTCAATAAATAAACAACAAAGAGTCTGACCATGAAATGTGCTTTCCACAGAATGTGTGTTATGTAATAGAGCATGACTAATTTTCTAATGTTGATTGGAAAGTTGAGTTAGGGTTCTATGAAGAAGAGATATTTAAGCCAAGAGCCGAGTGACAGGAAAGGCAATAGCTAGTGTGAAGATTTAAGGGAATGACAAGCTTGATATGTTTTAGAAACAGCAGGAAGCCAGGTGCTGTTTAAATACAAGAGCAAAAAAGGAAAGTGGTGAGAAAGAGAGCAGAGGAGTAGCTGATTATAAAGTAATGTGATTATGAAGGGCTCTGGAGGCAGTTTTCAAGAGTTTGGTTTCTATTCCCAGTCTCAAGAAAGCCATCAGAGAATTTTTAAGAACGTTACTAATTTTTATTTCTGAGGTCAACTCTGAGAATTAGCTAATGGTGTGCATGTGGGAGGTGAGAAAAAAGTAATTAAGGTTAACTCTCAGAGTCTTATTTAAACAACCAAGTAGATAATGTACTATTTACTGCATTTAAGTATGTTAGAGAACACACAGGCCCATATGGACCAAAAAAGGCATCTTTTTTGTCATGTAAGTTTCAAATGTTTACTAATATCCTTGTGGAGTTTCAACTTTCTGCCTAACAATAATGAAATCCCCAACAAGGTGAAGTTATCATTGTTGTTAGAACAAAAGTTACCTTGGAGTTTCATGAAAAGTCACAGTAAGGTTTGAGTGGCTGCTTGTAGGTATTGTTGGTATATGTTGTATCTGTTGTCATATGTTGTCACCTTTGCTGGTTAGATTCTTTCCTGGGAAACAGTATAACCAACATACTAGAGGCAGTGCTTTTTTGCTCTCCTTTTCTCTCTTACTTTCTTTTCCCCACATTCCCCACAAGTATTTAATCACCATTTTATACCAGATACTGATCTAGACATTGAATACACTAGCTTGTAGTCTAGTTGAGGAGACAGATGTAATTAAATAGTCCCTAAAAGGCCACAACCGGAGATGTACGTGACTAAGCAAAGATCACTTCAACCCTTGGTATGAAGGCCTCTGGGGAGAAGGTAAAACATCTACACAGAGTTCAATGAGTCTTCTTAGAGAAAAAGGACTGAATATGGTTTGGCTGTGTCCCCACCCAAATCTCATCTTGAATTGTAGTTCCTGTAATCCCTACATGTCGTGGGAGGGAATCAGTGGGTTGTAATTTGATCTGGGGGCAGCTACCCTCATGCTGTTCTCTTGATAGTGAGTGAATTCTCATGAGGTCTGGTGGTTTTTATAAAGTATAAGGGGCTTTTTCCCCTTTTGGTTGGCACTTCTCCTTGCTGCCACCATGTGAAGAAAGACCTGTTTGTTTCCCCTTCCACCATGACTGTGAGTTTCCTAAGGCCTCCCTAGCCAAGGGGAACTGTCAGTCAATTAAACTTCTTTCTTTCATAAATTACGCAGTATTGCATATGTCTTTATTAGAGGCATGAGAACAGACTAATACAGGGACTGATGTCAAACATATCCTTTGGTGGTTTAAACTATGGAAACTTCATGGGATTGAGTAATCTTCAGAGTTTAAAAGAAAGAGAAGAAAGCAATTGTGCCAGCTTACCATTACAGAATGGGAAATCCAAACTGTAATAGGTTTGGTGAAAAAGACAGGTGTTATTACAGTTTATAGCCAGGTCTAGAAACTCAGGTAAAATTTTGCACTGTGGGAACAATGGCTGAGGATGTGAATGTGAAAACCCGGCTTGTTACCTTGGTGCTTAAATTTGGGGCATCACTTTTGTTCCTGAGGCAAATAGCAAGAACACAGCCACTGCAGTGAATAAGCAGAGCCAACTATGAAAGAAATACTCTGCAGAATGGCAAAGAAATTGCAGCGATGTATTCAGAAGACTCTCATTCTCTAGCCGTCTGGTGTTTGAAACTCAATCAACCTTTAAAACAAAAAAATAAAAAATAAAAAAGTCCCTGGTGAGGTTAGACAGGAGGAGAGGAGAAGCTTCCAAGCGAGATAATGGCATTCCGACTAAGTTGGACAGATGATGGTACTGGTGTAATAAGTAGTTAGAGAGGATCAATCATGCCGATTAAAGAAACTACACCAACAATACACAACAAACATTTCAAGAGTATGTTAGGAAGCAATTGTTGCGCAAGACATAGAGTACAACCTCTAGAGCTAAACTGTCTGGCTTGAAGTTCCATTTCTATGAGTATTAACATGATTTTAACCTTTATGTATCAATTTTCAGTAAGAGTTTTAGGGTTGATTTTTGAAGAGTAAAGGACTTAATTGCTGGGAAGAACAAAGAACAGTAGCTGGTATATAATAGGCACTAAATACATGCTAACTTTTTTTAATGCATTACCTCACAATTTACAATGTATAGTAAGTGATTGGTAAATGTCAGCTATTATAGCCATTTTTATGCCTCCAGAATTGAAAATACTAGGCTTCTCCTTAGGTTTTTTCCTCATACTAGGAAAGAAAATGAGGAGAGTAATGGACTTTTTAGAAGTTTTTGGACATGCTCAAATAGCTAGAGAATGAACTCAAACTGTTGTGCCAGTTCCTAGACAACTATTATACTTGCCCTCAGGAAATGACTATATTTCAGGAATTCAAAGGGGATTGTGGCAACATACTGAGATGCTCACCAAATGCATGGGAAATCATCAATATAAAAGACCAGATAAACAGGAAATGTTTTATTCCCCTCTACTCATGTGGAATCTATAATCATTTAAGCTGGACAGGAAAAGAGCTCAATTTTGGTTTTATGTTCTTTTGGAGAAAATAACTTGTTCATAAATAACTAGAAAGAATATCACTACAGTGAGGATATGCTACCTTAATATAAAAATATGTTATTGTAAAACACTTTGAGTGTACCTATATTTGTGTGTGTGTGTATGTATGTGTGTATATATATATATATCTTTATTTTCTCATGAGAGTAGGTCATTAACGGCATTTACTTACTAGTTGTTCTCATCTTATTTTTTCCCCTACCACTATAATATATGGAATTTACATGAGGAATATATTCTGATAGATGAAGTAATACACAAAATCTTTTAAAGTTTAATGCATTGTTGTGGCACTTCTCTCACCTAATCAGAGTGTGTATTGTCAGACAAATTTGAATTACTCAATAAGCTTAAATGCAAAACTTATATTATTTTTCAATGACTAAAAACATTTATTTGTATATCCATATATTTAATTATTTATTCATATTAATTGTACATTAACCTGAATTTTCATGTATCTACTGTAAAAACACTATTTGCTTCATCCATTTACCTTTTAAAAACATTCATTGAGAATCTATTACATGAGGTACTATTGAAGAACTAAGGTTAAAACAGTAATAACCAAGATCTGAAATACAATCTTGCACTCACAATCTCCAACATAAAATACATTAGGAAAAATGTCAACAGTCTCATAATCTCAGACACTTACTGAGAGAATGTTAATTGTGAATAAAAGAGATGGAGAAAGAGATCTTCCTTCCTTTCTTCCAGAAGAAAGGAAGGAAGGAAGAAAAGGAAGGAAGGAAGGAAGGAAGGAAGGAAGGAAGGAAGGAAGGAAGGAAGGAAGGAAGGGAGGGAGGGAGGGAGGGAGGGAGGGAGGGAAGGAGGGAGAAAGGAAGGAAGGGAGTCGTATTCTGAGCCTGACTGGTCCACCAATGTAGGTATAATATGATTAACAACTGTATCCAGAGAGCTCTGGACAATTTTCCCCCTTGGTCATCATATTCTATTTTGAAAAGTAAACTAGTCATCCAAATAAATGTTTCCATATATGACTATAGGGCTCTAAGATTGGTTATTGGTTATTTTGTCTCTCCTACCTGCAAGAAGCAAGATTTCTAAGAGTGTGTGTGTGTGGTGTGTGTGTGCGTGTATGTGTATACACACATGCCCAGTTAAATTTCTTATTCAGAGCTTATCTTGAGGATTGATAGAACTACCGCTGACAAATATTAAGACACATAAACACATGCAGATAACCAAATAACTCATTACTTAGTGGCAGTACCTTATGTTTATTTAAGAGAATTCCATTATAATGCCAATAGGTATTTGCGATTTGGGGATAAATCTTTATGGCCCACCTTAGGTTTTGTGGTGGGCCATGCTCTCTGATTTGGTCCAGCATGTAGTTACAGAGACATCTAGTGGTCAGGTCTAGGAGTACGTCATCTAAAAGAACTGCAAAAATGGATGCATTTCCGCCACAGGGGCCATTGGCCGTGTGCCAGGAAGGGTTGTCACCAGCGAGAAAAGTTAGCCTGAAGTGGTACATTATGCATAATTGGTAGTAATCTACTGTTTTTAGAGCTTGGAAAATTTGAGACTAAAATAAAGGACACAGTAGATAATAATAGCAAAACAAAAATTCAAAACGAGGTGAATTAAGTACATACCTACCTATGGGTATGGCTTCAGGGTTCTTGCTTTACTCAGTTTGACTCGCCAATTTATCATATTTGAAATGCCATATTAAGCAGTGGAAACTTTAGCTTAAGGCTGTATTTGTACATTAAAATACAGGTTTCCGTGGGAGAGGTAACACAATAGCTTATATCAGTCATTACCACTTGAGTGTGAAGCAGTTAGTCAAAGTCTGGGAGTGAATAAGAGTAGAAGTTGACAAATCTAGGTGAGGAGGATTAAAGCAATGCTTTCCTGGGTAGAAAAAAGGATGCCAGTGTCATAGGTTATATTAACATTAGATATCATGTGATTTTAATTAATAAAATAATATTGTAGGTATCAAAGTTCTGAATAAACAAGTGGTTTAGGGGCTCTTTTATGATTCTCAAAGTGGAGAAAATAGTAGGAAAATAAAGAAAAATTAAGGAAAGATGTAGAGAGGAAATGCACAGCAAACATACACACACATGCACAGGCACACAGACATGGAGTTTCCCTATATGATACTGTCATCATGACCAATGCTCTAGAGACATTTTATAATTAAATCATTTTCCTTCATTAAAATCAAATCCTGGTATAATGAGACCAAAATGAGGGCTGGCATCATTTTTCCCCCCTGTGATGGAGAAGTATTATAATAAATCTTGTCTCCAGAAATATCCCTCAAAGCACTTTATGGTCTGCAGAAAGTTTTCCACTTTTGTCTGAAACTTTGATCCTTCGAATTAGAGACAACAGTGGGGTATCAGGTATATGTCTCAATTGTTTTAGAAGACAAAATGTTGCATAGAGACAAAGGTGTTTGGCTATGGGAACAGGAGGGATTACACATAAGGTCGCGCTGTGTCGTCTTCTCTCAATGCCCCAGTAAAATACCTGGATGACCCCAAATAATAGCCCAACATCACAATATCCCAAGAAGGAAACAAATACGAACTTTCAGAAAATAGTATGTGAAACACGAGTTTATGAAATTATTTAGTTGTGAAATCTATGTCCTAGTATGATTTACTTATCAGCAATATAAGTTTTAGCTTTTGTTTTTAGAAAAAATAACTACTACCAAAGCATATATAACACTCTTCTTTCCCTCAGTAATTTTAATCATACTCTGCCCCTCTTGATCTCTATGCAATTTTCTTGATATGCTTAAATCAAAACCAGTGATCCTGAAAGAAGAAATTCAACATGAATTCCAAATTGGGCTTCTACAGTATGATGGTTAATACTGAGTGTTAACTTGATTGCAATGAAGGATGCAAAGTATTGATCCTGGATGTGTCTGTGACGGTGTTGCTAAAGCAGATTAACATTAGAGTCAGTGGGCTGGGGAAAGCAGACCCACCCTTAATCTGGGTGGGCACCATCTAGTCAGCTGTCAGCTAATATAAAGCAGGCAGAAACACATGAAAAGGCTAGACTGGCTTAGACTCCAGCTTACATCTTTCTCCTGTGCTGGATATTTCATGCCCTCAAATGTCGGACTCCAGGTTCTTCAACTTTGGGACTTGGACTGGCTTCCTTGCTCCTCAGCTTACAGACGGCCTATTGTGGGACCTTGTGATCGTGTGCGTTAACACTAATTAATAAACTCCCACATACCTATACATATATATAATATATGTACGTATATTATATAATATGTAGCATGTATTATATAAATTATATATCATATATTATACATACATTATATATGAACTATATATTATATACCATATATTATATAATATATACATTATATATGCAATATACTTATATATTATATAATATATACTATATGTATATATAGTATATATAACTATATATTATACATGTAATATATGTATATGTACATATTATATATATTATATAATATATGTACATATGTATATATTATATAATATATAGTTTATATATAATACATAGTATATAGTATATAAATATATATTATATTTTAAGTATATATATTATATATTATATATCCTACATATCTCTCTTTCTCTGATATCTATATATATCCTATATATGGGAGTTTATTTTTATATATGTGTGTATATATATTGTATATACATACATATATCTTATTAATTCTGTCCCTCCAGAGAACCCTAATACATACAGTTATTGTTCTCTTTTCTAAAAGTTGTTCCCACTAACTCATAATTTTACATTTATGATAGCTTTCTTAGTCTAAAAGGCGAACCCGATTCAAGCGTGATTCCAATTATAGAACTTACTAAATAATTGTCAGATGGAGGGATCTTTAACATAGTTTCCTTGCATTCAAGTCCACTTCCATCAGAATCACTTAGACCGAGTTACCCAAATCATGGTCCACAGACATTCAGCAGTGGCAACCCTCACCTGAGATCTTCCAAGAAATGCACATCTTCAGGCCCCTCCACAGATTCCCAATTTATTTGTAAACACATTAAAAATTTGAAAAGCACTACCACATCCTTTCATTTCCTCTCACGCTGAAACCTGCAAAGTCCCCATCCTTAGTGGGGTCAAGGGAAGAAAAAGACATCTGGGAATCTCTTTGTTTAATAGACTTTTCAGATCATATTTGTTTTAAAGAATGTAAGAAAATTTGCAAACCATATTTAATACCTTCTATTTGCTTATCTGGAACAACCTTAGACTTCGATGATGTATGGTCAAAATCTTTGGTCAAATCACCTTGCTTCCATAAGTCTCATTTTTGTATCTGCAAAATAACCTTCGCAGGTTGTTTAAGCCCCCATAATACGACGTACAGGGAAGGACATACGTCCCATGATACAAAGGACAGGGAAGGACTTCATGCACATCAAAGTCTGCAAATAGAAGAATTCATTACTATTCTGATGTGCCTAAGGATACTTCCTTAGGAAGTATGTCCTGGAAGTTTTCACACTACAAAGACTAGAAAGAAGAGCACCCTTCTTTTAGGGTGTCAGTATGGGTAAGCAAGACTTCCTGCCTGGGATGTCCACAGGGATTTTCTCCCATCAGTATTAAGAGGAGGATGTGGGGCAGCTTGAAGTCTGCAGATCTGTTCAGCTGTGGCTCAGTGAGCAGCTGGTAATACAGCATTTATATCATGCTGGCTCAGCTAAGAATACTCTTTCTATTCTTGCTTGCTTTTTGTTTTATTTTGTTTTCAGGCTGAGGTGTGAGGGAAAGGAGCAGTATCTGGATGCATTTTACAGTTAAGGATGCAGTTATCCTGCATTTTATAATCCAGGGCTCCTTTCAGCCAACCTCAGCAATAAAGAGAATGGCCCCATTTGTTAGGGAAGCAACCAACATCTGAAAGACTGAGTGACAATTAAAAGTCCACAAGGTCCTTGCTCCTGGATTTTTACATAGATAGGATACTGATGTTTCCTTTTATTGCAATCACAATTACTGAGAGTAATACAGAGTTGCAGGACTGAAGATAATGAAATAAATCTAACAGGACATTATTGCATACCATAAGATGTATGTGCAAGAGAGTATTCATGTTAGAACAATATTAGAATGTGATTCCAGTAATATTTTATGGAGACACAACTACTGTTACTACAGAAAACATCAGTACGTATGAAAAACAATTGATAGATACAAATCAGAAGTGCAATCTTCTTGTGCTTTGACAAAAATTATTAGACCCTAGAAGGTCTCATAATCTATTACTAAAGAGAACTAATTGATCAATACCAATACAATAAGATGCTGGTTTCTCAATGTGAATTTACTAATTTAATAATGGTTAACATTTATTAAGTACCTACTAAGGAACAAGCATTTCACTATGTTCCTTACACACATAATTTAAAATGACTTATTACCAAAAGCTTATATGTCCCTCAGAAATTTATATCATAAGGAAATAAATTATCTTCACATGCTCTCATGAGAATCACATGTTTATTTGTCAAGAAATATTTTTCCATTCATGGTACAGTAATTATGTAGGTCATAATTTCCCAAGTGGGTTTCATATAGCACTATTAATTTGCAAAGTGTTAACAGATGTTCCATAAAAATAGTGTTCTATATTCAAATAGGTTTAGAAAACATTGAATTGAATGCAATTAAACATGATTGTTTAACACAAGACTTCTTGAATTCTTCAAACAATAATTTTTACATATCTCTGTAAAAGGAAAATAGTATAAACATTTCCTGGCTGGGAGTGGTGGCTCACGCCTATAATCCCAGCACTTTGGGTGGCTGACCATGAGGTCAGGAGTTCGAGACCAGCCTGACCAACATGGTGAAATCTCGTCTCTACTAAAAATATAAAAATTAGCTGGGTGTGGTGGTGGACGCCTGTAATCCCAGCTACTGAGAAGGCTGAGGCAGGAGAATGGCTTGAACCCAGGAGGTGGAGGTTGCAGTGAGCTGAGATCATGCCACTGCACAATCAGAGACAGAGCAAGACTCCGTCTCAAAAACAAAAACAAACAAAAACCAAAAAAAAAAAAAAAAAAAAAATTCCCAAATATATAGACCCAGAAACAGTTTTTTTCACTGAATACACAGTAATTAGTAATACTTTGCTTTTTGAATATATATTAGATGTATTTCATGACAACTCTGTTAAGATAAGCATACACCCTTTAAAAGACGTTAAGAGTGGCAGGACCATGTTATTTCTCAAGATATTTTTATAATTCATTTAATATCCCTAGTTTTCTTGTTGTTTGACAGGCATTCAGGACAAAACTGGAATTTCTGTCAAGACTAAGGAGGACCAGGGAAGAAAACTGATTTCAAAGAGACTACACAAATTCTTGACATGTCAAAGTCCCACAGTGGCAATAATGTCTATGGAGTTAGTTATCAAAACCAGAGAACCTTTTATAGAAATGAGTGACCAGCCTCCACTGTCTGATGATGTACAGAAATCTTACATGTGGCATAATCATCAGAGAGGGCCTATTTTACAACATTCACTTCTACTTCTGAAAGCAAGTCCAGTTGAATTCAGGTTATACAATGCCACTTCTCCAAATCATTTTTCCTTGCAGACCACAACGTAGCTTCAAATAACCTATACCAATGTTTCTCAAAAGCTGAATAGAAAACTCTTCTCATCTTTCAAGAGTCCCTAAAGCTAGTACTTTTAACATCCTGAAATGAGATTTCAACACCCTACATTCAAGAAGGGGAAAGAAACAATCACCAATATTTTTCCTACAATGGGTTTTGATTTGATAATCCAATAAATCTGATACATCTCAAACTCTGATAAATGAACAGATGAAAAAACCATGTGACCTGCAAATTTTTTGTTAGTATCTCCATTCTGCCCTAACATACTCAGTCCTTTTCAATCTGACCACAGAAAAGATACTGCTACTAAATGTAACATAACACCAAATACAAACCCTAGCTGTGTTTCTAGAAACAGGTATCATTAGGGATTAGACTTCATTGGACGTGACAATGAACTCTTATCTTCTCCATCCTACTTCAGCTTCCTGAATTGATTTGCCTCTGAAAATATAGTACAAATGTTCAAAGGTAAACCATTGCTGACAAGAATGGTCTCAAAGTAGTTAGTTGTACAGTCTAGTCTCCCTGAAATCTTGCTATCATTTACCTTTTCCAATATTAACTCCAAACTTTCACTGTCTTCTTTTCCAGCCACAAAACCTCTCTCTCTCTCATTAAGACACACACACACACTAACACCCCCTCAGTTGCAGGAACATTCCTGTACACCAAGGATTTAATGGGGATTTAGTGCTTAAAAGATAGGAACAGTTCATGTCTTCACAGAACCTACAAGCATTTTTGTAAATTCATCCCCAGGCTTTTGTCGATTTTTCTAACCCTTGTTTCCCAGAATGCTTCTGCCATATTCCAATATCTTTGTGTTTGTTAAAATTTTCCTTATTCACTCATTATATGTTTGTTCTTTCTGTTGTCGTTAACTATAAAAATCTTCTTTTTTGTGCTAAAGAGTATGTTGGACCTGGGGTAAAACATAATTACAATATGGGCTGGGTGCTCTGGCTTACGCCTATAATCCCAGCAGTTTGGAAAGATGAGGTGGATGGGTCACCTGAGGTCAGAAGTTCGAGACTAGCCTGGCCAACATAGTGAAACCCCATCTCTACGAAAAATACAAAAATTAGCTGGGCATGGTGGTGGATACCTGTAATCCCAGCCATGTGGGAGCCTGAGGCAGGAGAATCACTTGAACCCATGAGGCAGAGGCTGCAGTGAGCCGAGATCACACTGTCACACTCCAACCTGGCCGACAAGAATGAAACTCCATCTCAAAAAAAAAAGGCTAATTACGATATGGTACCTATCTTAGAGGAGGTTACAGCCTTGGGGAACTGGATGTAGAAAAAAGAGATCAACAATTTTTATGCAAATGACATGTGGCATACACTGTACTTGTTGCCTAGATTTGTTTTATTGTGTGGTCTTCATATCAACATTATCTATTAAACAGGTATCTATAGTAAATCTATTATTGTTCAGGAACTGACTAGACGCTAGATGAAAAAGATCTCTGCTCTTAAAAGTCTTACATTCTAATGATGTAGACTTACCAAATACAAGATAATTAACAAATATAATAACACAAATTTTCAAAAATAATCCAACAAAAAGCTGAGATGGAAGAAAACACTGAGATGGTGACCGTGTCGAAAGTCCTAGTTCAGTTAGTATGAGTGGAGAAAGCATCTCTGAATGGGTAAAAGGAAATCGGGATATAAATGATGAGATAGAAACGGCAATGAAAACAGTATCAGGGTATACTATCCCTGGAGCCCCTCTCAGAATATTGATGCTGGAGCACTGTGAGTAAAGAGAGAATGACATGATATGGAGTAAAACAAGTAAATGTCAAACCAGTTAGCATACCACTCAAGGTCTTAATTTTGGTTCCATGTCAACTTTTTCAATCTCATCACCAACCTTTAATAATTCACTTTTTAGACACAGAACTACTTGTTCTCATTACTTCTTCATTCATTCATTTAATATATATTGAATGAACACCTGAGGATCACAAGTAAGGAAACTGATTGGATTCTAAATGCAAAGTATGCATTAGATAAACTGGTAGGTGTTTTTAATTTTTTTGTTTAGCAACTGATTCATTTGTTTTTATTTTTGTAGATTTTGGGAATATGAGTGCCATTTTGTTACATGGATATATTGTGTAGTGGTGAAGTCTGTAATCATAACCTGAATAGCGTACATTGTATCCAACAGTAATTTTTCATCCCTTAAATTCCTCTGACCCTCCTCCCTTTTGGAGTCTCCAATGTCTATTATGCCACTCTGTATATCTATGAGTATCCATTTTTTAGCTCCCACTTACAAATTTCTGATTTATCTCACGTAGGATAATGGTCTCCAGCTGCATCCATGTTGCTGCAAATAACATGATTTCATTCTCTCTTATGGCTGAGTAGTAGTCCATGGTATATATATGCCAAATTTTCTTTATCTCATCACCCATTGATGAACATTTAGGTTGATTCCATTACTTTACTGTTGTGAATAATGCTGCAATATACATACAATTGTAGGTGTCTTTTTTACACAAGGATTTGTTTTCCTTTGGGTAGGTATTTAACAGTGGACTTGCTGGATCAAATGGTAGCTCTATTTTTAGCTCTTTGAGAAATCTCCATAGTGTTTTTCATAGAGGCTGTACTAATTTACATTCCCACCAATTCATATAAGCATTCCTTTCTCTCCATATCCTTGCCAACATCCAGTGTTTTTTGACTTTTCAATAATAAGCATTCTGACTAGTGGAAGATGGTATTTCATTGTGGTTTTTATTTTCACTTTTATTATAATAACTAATTTGCATTGATGTTGAGAATTTTTTTATATGTTTGTTAGCAGCTTGTACATCTTTTGAAAAACATCTGTTCCTGTTTTTGCCCATCTTGTGGCAACTCATGGAAGACCACACAGAGATGCTGGCTGTGTGGAAAGCTCCAGTTTAGTTAGTACGGGTGGAGAAAGCATCTCGGAAAGGAATAGGGTTTTGATGGGGGTGATGGGTTTTGTTTTGATGAGGTTTTTTAATTGCTAAATTGTTTGAGTTCCTTGTAGATTCTGGATATTAGTCCTCAGTTGGATGCATAGTTTGCAAATACTTCTCTCATTCAGTAAGTTATGTGTTTACTCTGTTATTTCTTTTCCTGTGCAAATTTTTAGTTTCAGTCCCATTTGTCTTTTTATTTTACTGGTCTTTGTTTTTGCAGTCTTAGTTGTAAATTCTTTGCCTAGGCCAATGTCCAGAAGAGTTCTTGTTTGTTTGTTTGTTTTTCAGTTTTGTTTTGTTTTTTTTTTTCAGGTTTTCTTTTAAGATTTTTATAGTTTCAGGTCTTATATTTGAGACTTTAATTCATATTGAGTTAATTTTTGTATATGGCGAGAGACATGGGTCCAGTTTCATTTTTTTGCCTGTAGCTATCTATGATTAATATTTTTGGATAAAAGGAGTCTTTCTGTCCACTCTAGAGAGAATAGGTTAGAAGACAACTAGAGTGAAAGGGGGAGAAACATTATTGACATAGTGTAATCCAATCACAATGGTGAATTGGGGTCAGTTACAATTTTAAAAGAAACAGATCCAGATATATTTTATAGGTTTTATCTATGAAATATAGATAAAATATCTCCTACTAATTTTTACTTTTTTAATTTTCTCAGAATCAAGAGAACTATGTAAACTTTTTTTTTTTAAATAACAAGTCAAATGACAGTTACCAGGAGAGTAACACACTGCATATTTTATTTTATTTATTTATTTTTTTCTTTTTTGAGACAGAGTCTCGCTCTGTCACCCAGGTTGGAGTGCAGTGGCGCAATCTCGGCTCACTGCAAGCTCCGCCTCCCGGGTTCACGCCATTCTCCTGCCTCAGCCTCCCGAGTAGCTGGGACTACAGGCGCCCACCACCACACCCGGCTAATTTTTTGTATTTTCTGTAGAGATGGGGTTTCACTGTGTTAGCCAGGATGGTCTCGATTTCCTGACCTCGCGATCTGCCCATCTCCGCCTCCGCCTCCCAAAGTGCTGGGATTACAGGCGTGAGCCACCATGCCTGGCCAACTACATAATTTTTTTAAAAAGTATAGTCTAATAAAACTGTCTCCAGCTTAAAGATTCCCTCTAATGGACTGATATGGTTTGGTTCTATGTCCTCACCGAAATCTCATCTCAAATTGTAATCCCCATGTGTCAAGGGAGGGATCTGCTGGGAGGTGACTGGATCATGGGGGCGGATTTCCCCCTTGCTGTTCTCATGACAGTGAGTGAGTTCTCACGAGATCTGGTAGTTTGATAAGTGTCCAGAGCTCCCTCCTTCTTACTCTCTCTCTCCTGCCACCATGTAAGATTGTCCTTGCTTCCTTTTGCCTTCTACCATAATTGTAGTTTTCCTGAGGCCTCTGCAGCTATGAGGAACTGTGAGTCAGTCAAGCCTCTTTTCTTTGTAAATTACCCAATCTCAGGTAGTATCTTTATAGCAGTACTAGAGAACTCATTTATTATAATAATGCTGAGACAATAAATGAGTCATGAAGAGCCAAGCCAGTCTTCTCAAGGGTAGAGAGGGGGAAGAGACAACACCCTCTCTTCAGTTTTTAAGACTATTTGATATGCATGACTAAAGAAATGCAACACTGGACCTGCATAGAAATTGAGACCTACGTCAGCTGTATTTGTTTTTGCCAGGACTGTAACTGAATGTGCTAAGGGAATTTGAATGTCTTAAGCAGAGTCAAGAATCCTGAATGAGGAACTGAGGCTCACCCTCACTTACCCTCCTAGCGTTTATATTTTTTTTGTGTTGGTGTGATAGACAAAGGTGGAAGGTAGAGGCAAAGTGGAAGGAGAAAAGTAGAATCATTAGCAGTCAGGGTGACTGAGATAGGAACGATAGGGAATGCCTCTGGAGATGAGGCATATGGAGATCTTCTAGGATCCCATGCCATAGTTTATCATGGTGGGCTAGAGGGTTTATCAGCCATCCCAAAGTTATTTTCAACACTTTTTTTATTTTTCTACATCTCATATGTTTTCTCAGCCTCCATTCCAAGTAAAGATACCCAAATCGACTCAATCTTCATTCAGAGACTTAAGATGGGGGCCTCCGAGAAAACTAACTTTTTTCCAGTTTTAAAAATAAAAAAGATAGAGTAACTGGCATGTCTCTTCCTTCTATTTCATTCCTTCTGCCTTGAGTGTAGAGAAGATGGCAAGAACTTCAGCAATTATCTGGCAACAAAGAAATAAAGGCCAACAGGGCTCCCACCCTTGACACTGTTAAGTCACAGAACCATGAATCTCATAAGTTTTCTCAGCTTCCATTCCAAGTAAAGATGTCCAACTTGACTCAATCTTCATTCAGAGACTTAAGCTGGGGGCCTCTGAGAAAACTTACTTTTTTCCAGTTAAAAAAAAAAAATAGATCGATGTAACTGGCATGTCTCTTTCTTCTATTTCATTCTTTCTGCCTCGGATGTAGAGAAGATGGCAAGAACTTCAGCAATTATCTGGCAACAAAGAAATAAAGGCCAACAGAGTTCCCAACCTTGACACTGTTAAGTCACAGAACCATGACCTACAATTTCTGGATTTCTTGTTAAGTGAGAAAAATGAACTCCAATTCATTTAGGTTTCTTGAGTCAAATTATTATTACTTATAGCCAAGAGTTACATTAACTGGTCCAAACATCTTCTGCCCTCAGAAATAAAACATAAATTTAGGAAGGTTTAAAAAAATTATAATAATGCAATCATCATTAGTATTTCAGTATATTACTGTTCAGTCTTTTAAATTTACATATGCATTAATATTTTCTTTATATAGTTGTCATTATACAAAACCTTCCAGGTCATAAATTTTTGAAGCTGCCTTATAACTATGCATAATTAATTTATTCATATCTTTCTTTTGTTTGACATGTAGGCTAATGCCATTTTTTACCTTTATAAATAATTTTATTAGCATATTTGTGCATACTGCATTTTTCATATTTCCTTAAGATAGATTTCTAGAACAGGATCAAAGTAAATAAAATATTCTATGACCCGTAATACGAAGTCAAACTGCTTTCTAAAAAAGTGTTATTGCAATATCCATTGCTACCAAAAACATATAAACATACCATCTATCAACATATTTTTTCCTACATTAAGTATTAATATGAAAAAGCAATGGCTAATGTCAACAAATAAGAACTTTTAAAAATGATTTTAATTCAAGACACAGTTCTCTCTTTGTTGCTTCTTTCTTGCTATAAAAACAGCCATTAGCTTCTTATACTGTATAATCTGAAATAGTTCATCTATCTTCAAATTTCTGCCTAACAATTATAATGACTTATGTATGCAGAATGTTCTGCATTGCAGAAAATGCTTTTGAGGCAGGTATGATTCTCATTTAACAAAGCATAAAGCTGATTTCAGAAAGCAAAAGTGTATTGCTATGAAATGGTAGAGCTCATACTTTTGATTTCTAGTCCAAGACTCCTTCAATTTATTTATTTATTTACTTTTATGTTTGTTTCATATTTTTTTGCCTTCAACATAGGTGCAAATTCAACCTCATAATATTAACACTGACTTGAAAGACAAATACCAAAAAGAATTAACAAAGGCCTAGACGAAACAAATTAGCTGAAGGAAACAAATTTAGGCCAGGCACAGTGTCTCACACCTGTAAACCCAGCAGTTTGGGAAGTTAAGGCAAGAGGATCACTTGAGCTCAGGAGTTCGAGACCAGCCTGGGTAACACAGCACGACTTCATTTCCACTAAAATCCAAAAAATTTAGCTGGGCGTGGTGGTGCATGCCTGTAGTCCCATCAACTTGGGGAGAGGAGGTGGGAGGATCCCTTGAGCCTGGGAAGTTATGGCTACAGTGAGCCCTCATCATGCCACTGCATTCTATCCTGGGCAACAGAGCAAGACTTTGTCTCCAAACAAAATAAAATAAGGAAACAAATGTAATAGAGGGAGTCTTTCTTTCTTTTCTTTTTCTTTTTTCTTTTCTTCTTTCTTTTTCTTCCTTTCTCTCTCTCTCTCTTTTATTCTTCTTCTTCTTTATTTTTTTTTTCTGAGTTTCACCTCTTGTCACCCAGGCGAGGCACAATGGTGCACCTCGCCTCACTGCGGCAACATCCCGCTTCGCCAGATTAAAGTGATTGTCCTGTTCAGCCTCCCCGAGTAGCTGGATTACAGGTGCCCACCACCACATCGCGGATCACTAATTTTTGTATTTTTAGCAGAGATGGGTTTCACCTGTTGGCCAGGCTGGTCTCGAACCCCTGACCTCAGGTGATCACACCCACCTCAGCCTCCCAAAGTACTGGGATTACAGGTGTGAGCCACCATGCCCAGCCAGGAGCCGCAATTTCATATTACCTTTTCCTCTGTTCACTGAGTATGTATTATGAGCACATGTGGCCACAATGTGAAACACCATAGAAGAGCTAAGGGTAGCCTCAGAGCAGTCTGATATTAGTGGAGCACAGGTAAATTCCACAGATGCAAAGGAATTTCAGAACCTCTAATGCTTTGAAATATTTATAAAAACAGACAAGTCAGTAGCTATAAAACATGGTGGCTTTGAAGAGGAAAAAATTATTATTAATAATAATGAGTACCATTGGCTCTCTGTATGTGTGGGTTCTGAACCAGTGGATTCAGCCAACCACAGATGGAAAATATTTTTAAAATATGCACAGTTGTGTCTATACTGAACTCACACAGACTTCTTTTCTTGTCAGTATTCCCTAAATAATACGGTATAACAACTAACTATATAGCATTTATGTTGTATAACAGTTTATAGATAATCTTGAGATTATTTAAGTGTATGGAAGGATGTGTTTATGTTGTATGAAAGTACTAAATGATTTTATATAAGGAACTTGAGCATCCATGGATTTTTGTATTCACGGGTGAGTGCTAGAACCAATCCTTCATGAATACCAAGGGACAACTGTTAGCTTGTATGCACTGGCTCCTTGGTCTTCCAGTAATCATTGAACCAGAGATGCTATATAGATGAAGATATGTCTTGCAAGCTTCTAGGTGACAGATCTCAATGGGCGTTTAATAGTTGGTCTGCATGAACTGAAGTGTTTATGGAAAAAGACATTGGCTACATAATAAGCTTGAGTACAAAATTGGGTAAGGAAATGAGATTTTAGAGGATACAATGATTAAGTATAGAAAAGTAGAGAGAAAATAAAATTGAGTCATAAAATTGAGTCATATTAGTATTGGGGCAGGAAATCTAACCTAATTTCTTTCTTTCTTTCTTTTTTTTTTTTTGAGACAGAGTTTCGCTCCTGTTGCCAGGATGGAGTGCAGTGGCATGATCTCAGCTCACTGCAACCTCCACCTCCCTGGTTCAAGTGATTCTCCTGCCTCAGCCTCCCGAGTAGCTGGGATTATGAGCATGCATCACTACGCCTGGCTAATTTGTATTTTTAGTAGAGTAGTAGGCCAGGCTGGTCTCCAACTCCTGACCTCAGGTGATCCGCCTGCCTCGGTCTCCCAAAGTGCTGGGATTACAGGCATGAGCCACCACGCCAGGCATCTAACTTAATTTCTATTCCTCTCCCCTTGGCTCTGGCAGTAAACTGCACCTCAAAACTAGAAGAAAGGAAAATTTAACATGCAACCTTCACTTTACCATATCTCTTCCTTCACATAAAGGAAACACATTCTGCATAAAGAAAACACTGTAATTTCTCAAGAAATATCTTATAAAGAGTACATGAGAAAATCCCTTCTCCCCAGAGCTTATTTATCTCGCATTTTAATTCTGAATAAAGGGATCATAAAAGCATATCAAGATCCATGTTGCCCCACAAAGGACATCCAAAGGCAACCTGAATGTCCCTGCCCCACATGAGACAGCGAGTGATTTTTAAGGGATGGAGTAGGCTGTAAAAGGGAGTCACTGGGAGACGAAAGGAGAAAATGGAAGAGAGAAAGTAAAGGAGGCAAAGTAGAAGGCACTGAGGTTGGCATCACAGTTCTGTTTGGAGACAGATTGAATGGTGCAATGAAAAGTTCCCAGAAGGGTAAATCAGAGGACCCATGTTTAAATCTTGAGTTCTCTACCTATTGGTTGCATAATGTTGAATCCATCACTTAATCTTTTAATCCTTAGCCTTCCCATGTGTAAAATGTGAACAATAATTACATTTTTCTTAAAGAGTTACTGGATGAATTAAATGAAACTTGTGAATAAAACATAAAAATTATTTTATAACAAAAGAAGAACATATTTTTCCTTCTTCAAATAAAGATCCAAGCAGGAAGACGGAACCCACAGTGTGTATGAATGGGTAACTGCGTGTGTGTGTGTGTGTGTGTGTGTGTGTGTGTACATGTTATGTAAAACTTACTGCCTTAGATATTTGGGGAAAATGTGTTTCCTTTTTATATTGAAGCTGTTCATCATTTAAATGACATTACTTATTAAATTCAATGTCAGGCACACAGTAGGTTCTACACATTTGTTGAATAAATAAGTAATGACTCAAAAATAACGTTAAATGAAACGGAATGAAGGTCAAGCTCAAAATTAGCAAAGTATAGACATTTAATAAAAGCTGCTCTGCAGTTGCAAAGATAGTATTCACTCTACCAGGTTACTCTTTCTCAAGAAAACATAGTAGACAACAACTTGAAACTCATAGATCTATTCCCTCCCCAGCTTAAATTCTAGGAAATGAATAATGCTTGTGTAATATATAAGCCTGTTCTAGTTAACCATTCTTTGTAATAAACCACCTCAATATGGAGAGACTTAAAACAAAAGTTTTGCATATCTAACCATTCTCTGCCTTGGATGGGTGATTGCTCTGCTTGTTTTGCCTTTACTCACTCATGCACCTGCATTCAGCTAGACAACAGGCTGGGCTGGAAGGCCCAAGATAGCCTCACTGGCAGCTTATGCTGGCTGTTAGTGACATGCACTGCGGGGGACTGACAGAATTGTGGGTCAGGTTTCCTATATGTGACCTCCATTAGGCTGGATGGGCTTTCTTTCTTAGTGGTCCCAGAGCAGCTCTCCAACGGAGGAAAATGGAAGCTACAAGGTTTTATAAGGCCTATCCTTGTAGGTTATGTAATGTTATTTCTTCCACATTCCATCAAAGTAAGCCACAAAGTCAGATTCTAGGGGTAAAGAAACAGAATCCACATTTTAATGGGGTGTCATATTGCAAAAGAATGGATATGTGGGATTTGTGGCCTTATTTTTCTATTTACCTCAGAGAATGGAGGCCACATGTGGCCCCTTTCCTTACCAAGGGGACTGCAGTTCGTTGTTGCTAGACCATGTGCACCAAAAGATCATCTGTTTTAAGTTTAACAAGTAAAGTCCTTACAGAGTAAAGAGCAAAGGAGTTCTGAAATCACAAAACTAAAGCAAAAATGATGTCATATTGAACATCTGATCAAAACACAGTAATCAGGAGAAATAGAGAAAAGGAAGCAGATAGAGTAGGCCATCTTTTTAATTATGCAGAAGATCTGGGCTTGGAAGACACATTTTTAGCATAAAGCATGCTACGAATGTGACCATATGTCTGGGAGAGTATAAGCTGCTTTAAAACAGGACTGCATCTTCTCACGTCCCAGCTCTAACAATTATTAGCTGTATTATCTTTGCAAGTTACTTAAGCTCTCCTAAGCCTCATTTTCCTCATCTGTAAACTAGACATAATAATAATATTACCTGCATATGTTTATACTAAGAATTAAACAAGATGTATGTGCATCCCCATCAGAGAATACATGAAATATGTAACTAAGAAATTTCCCGGTTTCCAATTACAAATTCTCCTAAGCTCTATTTTAAAGCTATTAAAACCGCATGAAAAATAATCCAATCTCAATTATTTAAAAACAGTATGATAACTTGAGTTCTAAAGGGTGAGAATTTACAATCCCATGGAAGACGGTGGATAATTTGCCTTTCATTTTTGTCCCCAAAGTAAGTTTATTGAGATAATTTGATCAGCAAGTGTCCTACCTTCTGAGAATATATGCAGAACAACTTAGTAGATAAAAGTACCATAACTGACAAGATTCCAACGTAGTAATACCCATTAATGTGCTTACAATTGTAGGACAACCCTGAAAATGTATAATACAATTTAACTAAATATAGCACCACAATCTACAACACAAAAATGTTCCAACATTCGCTCAAATCCTGATTCAGTTAAAACATAAAATAGTTACAATGAACTGCTATTCATTCTTCTATCCTGTAAGAAACAGAAGGGAAAAAGAATCCATGCAAATATATTGTACAAATACTTGTGTGTTTCATAATAATCTTAGCAGCCTCACCTATGTAGAGGTACATTTGTGGGTGTTTGTGTGTATGGTGTGTTTTGAACATCTTTAAGGCTTGCTTGAAGTTTTATTATCAGCTTGGCTTGCTTAATAGTCTTTTTCCTTTATGTTGTCCCTTCACTAATTGGGCAAATGTGATAATTTGTAATGGGTCTCCAACTCATTAATGTAATTTAGTAAGGTTCTACTGTATTTCAGCAGATGCACAAATGAGGCTGCTGCACACGTCTGGTATTTTTTGGAGCTTTACTTCATCAGCATCCACAGTATTTCTGCTTTAAAATTGAGAAATGATTGCCCCTTAATCAGCTATTTGTTATACTGGGCTACAGAAATATATGTGGTATCATTAATAAATAATTTTAGGATAGAACTTAGCAACAATTAACATTCACATAGAGTTTTTGTTGTTGTTGTTGTTGTTGTTGTTGTTGTTGTTGAGACAGAGTTTCACTCTGTTGCCCAGGTTGGAGTATAATGGTGTAATCTCAGCTCACTTCAACCTCACCTCCCGGGTTCAAGCAGTTCTCCTGCCTCAGCCCCCTGAGTAGCTGGGATTACAGGCACCCACCACCATGCCTGGCTAATTTTTGTAGTTTTAGTAGAGATGGGGTTTCACCATGTTTCCCAAGCTGGTCTCGAACTCCTGACATCAGGTGATCAGCATGCCTCGGACTCCCAAAGTGCTGCCATTACAGGTATGAGCCACCGCACCTGGCCTACATAGAGCTTTAAGGTTTAAATCTTATTCTTATACATCCAAACACAGAAACCCTATGTATTCTCTTGTGAAGAAAGGTATTATACATAATTTTAAATGACTTAGAAAACAGCATTTCATAATATTTCTAAATATAGCTATTTGATTTGTCCAGACATTTGCTACATAATTTTGGCCATTTATTTAACCATCTTTAAAATCTGTATAATACCTACTTCATAGCTTTTTGGGGAAACGATCAAATATTTTTATAATAAATATAAAGTTTTAAACACATAGTAAGGGCTGAATACATGCTTGTTGTTATCATGATCTTGATTTGACAGATAAGAATATTGTACTTTTTAAAAGATACTTACATCTAATGACAGAGAAAAGAGATAGCTGTCAAATATGTAACCAGGGTTTACAGATTGGGAAGATTTGAGTTAATTATGCAAAGGTAGTCTCTATTCTTCACTTCTAGCAAGGAAGCTGCGGAGCTGGGTCGCCAATATTGCAAGGCTGGAGCTAGCAGAAGCATTGCCTCTGATTTGAAGCCCTAGGCTACTTAAAACAGTGTGAGTGTACAGAATAGAGGCTAGGGCGAAGGAGGTAGATTTGAAAAGGTTCAAAGACGGCGCCAAAACAGAAAGTGGGCCTGGGGGCTTAGGCAGGTGCTGGAAAAGTTGGAGCTAAATATGAGGTTGAAATAAAAATCCAGGAAGAAGGAAGCAAGAAACCAAGAAACTCTAGCAGGCCATCGGGGAGAGAATAATCTGAATAAATGTCAAAGATAGAAGGTGTTGCCTAATACTGGCTTGATTTTGTTATCCTCTGTGGCTTCCACTGGGTAAGAAGGGTAGGAAAAAAGATGATGAAAGGAGCAAAAAACAAAAAAAATGTCCCTACATTCTGGCCCTGCAAATCACTAATTACTGTGACGGGTGAGTAAAACGGATAGAAAGGCAAGTTTTTCTGGAACCACACCCAGGCCCAGACAGGAGAGCAAATTAGCTCTTTCTCTGTTTCTCAACCTCCTATCTCTGCTCTCATCACGGAAGAAAGTCAAGGTGTTATTCAAATAGGCACCTGGTAAGTGACTCTCTACTGGCCTCCCCGCACCCCCACCAAAGGATGATAGTAATGACCAAAGATTCAATCTGAGCAGTTAGTTTCCTCTTGATGGGGGCGGGGCGGGGGCGAAGCTCTGTTGCTTCTTCATGTAGATGTGGTCAGAATTAGAGCTGACTCTCTTCAAATAGTCTCCCTTTTGCCTTTCCTGGACCTTTATCTTGGATCCAGATTCTAAGCCAAGAAAAGTAAACATCCTACGAAACTACCTGGCAAATTTCTAAATGTATCACTGTGAAACTGTCATCCCTCTAGCTTCAGAGAAAGAGAAACTGGCGTCTACTCAAAGCAGACAAACTGTCTCTCTCATCTCTGAAAACTAAAACTCTGAAAAGAAAAAATTAGACTGAAGACGAGAAGGTCAGAGAGCGACCTTTTTGTCAACTCTTCATGGTTGTGTTAAGTGCCATTCCATTCTGAGCTGGCTGTTCTTAGACATGTTTCCCTCTAGAACATACCACTAGAGATGCTTGGACCATCTGTCTGTCCGACAGACCATCTGTACAAGGCACTGGCACCCCTTCCAGATAACAGAAGAGAAACTGAGGACACTAAATAGGTGAGTATCTGTGTCTTTGTTTTCTAATCCCTCTGGCAATAATCGGTAGAAGAGAAAAAGGAGGCCAGGAAAATTGTTTAAGGTTAAAAAAAGTTATAGCAAATGCAGAAAATAATTTTCATACAAGCAACCACAGAAATATTTAAAAAGTAATAGAGAAAAGTAGCTGTTTCTGGCATTAAGTGTTAGGTAAGCTAATGCCCAAACTGAGAGGAGTCAAGGCACCAGGGCTT
Source organism: Papio anubis (assembly GCF_008728515.1). Taxonomy (NCBI): domain Eukaryota; kingdom Metazoa; phylum Chordata; class Mammalia; order Primates; family Cercopithecidae; genus Papio; species Papio anubis. The sequence goes on from NC_044987.1 coordinate 100,613,456, forward strand.
TGAGACAGATGCAACTAGGCAGACATTCAGGTAGACACTGCTTTTAACGATGTTTTACCCTGGGCAAATCACACATCATCTGTAGTTCAGTTTCCTCATCTTTATCCTGAGAATAATGATGCCCTCTTTATGCAACTACAAAGTTTTTAACACCTCATCTGAAACACCATGGAATTAAATGTGTCACAGCCGTTGTGTCAATTTTGTGGGTTTTCACAAGGCTGTCTACAGGGCTCCAACCCATGTCCACATTCCTTCCTACCAAATACTTTTTGATGTATTTCCTTACTCTATCAGCACTGATGTATGCAAAGTTATAATTTCTTCTGATTTCTCCTTGGAAACATTATCACTGCTTCACAATATAGATATTTAGGACAAACCTCAAATTCCCCTTCCTTCTTTAAGCTTCCCCAACCACAAATTCCTCAGGGATAACTCCCTTCTCTGAGTTTTACATACTGACTTTATTATTTTTTGGTTCTGAATCCTGTGCTGCCTTGTTTAGCAAGTTAATTGCTCCTCTGTCAATAGAATGTCAAAAATAATATATGAACACATTTGAGGGGAAAATCACATTGCTTACAACTTTGTGTTCCACATCATAACTGTGATAGAATAGTGAATCTAGAAGGTATTTAATAAACAAAGTTTGAATAAATGACACCATCAAAATGACTACAGAAGCAAAAGAATGTACTGTTACCCACAAGAATATTCATTGAGAATTCTGACTGACTTATGCAAAAGTGTTCTTGACCTAGATCCATGACATCGTTCTGAGGTTCAGGAATAGGAATAGGGTTATTTTAAAAAATAAACACCTCGACCCACTCCCCCCACACACATAGACATATATAGACATAGATATAGATTTGTGTGTGTGTGTGTGTGTGTGTGTGTGTATGTATATGGTGCTGGACAAATGAGTCTTGGAGAAAAATATGTATTAGATAGGAAGAACAGAATTTCATTTAGCAAAAGCTTAAAAAAAATGTAGCAGTGCTTATAGTGATGGAAGAGATGAAAATCAAACTTGAAGCAGTAAAAACACATCCAGGAGAGTCATGGCAGTGAGGCATGACAGGTCAAGGGTAAAGAAAGGGAAAACAGGAAATAGCATCAACCAGATGAACCCAGGAAGAATTTAGCTATTCGTGAGCAAAACAGTCCTGTTTCATGAAAGTGCTGGCAGCCAGGGGGAACACTCAGTAAAATTTTAAACTACTTTTATATCTGCTCTTACTTGGGCACTGGAATCAGAACAGGTTGACTGATAATATGTTTAATGCTTAATAGTAGTCCAGGTACCTTGGTAGAGAAAATGACCCTGAGCAAAAGTCACATATAAACATGGTTTTCCTTTTGAAGAAGGGAGACTGGAGTTTTTTCCTTGTATGTATCTATATTCAGACTACTGTCACTATGTATGGTGGATGTCTCCAACAGAAAAAATTAGCAAACCCATCCACTGTCATTAATCATTTGCTTGTTTTCAGGAAAGAGTATGCTGTTATTAATTTTTTTTCTAAATGTTTTCACTTCACACATATTTTTTACTATGTTATTCAAACATGTGTCTCAATTTATGTGGATTATTTTCTTCTTCTATATGGAGTATCTACTGGGGTCAAGGTATATATGGTCACAGGTTTTAATTCCAATCATATGGTTGGAAAAAAAGTACACCCTGCACCATTGTGTGTTTACTTGGCCTTTGTTTCTGTGACTTGTTACCTAAATCATGAAGGTACAAATTCAAACGACCTACACAAGGAATTGAAATCTCTCATCTTTAAGTAACTTATTATCAAACATTCAACATGCTAATTTGTTTGCTCAATACATATGTAAAGAAACAGCTAGAACTTCAAAAACAGTTAAAAATATAATTGAATATCTACGTTATGTAAAAAAGCTAGAGCGTTTTTACAGGGATTAGAGAAAAGGTGGTGTTAAAATTTTCTTTGTCCCTTGACAGTTTTAAGTTGAAGAAAGATTGCTACTTCCTCTCTTTATCAAGAAAGCTTTCATAATATGACCTTTTCCCCTGTTTACAGCCAAGCAATGAGTTTCATGGCCCACACTTCAGAACCTGACTTTAGAAAGAATTCCCCAGTTTATGAAATTCTGACTCAGTTCCCTTTCTCTGGTCTCCTTGCATGTTCTGTACCAGTCACTCTTTTTCCATCATGTCCCCCATTGACATCAATATGTTGAAAGATAATTTCCCTCCTCTCTTTTACAGTTTTATAGGTAGACAAACATGAATATTTGCTTCTCTGTTTATTCATGTGCTGTAATAATTTGTATCATCTCTGGCACTGCAGAGTACAACAACATTTATACAAACTGAAACTGCTAAGTTATTATCATAATTACTATTACTACCAATGATTATAAGCAAATTTAATTATTATTATAATGAGATACCTTTTATTGAGCACCAATTAAATTCTAATCTCTGTTCTAGATACTTTGTGAGCATTATTTTTCTTAATCTTTTTACAGCACTACAAGGTAAGATATGGAAATATAGCTACAAAAGTAACCTTCCCAAAGGTACATTACTAATGAGACATAACAAATTGGGAGATGCCACCCATAAAGTAAATTCTGCAAATGTTCCTTAATGCCACTGAAGATTTAGTGTTACAGAGAAAACTTTCACTTCTTCACTTTCCTCTGAGCCCTGTAACTTCAGTACAATTATCCACATGGTATCAGACATTTTAATAAGATCTAAGTAATTGTCAAAGTTAAGTAGAGATCTGCCTCAACTTATGGCTTCTGCTAAAGACCACAAGAATATGGTACTGATGATGTATATATTAGGGACCCATTGGTTCAGAGAGGCGCCCTTCAGAGGCCCCTTAGAGATACTAACATCACATCTTTCCACTGATAGAGTCAGCCCTATTATGGGAACGTGATTATTTGATTTGCATGTACAGAAGGCTTGCTCTGGACTGTCTATAATTATGTGAAGAAGCATTGGGTTTGCATCCTACAAATAAAAGAAACCATGGTGTAAAAGAATAGACATGGGCTTTGGAGTGAGTCAGAATTTGGGGCAAATAAATCCTTTTTTGCCTTATCTGTAGTATGGGAATAATCATGTTACCTTGCTTATTTTGTGTGTGTGTTTGTATGTGAGAAGTATAAATAAATAATCTAACATACCTAGCACAGTGCCTGGCACATACAATACCTTTGCTGACTCTATGAGATAACTGATTATAACATTATGTTTTCTTGGTGTGTGCTGGTAATATATTTTGCAGTATGCCACAAAAGGAGTTTCCTTAGTTCAGTGCAAAACTTCAACCACAAATTCTGATGCTTAAGGCTGTGATAGAGGGCAACGAACTTGTGTTTGCTATTTTGACCAATTGACATCCCTCTTTCCTTTCTAACTCTCCTAGAATCAAATTTTATGGCATGAAGCTTTAAAATGCAGGGAGCATAGATCTTGTCTTTCTTCTCACAAAGTCATAAAACAGACTTCATCCATTCATTTTAAGGATAGAAAGAACCCACAATCTGAAGGACAAAACCCTGTTCCCTCCATGCACAGGCAAAAGCTGACTTTGCAGTACAGAAATACCTGGGTCAAGTGGTACCAGCCGTGCAGAGTTAGCAAAGCAGAATTGGACTCATCACTGACAGCTCAGTTCAGCTACATTAGTAGGAACAAGGCTTTTTACATCTTTTCTGATATGTTCTTGAACAAAATAAAGGTCATACACAATGACAGAGCCCCACATAGGTCAGATTCTGGCAGAGGAATCTTAATTCTTTTTAACTATCAAGTCAAAATTCCAAGGGGCAGCCTTTAAGACTGCAGCATTCCCTGTCCAAATACAGGAATTGCAGCAAATAGCTATGAGTAGAAAGTCCTTCTAATACACCCCACAGCAATGATTGTAGTGCTCGTACCTGGTAGGTGCTTGATAAATATGCATCCTTTCATTAACTGTGAACAAAACGAGATTTTAGGTAAAGAGCAATGTTAACACCTCTTGGTGACATCTGAATTGTGTTTCTGCAACCACATATGGAAGGATGCACGTGATTCTTCCTCCTTATATTCGGTATCATTTTGAAAGTTCTGAGTATAAGTGAAATGACATCTGAAAATGGTGCTTAGGCTGCTCAGAAAAAGGGTGTGATGAAACCATGGTACATGAAATGAGCTAATTTACAGAAATATAGCTTTCAGAATGTAGCTTTCTGTCTCCAGTTTTACTTAGCACTCAGATTGCATTTGGGGATTTTGCCCCCTGTATAAAAATATAAAAACACTGGATTAGTATGGTCTTCCTATTCTTAAACTAGTTGAACAGGAATGAGAGAATATATGTGAGCTACCTAGAGAAGTCCAATTTTGTGTCAAGGATTTTACTAAGTGCTTTACATAAAATTATTCATTCACTCATCACAGAATCGCTTATAACTGATTGTCCCTATTTTACAGATGAGACAACTGAGGCTTTAAGAGATTAGGTATCTGATCTCATTCTATTCAACTCCAAAGTCTGTTCTCACTACCATCTTCTCTTGCTGTCATAACTTCCAAGTCAGCTTTTTAATTCTGGTCTATCTGTCCATCAAATGCAGCTCACTGTGAAAATCATTGTTTGCTGTGCTATTACTAAAAAATGTATATTTTATTTATATAATTCCCAAGTGTAACTCAAATTCTAATCAACAACCTCATTGTGGACTGGAGTTATTTGGTGACTGCAAACTTGCTAGTAGTCTGTGTATGTCCAAGTCTGGGAAAGTCAAGTTTTTCTTATGTTTTCTGGATATCCAGTGAAAATGAATTCAGGTCATTATATATTTTCTATTTTTCATGAAACTAAAATTATGCCTCATATGAATTGGCTAATTATTTATGCATGTATGCATGCACATGTACATACACACAACACATACACATATTCACAAGTAACTAAGAATGTACCACAAAAATTACTGAGGAGAGGCAAAGTCAACACATTTGGAAAAACACCAAAACTATAACAACATAAATGTTAATACCAATCATTAAGAATAGGTCAGTTCTGCTTAACACTAACTTGAAATTATATTGGAGGAATCATTTTATGTCTCGGACAATACAGAAAGTCATCATTACTATAACACATTACTTTTCTACAGAAGAGTATATCTGTAGATCTTTTTTTCTACAATATTTCATCATAGCCTTCACAACAACACTATGAGTTAAGAATAGTTATTTCCAAATTATATAGGAAGAAATCAAGGTTCCAAGACTTTGAACGACCTACCAACCATTAAGCAATACTTGCAATGTTTGACTGACATCTTCTGATTCTCAATCCAGAGGGTTTTTTTTTTTTTTGCTTCTGATTTTAACCCCAGCCTCCACCATTCCCCATTTTATCTGTGACTGCTGAGTAGTCCCAAATGGAGATGCAGATAATTGAGTGAGTTGGCTTAATTTATTGCAAAGCCCCTGCTCTATTCACACATCAATTAATCCATCTTTTATCCTGTAATTTATTGGGGTCCCTGAGAGGTTGTTCTGAAGTGATGGAGAACAGTATCAAGGACAAACAAAATAGCATTTGTCATCACAGACTGTATCTTCTTCTTCTCAAGAGTCTTCATTTTCTGTTGTAGGCTGATGCTCTTAGCCTATTCCTATTAGCCCCAGTTCCAGCATCAGCTCAGCTCTTTGAGCTAACAAACAGCTCTAGGCTGTTGTAATGACTCAGCAATCAAAATTTCAAGTTCAATCCACCTGGTCCTTACCCACCTCCAGGGCCGGGGTTGCAAAAGCTCCTCTCTGCTCTTGAACTTACTAGGGGATGTTCCTGGCTCCTTCTTAAAGGTTCTCAGTAGCTGACTTTCCAGCTGTCAACCCTGTTTGTTACAGAGGGAAAGAGCTATTCATGTGTTAAGTGCCCTGGGTCTTAAAAACACAGGAACACACTGGAGAATGTTGGGCCTCCTTGTCTGACTTCAGCAGAGTCCCAGGGAAAGGACTTCCAAGTCTAAATAGAGTTAAATACAGAAAGAAACTGGAATGTCCTTTATTCTCCCCAATAAACTCAGAGAAACCCTTCACCAATTCATTCTTTTAAAAATATAACCCTGCATATGCTGCTTCTAGGGAACTTTAGCCTTTTCTTTAGCAACTCTGACATGTTACTCCTACTGAAATGGAAGGCTCCCTACCCCCATTGACCTTTCTTTTCTGAATTCTCTAAGCAATAAAACAAACCCTGGTAAACCTCAAAACCCTCTCTACCACAAAATAAAACTGAAAAAGCCATGGACCTGGAGTTGGTTCTGATCAAAAGCTGTTTATTATTGCTCTGGCCTGAGCTGAAAATAAAGATGCAAAGTTACAGTTGTGCAAACACCATCAGGAACCCTTGAGATATGGGAGAGATGCTTTGCACATTGCATAAGCTGTAATCAGAAAAGCCTGAGTTGACTGTACCCCACTCCTATTATTAGCCTAAAATAAGTGATCATCAAAGTGTTGCTATCGCTAAAAGATTCACTCATTACAATTATTAAATCTTTAATACCCAAAAGCCAAGTTGGTATCTTTTGTTGTTTTTTTGTTTTGTTTTGTTTTGAGGTAGTATTGAGAATAATCTGTGCAATTAATTTTTACCAACACCACACATCTAAATATACCAGTACTTGGTGAGAATATGAATAGGAGAACAGTCAACATTAGATAACCTCAATGGAGAGAGGTACTAATTTGCCAGATTCCAGAAAGACATTTTCAAAGGACCTCTCTCTATTCAGAGCAGTCCTAACACTAAATAGATGACCTAAAATGCTGTCCTCCATACCTGGGACTAGTTGCCAAAAGATGCAGGTTAATAAAGAGCTGACAAACTTAAGGAATGCTGATTGTCCAGGCAGAGCTTGGGGAGCCTCCAATACCCTGCCATGACCCTTTGGCACTTGGAGTATCAGGATCCTTCTCCTTACAACAGAAACTTTGTGTTTCTTATTCGTATATTATTCTCACTTTCAGGGTTTATGAACCTCAGATGGTTTTTTCCACAAAGAAAATAAAATTTTATTTAGGATTTCTCCTAGGTTCAAGCCACTTAAAAATTAAAAAAACAAAACAACAAACCTCCTTTCTAGATAAGAAAAATGTACCTGGACGTTATGGGTCACAGATAAAAATATCATGATCATAAATCATTGACATGAAAGACATAAATTATACTGACAGGAGTTTTCCCATGGTAATTTTTACTGAGAGTACTGCCTGGAGTACCAGGTACAAGGTTGGGCCAGGGGTGGAGAAGGGGCAGCTTCTCACAGTTTTCCTCTTTTACTTGCTTCTCTAAAATCATTATGCAAAAAATATTAGATAGATGAAAGGCTAGGATAGCCTAGGGTAATACCAGAGTATAATCTCATCTTTAAGTTTTTTGTTTGTTTGTTTGCTTGTTTTCTTTTTGGAACTCCTTCTAAATATATATATAAAATCAATGTTTTGAGTATGATGCCTGACATCTCTCAACTTGGGTGCTCTCATAAATCTTTGACCCAGGCCACGTAGCATCTGAATAAATATATTATGCTACAATTTTCATCTTCTTTCTATACATAGATATCAACACCTGGAGAGAATCACTTAGGTGTGCTCTTCTCTACCTAGTTACCACACCTGTCATCTCTTCCATGAACGTGTCCACAGTAACAGTTCAAGTTGGCTAACATTCCATGAACTAACACTATTCTTTTCAGGACAAACCATCCACATGCACTGGCAGATGAAGAGTAAGGTTCTGCTGCCTTCCTGTGAGGTCTCAGCATTTTAGAAACCTATTTACAAGTGATTTTTTACTCGTGGGGAGAAGCTAATTGATACCAATGCAGAGATAAAAATACTACAAGACACGGGAACACAGATGTTATCACAATGAAATGATATTTTGCTTTAATTAAATAACCTTGGGATTGAAACAGGTGAAATATTGTCTGCATTTCACTTTGAAGGAAAAGCTTGGAGGTGCGGGTGAAGAAAGGCACAGTTAACTACCAGGAAACTAAAGAGACTGAGTTAGGCAAGATGTTTGAGTAAAGTCACCTGAATTCCTGATGCCACTTGCTTTTACAGCCAAGAATAGGCAATTAAGAGCAATTTTCAAACACATCCCCTTCTCAGGGGACCACATAGGGTAAGAGGATGTTCCAAAATGAGCGACACTAGTCTTAATCAGGGAACACTGCATTCGGAAAGGTTAATGAGATGCAATAGTGAGAGAATCAGTGCAAAAAGAGAGAGGTTCAAAATACTAAACAATTTCCACTTTGTTCTCATTTCCTCCAATTAAGAGCTGGTGAAGCAGCTTTTCTGTATTCCACACATTCGCTACTCTCTAGAGCAGATATAACTAACTATTCAAGGAGAAAAAAAAATAGAGCTATGAGGAGGGGGAAGTCTACTATTAAGTTATCATGAAAGTCCGGATTACACCCCCACCTCCCCAGCCCCCAGTCTCTGAGCAGACACACTTTGCCTCTAACTCAGAGCCTGTGCCTGTCGCTTTTCTGATTAATGCTTTTCCTCAAATTTAGACAGTATTTCAAGGCAGGAGAAAGCTGGAATTATTTTTTTTTCCGGATTTCATATATTCAGAATTCCCTGTGAAAATGTTAGATAAACAAGAGAGGTATAAAAATGGTAAGAGGAAAGGGGGGATGGTTATACAAATGGAAATAACCTCCTTGGCATAAAAATAGCCCCAAAATGCCACACACTGAGTTCTTCTGAGCATTCCAGTCTCTAGAAATGAGCGTATAAACTGCATATGGATTTCCGAAAACAAGCAGGAAAACACAAACATTGCAAGACAACAAGGACCGAGATCTGAGGAGTCCCGTGACTTACCTTCTTTATGGATCCTCAAAGTTCACCAAGGAAAATTTACAATCCTCTAGCTTGCCGTGCACTACTCTATTTTCTTTTCTTCTTTTTATTTTTTTAAGTCATATCGGAGAAAAATAATCAGTTTTCAAAGGTTCCATGTATCTGATCTTCCAGCACCAGCAAAAACGTGTCCAAGAGACTCCGCCAAAAAGTAAGCCAAAAACTCATCAAAGGCAAAAGCAGAAGGGGGAGTGGGGAAGCAAGGAGGTGGCAAAAGGCTGGGGGTGGGGGCTACAGACTGTGAGCCCAAGTGCCCGGAGAATATTGTCACGCTGTTGAAATCTCCTACTGTACGAAATACCTGCTTTGGTTGTCACACTAACACGTACACACACACGGACACTCACACATTCTCTTTCATGCAAAGCAGGCACCCACACTCACAAACACATACAAACACAGGCACTCACACAAACCAGTGTAATGAAAACTGTCAGTAGTAACCTCCAAGAGCTGCTGTGTGCTGCAGATGGCACAGCTCACTGTTACCTTCCCAGATCTGTGAAGGATCAAATGAACATCCAAAATCAGGGGGGCCCCAGGACTAGGTAGATTCCGGATCCCTCTCCCCCAGGCAGATGCATCAAGCCAGGAGCAGGTCAATCAGCAGAGGTGTCTGCTTGCAGGGTGCCCCGGATTATGGCAAGGTTATTAATCTTGATGTGCTGCATCCCCCACCCCCAACATTCGGCAGCCTGCATTGAGATGATTGCCAGAGCTGTGTCTGTCCCTGTTCTACTGCATTTGCTCAGCCCTCTGATGCTGCAAGTGAGACACGGTGGAGGCAAGAATACTAATAAGGTGGTTAGCTACAGTTTCTTCAAGGCAGTCGGCATGCAGTACAGTAAATGTGTACTTCCCAGTGCTCCGCGTGTGAGCCTGCGTGTCTGCAGGGAGGGCAGTGAATCCATCTCCGGCCAGAAGACGAAATGGTTTGCATCCTGCCTGGGAGAACTATATCATCATCGGAATCATCACTGTCCTGCAACGGCGCTGTCTATGACAGTATTTTGCTTGGGATAAAGAAGGGGGTTTAATGGTTTAGAAGCCTAGAGCTGGCATTTAAAAGAGAGAAAAAAAAATGTCTAGGGAGACAAATTAGCTTTATAAATAGGATCCAAGGAGACCGAGGCAAAATTTTAACATGCTGCTTCCCTGGCTGTTAAATGGAAATACAAAGCAATTTCAAAAACCAGCTCCAGACTATAAATCTTGGAGCTGGCAACAAGTATCTGAATTTGACTGATGGGATCATAGATAAATGGATTCTTGGTAATATAAAAAGTTTGCTCATGCATTCTGCTTCATAGCCATGGATCCGATGTATGCAGCAATTTAGGTACAGTTCATTCATTTTTAAACATGAATTTAGACTTGACACCTGCAATTTTACTTTAATGTACACTTTTAAATCACATAGCTATCAAATTGCAGAGAACATCTGTGTGGGACAGTTTCACTAGAGGGATTGGTTAACAATTGTCCATCACGAGCATTATAATACATAACATTTTTACCTGAAACGAGCTTAAAGTTTTCAGAAAAAAAGTATACATCTCTTTTAGTACCAAACAATGAAATTAAAAATACATGTGTAATATGCTAAATAAGTTATCAGCCTCTAGAGGGCTAAATTTTCTGCTCCTTTGATTCAGTTTCATATTAAAATACCTTTTCATTAGTTTGGGACCTCACTATATTCTTTAAGTTGAATTAACTGGTATTATCTGGAAAAGTTGGACAGTTGGAGAAGGTAGATAAAGGCTAATTATAGAGCAGTGTAATACCAGGTATTGCCAGCAGATGTCACAAAAGAAAACACCGGTAAAATAATTCTTCCGAGAACGGCAAGCATTTAATCTTATTTACTAAACACATATCTTAATAAAATTGATGGGACTAATATGAAATACTGAATTTTTATAAAATTTTAAGGTGCAAATAAGAGCTTAGAGTATAACTTGCCTTTTATATTTTTCCAAATATCCCTCTCAAATCACCATTTTTCATAACCCTGGTAGATTTTCTATTATTAATATTGGAAAAAATAGTGTGCCATTAACTAAGATTAGACTTGCATATAATACTATTTCTATTAGTGATTTTATTTTGTTCCATAAAGTATAGCATCAACATATTATATGTAATAAAGCAGCTACTAGATTAAACTACAAAACAGTTTGTAAATTGGAGGAATACAGTTAGTCTATAAAAATTAGTGTGAAAGAATTATTCATGTTTAGGACTCAAACACTTAAAAAAGTAACACATATGTAGGATGTACAAAGAATTTTGACTGGTCTTTATCAATTCTATTTATGCTAATGTGTGAAATGTTTAAAAGAATCTAGCATATCATCTTAGCCTTCATTTACTTAAGTATAACTAATGGGTACACACCAGCTCGCAGCACTAATTGGCAAAATTGTAAGTAAAATACAGTATTAAAAATCGGCCTTTGGAATTTAGATAGATCTAGGTTCAAATTTTAGTTTTTCCTCGTATAGCATAGTTAGTCTCTACAAGTCATATATCTGTGTCTTTTATTGGGGTGGGGTTGTGCTTTGTCTCTGTCTCTCCTTTTTTAAATTTTTAACTTTTAAAAAAATTTCTTTGAAATCAGGTTGCTATGTCACTTGAAAGCAGGACACTAATATGTACCCAATAGGATTATTGTTAGGATTGGAATGAATTAATATTTATTATGTGCTTACCATATCCCCTGACACATAGTAAGCGATCTATCAGTGCTACAAATGTCTTATAAATAAAGTAGATATTTGATTTGTACTATGTTAGTCTGGCTTTGTGGACTACCAAGTTAAAGAAGAGAAATTATTTAATCAATCCTTTTGGTACTGAAGATGTGCTTTTAAATTTATTTTTACGAAGAGTTGGTTTGATCTTGTTTTTGTAATAAACCTATAGTTATATAACATGCGCCACTCTTTAAAAGTTTATTATATGCATCCCAGTCAGCCCTCGGTATCCATGATCTCATATTCATAAAATAATTTTTTAAAATAATGATACAATAATAAAAAGAATACAAATTTTAAAAAGCAATATAACAAATATTTACATTGTATTAGCTATTATAAGTTATGTAGAGATGATTCATGAAGGATGTGCTTAAGTTATATGCAAATACTACACCATTTAATATAAGGTACTTGAGCAGTCATGGATTTTGATACACAGAGGGGTCCTGGAACAAACTCCCCATGAATATCTAGGAATGACTGTACATGCATTCTTGCTTTACATATGTGTCCTAAGACTCAATAGGAAAGGGAAATCACTTTCTTGATTGTCTGATATTTTGACTCAGACAGAGTATTTGGAAGGAAGTCTAATAGCAAACACTGCTTCCTCATCAAGACTTGCTTTGAAGCCGATAGTGTCACCAAACACTAAAGTGTTGGTATTTAACAAAGTGCTAGGCGCTTATGTTTATGTCCCCCCAAATTTATATATTGAAGCCCTAATTCCTAATACTATGATATTTGGAAATGGGGTGATGAGATTCAAGACAAACTATTCCAAAATATGGCACCTTGACATTTAAGAAAATGACAGAAGTAGAAAGGTCACTCTCACTTTGCTCTTCCCTTCTCCCCTGAAACTGGCCATAAAATCTAGCTAGTCTTACTAAAGTGAGGTTATAAAACCTTCATTCCAGCGGAGGCCCTCCCCATACACTGAGAAAAGAGAAATTCTGAGAAATTCTTGTCCTTGCAAACACAGAGATGCCAAGAAGAATCTGAACAAATGGGCCTGGCTAAGTTATCTCCACTTTATTGCCTTTAAATCTTAACCTTTTTCTCTAATTGTTCTTCTACATGACTGTATACCATTCATCAAATATAAGCATAAATATACACAAATTTGTCCATTTGGGTCTTCATTTCTGAAGGATCCCATGTCACCTGAAACGTGTTAAATACATTTGTATGTTTTCATCTTGTTAATTTGTAATGTGATATAAGGACCTCAGCCATAAACTTTGTGATGAGTGAGGAAAAACATACTACTTTTTCTTCCCTACAAGGGCCTTTAGGAGTTAATTAGGTCACGAGGGTGGAGCCCTCTTAAGTAGGATTAGTGCCCTCTTAATAAGGGATGTGAGAGAGAAAATCTCTCTCTTTGTCATGTTAGAATGCAACAAGAAGGTGTCTATTCATAAACCAGGAAGAGAACCCTCACCAGAAGGCAAATCAGCAGGTGATACCTTGATCTTTGAATTTCCAGCCTCCAGAATTATGAGAAATAAATTTCTGTTGTTTAAGCTGCTCAGCTAAGACACAAGGTAAAATGAAATAAAATAAAAAATAAAATAAAATAAAATAAAAATAGTTACAGTTTATTAATCAGAAATTCAATGACAGACTACAGCAGATTATCATTTTTAAATGGATGCTTGGATATTGAATCTTTTGGCTACTGATCACTGGACAATTATTAGCTAAACAGTAAGTGCTTTTTGAGAGAAAGGCATACCAACAAGGTGGCTACAGGGCATAGTTACATGTAAATTCCTTCTGGGTCTCTTGAAGAAATTCATTAGATTAAAAATGTGTGTTATAAAATTAAACAGTTTATCGCTAAGCCTATTGTTCTTCACTCAGCATCCTAAAACTCTAGGGTGGGTTGAATAATCTGTAAAGTTGAAAAAAAGTTTCTTTGAAATCACATTGCTATGTAAGATTAAATACATCTCCTCCTTCATTCCAAGAAAGCTTAGTGTTATCAATAGTCCTCTAAGTATATTACTAAGAGCGTACATAATGGTAACATATTGTTCCATGAAGGGAGAGCACTGGTGAGTTCATTTATTTCCTCATATGCAAAATATTAAAAATTAAAATAATAGAAAATTTTTAAAACTTCCTTTTTTGGGGGGGAGGGGATGGAGTCTTACTCTATCACCCAGGCTAGAGTGCAGTGGCACACTCTCGGCTGACTGCAACCTCCACCTCCTGGATTCAAGCGATTCTCCTGCCTCAGCCTCCGAAGTAGCTGGGACTACAGGTGCACACCACCATGCCCAGCTAATTTTTGTATTTTTAGTTGAGACAGGGTTTCACCATATTGGCCAAGCTGGTCTTGAACTACTGACCTTGTGTCCATCTGCCTTGGCCTCCCAAAGTGCTGGGATTACAGGCATGAGCCACTGCACCCAGTCAAAAACTTCTTTTCTAGTAATAGAAAACCTCGAGTTTGGGGGGGAAAAAAAAAAAAGCCCAGATAATCTGGGACTTCTGGACAGTATGTTTGAATTAAGGAAGAAGAAATGCATCTATATCCACATTATTGAAAAATTCTAAAGTTTTCTGAGATAATAAGTGATCACCTACTACAGACAGCAGATATATGTATGGCTTTAATATGAATATGTTTTATTTTGGGGGAGTAAATAGTGAGTATGAAAGATCCCACCACCATCAATATGAACAGATTCCTCTTCCAATTTATATGTGAAAACTGCAATTTCATAGCTTCTCTCAGCACAGTTTACAATATGTCACTCATGCTTCTGTTTGAGACCTATATTATAGGCTAAGACATAAGCCTAAAACAGAAACTTAATTTAGTATTTGTTCCCTCCTTGGCTTATTGTCAAATCAGTTTGCCTGAAATTCAAGTTTTCTGAATTCATTTAATAGCCTAAAAGATTATATTCTATTATTTCATCTCTTGAAATTTTCATTAACTACATATTGAATTAAGCTTGGCTCTTTTATTTAAAGTGTTTTAACCAGTTACTGAGGGTTGGACATTTATTATGTTTCTCAAATTATTTAACCTTCCTATTTATATCCAGAAATTGCAAGCTTAGATAAGTGCAGCATAAATGTTGAGCTATTTGGATCAATTTCTCCATGAAGTTAGCCTTGAACTTTATAATTACTTCCTCTCATAAATCTAAAGCATATTCATTTAATCCATCTTCACTTAACGTTTATTATTTTATATGCATAATATACATCTTTAAAAAACTTTTTTTTATGTCTTACATCTTTTTATTTCCTAGAGAGAGCCTAACATAGCTCCCTCCAAACCTCAGGTAATGGATAATTTTTTATAGTTTTTACTAATAAAAAACATGCTAGACATAATTCAATTTAGAAGCTTTATATAGCATGTCATGGACCATGGCTCTTCTTTCAACTTCAGGCTCTAAATAGAATAATAATAGTTGGGGTGTAGATTACCTGCAGTTGAAACCTACAACTTCATTAGTTATTTGCCAATTCATAATAATTTTGTATTATTCTTTCAATATCTGTAAAATCTATAGTGATCCCCTCTCTCTCATTCCTGATATTGGAAACATGTACATTCTCTTTGTCAGCCTGGCTAGAGGTTTATAAATTTTAAAGATATCAGAGAGCCAACTCTTTAATTTATTTTTCTGTTTTTCATTTAACTGACTTCTTCTGCCTTTATTAATGTTTTTTTCTTCTGTTTATTTTGGTTTCTATTTCCTCTTGTTCTTCTACTTTGTTAAATACAGGCTTTGGACATTGATGTGAGACCATTCTTTTCTAATGTGAGGTTTTATTGCAATAAATTTTCCTCTAAAAACTGTATAGGCTGCACATAACAAATTCTATTATGTTGTGTTTACATTTTCATTTGGTTAAAAATACTTTTTAATTTTTCATTTGGTCTCTTGTTTATACCATGGTTTATTTATAAGTATGTTATTTAATTTCCAAATATTTGAGAATTTTCCATTTATCTTTCTGTTACGGATTTCTCATATTAATTCCATTGTGATCAGAGATCATTCTTTGTATGAATTGATTTCTGTTAAATTTATAAAGATTTGTTTTGTGACCCAAAATATGGCATAACTTGGTAAATGTTCCTTGTGGTCTTAAAAATAACATGTGTTCCACTGTGGTTAAGTGAAGCATTCTATAAATGTCAATTACAACAAGTTGGTGGGTAATGTGGTTTAGTGTCTCTATACTCTTAAATGATTTTCTATCTACTTATTATCAAAATCCTTCACTGTAATTGTAGATTTATCAGTTTTACCTGGTTTTGCTTTGGAAATTTTGAAGCTCTGTTACTAGACACGTACATGTTGAGGATTAAATACTTACTATGAAATCATTATGAAATTACCCTTTTTGTCACTGGTAATTTTTTAAACAAAATTTACTTTATCTGGCATTGATATAGCCACATCTTTTTTTTGGATTACTAGTAGTAGCCTATCTCTTTTTGCATCTTTTTACTTTCAACCTATGTGCATCTTTATTTAAAGTTTCTTTTGATCAACATATAGTTGTGTCTTACTTTTTTACTCAATATTACAATATCTGATATTTAATTAGGAATGATTATATCATTTAGGTTTGTTGTAATTACTGATAAAGCTGAGTTAGAATCTACGTACGGCCACTTCGACTGATGTGTTTGATCTACCCTTTGTTCCTATTTACTTCTTTTTCTACTTTTGTTAGGATCGAATATTTTTAAAATATGATTTTATCTCATTCATTGGTTTATTTGGCGGTATCCTTCCTTGCTCTCTCCCCCTCCTCCTTCACTCCCTTCCTTTTTTTTTTTTTTTTTTTTTTTTTTGAGACAGAGTCTCACTCTGTCTACCAGGCTGGAGTGCAGTGGCATGATCTCAGTTCACTGCAACCTTTACCTCTTGAGTTCAAGCGATTCTTGTGCCTCAGCCACCCAAGTAGCTGGAATTACAGGCGTGTGCCACCAAACCCAGCTAATTTTTGTATTTTTAGTAGAGACAGGGTTTCACCATGTTGGCCAAGCTGGTCTCGAATGCCTGACCTCAAGTGATCCACCCACCTCGGCCTCCCAAAGTGCTGGGATTACAGGAGTGAGTCACTGCATCAGGCCTATTCTTTTCTTTCTTTAGTGGGGAAGATTGCTGTAGGATTTACAGTATATACCTTTAAGTTATAGCCTACCTTCCAGTAATATAATACCATTTCATGTAGAATGTAAGTATGCAACAGTATTTATCATGTTCCTCTCCTCTGGACTTTGTGTATTATTGTCATATGTCTGTCTTCCACATTTGTTATGAGCCCAATAATATATTGATATTATTTTTCTTTGGTCATTAGACCTTTTAAGATGACTTAAAAATAAGAAAAATAACTGACATTTATTCACATATCATAATTACAATTCCCTATGCTCTTCATTCATATATATACATATAGATTCCCATCTGTTATCACGTTTCTTCTGCCTGAAGGACCTCCTTTAACATACTTTGGAACTGCTGGCAATGAATTTTTTCAGCTTTTGTGTGTCTGAAAAAGCACTGGGTCCATTGTCTTGTTTCATTATTTAAAAAAAAAAAAAAAAAAAAAAAAAAGCCGGGTGCGTTGGCTTATGCCTGTAATCCAGCACTTTGGGATCCTGAGGAGGGTGGATCACGAGGTCAGGAGTTCGAGACCAGCCTGGCAAACATGGTGAAACTCCATCTCTACTAATAATACACACACAAAAAAATTAGCTGGGCATGGTGGCAGACACCTGTAATGCCAGCTACTCGGGAGGCTGAGGCAGGAGAATCACTTGAACCTGGGAGGCGGAGGTTGCAGTGAGCCAAGATGGTGCCATTGCACTCCAGCCTGGGCAACAGGGCGAGATCCCATCTCTAAATAAATAAATAAATAAATAAATAAATAAAAGAAAAATTTAAAAAAGAAAAAAAGAAAGGTTCTGCTGCTATTGTTCCTCTGTACATAATGGCTCTATTTACTCTGAGGATGTTTTGATTTTTTTCTGTTTTACTCTGCATTTTCTTAAGTAATTTAATGATGTTCTTTATTGTGGTTTTTCTTCAGGTTTATATTACTTAGATTTCAATGAGCTTTCTGAATCTTTGAGTTTATAATTTTTATCAACATTTAAAAAAATTTAGACATTATTTCTTCATATCATTTACCTGTCCCTATTCCGTCTTTTTGATGACTCCAGTTTACATGCATAGTAGGCAGCTTATCACTTAATGTTGTCTTACATCTCATTGATAATCTGATAATCTCTTCTCTTCTTCATGTCTTTTTCTGTGTTTCATTTTAGATATTTTCTATTGCTAAATCTTTAATATTTATATTTTCTGCTGTAGTAACAAATATGCTATTAATTTCGTTGTGTTTATTTTAAATCTCAATTTTATTTTATTTATTTATTTACTTATTTTGGCTGGAGTGCAATGGCACGATCTCGGCTCACTGCAACCTCCACCTCCCAGGTTCAAGGGATTCTCCTGCCTCAGCCTCTGGAGTAGCTGGGATTACAGGCATGCACTAACTCACCTAACTTTGTATTTTTAGTAGAGACAGGGTTTCTCCATGTTGGTCAGGCTGATCTTGAACTCCTGACCTCAGGCGATCTTGGCCTCCCAAAGTGCTGGGATTATAGGCGTGAGCCACCACACCTGGCTAAATCTCACATATTACAGTTTTCATCTAAAGAAGATTATTTTGGATCTTTAAGTCTTCCATTCCTCTCTTTAACTTACTTATGTTTTCATCTACTTTCTTGAAAACACAAAACATATTTATATAGTTTAATGTTCTTCTTTATTAAATCTTTTATCTCCATTATTTCTCAATTGGTTGAAGTTAATTATCTTTCTCCATCACTGTGGGTTATAAATTATTATTTCTAAGCCTGTCTGGTAATTCTGGTTGTATGTTAACAAATTTTAATTTTATGTTATTGGAGGCTGATTTTTTTTTTTTTTTTTTTTTGAGATGGAGTCTCACTCTATCATCCAGGCTGGAGTACAGTGGTATGACCTCAGCTCACTGCAACCTCCACCTCCCTGGTTCAAGCAATTCCCCTTCCTCTACCTCCCGAGTAGCTGGGATTACAGGTACATGCCACCACATTTGGCTAATTTTGTTGTTGTTGTTGTTGTATTTTTATTAGAGACAGGGTTTCACCATGTTGGCCAGATCAAAATATGATTCTTACAGTTTTTCTGGAAAACAGTTATTTGAAAGAAGTTTGAGATTTCTAATTGTTTGAATGTAAACTTTGTAAGGCAAGACCACAGAACCCTTAGTCTAAGGCTAATGTTTCCCCACTACTGAGGCAAAGCAACACTGCATACTCTACCTGATGCTCATGTCTTATGAAGTTTTCCCTCTCTGACTAGTGGGAACAGAAAGTATTTCTGGCTTCTTAAGAACTTTTGGAATTGTTCTTCTTGCTTTCTTAGGTAGTTATTTCCCTAGTACTGGTAGTTTCCTCTCCGTCATCCTCTGATTAGTCCTCTGATGAAGACTAACATGAAGACTAATTCTGCAGATCGTAAAAGCTATCTCACTCCACAGTGTACTCCTTTTGGTACTCTGTCCTGTGAACTCCGGCTGGATTGGCCACAACAGACTCCAGCCTCTCTTGCTTCCACTCAGGGAGACTCTGAGCCCACCGAAGGTCTCCCTCCCTACTGTATAGTCTGGAAACTCTCTCCAGCAGTAAACTGGGTCAATCACAGGGCTTATCTCATTTGTTTCTCTACCCTCAGAGTTTACTATTCAGTGCTGACTTTTGTCCAGTAGAGTTGCAGTTTCAAATACTTTGTCCAATTTGTTTTAGTTTATTAAAGGGTGAGAATGGGTCTGTTCCCTGTTACTCTGGTTTGGCTGGAAACAGAAGTCTCTAGTTACCCATTCAAACAAAAATTGATATCACAACTGAATTTATTGTCTGTTTGTTCGTTTATTTTTGAGACTGCATCTTGCCCTGTCGCCCAGGCTGGAGTGCAGTGGCATGAACCCGGTTGACTGCAGACTCCACTTCCTGGGCTTAGGTAATACTCCTATCTCAACCTCCTGAGTAGCTTAGACTACAGGTGTGCACCACCACACCTGGCTAGTTTTTTTTTTTTTTTTTTTTTTTTGTAGAGATGGGGTTTTATTATGTTGCCCAGGTTGATCTCTAACTCTTGGGTTCAAGCAATTTGCCAGTCTTGGCCTCCCAAAGTGCGAGGATTACAGGCGTGAACCACCATGCTCAGCCCACAATTTATTTTATACAAGTTACTATTCATTTAGCCGGGAGCACAGTGTTGAATCAAACAGATCACATTTTTCCAATCATGTGGTCTCCATTCTAGTGGAGTCTTATAATTAGTAAATGAGTTAAGCAAATATGCATAAAAATATCTGAGAGAGTTTAAGAGTTGTGAATAAAATAGAAGACGTAGCATGATTGATATGGTTTGGCTGTGTCCCCACCCAAATCTCGAGTTGTAGTTCCATAATTCCCCTCTGTCGTGAGAGGTACCTGGTGGGAGGTAATTAAATCGTGGAGGCAGGTCTTTCCCATGCTGTTCTCGTGATAGTGGATAAGTCTCATGAGATCTGATGGTTTTATAAAGGAAAGTTCCCCTGTACATGTCCTCTCTCTTGCCTGCCCCCATGTAAGAGGTGACTTTGCTCCTCACTCACCTTCTGTCATGATTGTGAGGCCTCCCCAACCATATGTAACTGTGAGCCAATCAAAACCCTTTTCCTTATAAATTACCCAGTCTGGGGTATGTCTTTATTAGCATGTGAGAACAGACTAATACAGTGATAGAGAATAACGGAATAGGCTATTTTAGTTAGGTTGATCAACAAATCTCTCAAGGGTTGGCGTATAAATATCTAAATGATGACAAATTAGCCATGCAAAGACCTGGGATAAGTACATTTCAGGCAGAGGGGAGTGCAAACACAAAGGACTGAAGTCAGAAACAAAGCTTTTCCCACCAAGAAAGAGGACTTGATGCTAGATGATTGTCTTTTATACATTTCTGTCTCCATTATGTGGTGTATGGAGAGGCAAAATATAAAAGCTCAGTAACATGGTTTATTGTTAATCATGGATAAAAGTCCAAAGCAAACATTTTACACTATAGAGATTACTTTTGATAACTCTACCAACTTAACGTGAGGCTAGAAAACTGAATAAAGGTTTTAAAATCCTTTTCTGCTATAATCAGTCAGGGTAAACCAGTTTTTGTTTTAGTAACAAAAACAATAACAATAACAAATTCCAACCAAACAATCAAAACAATTTCTTGTTAACACAGATTCATCAGACCTTAACCTCCACTGGAGTTGACAGTTGATAAAAGGGCTCAATTCATTGTAGTTACTTAGGATCTCAGGCTGACAAAACTTCATCTTGACTGATGCTTTCATAATCATTTTCTAATGGACAAGAATATATGGCAAGTAACACACTGTATTCAAAAGTTTCAAGAAATGGTTCATATTGTTTCCACTCATATTGTTTATAGAAACAAATTAATATAGCACACCTAACTTTGAAAGGGTAGAGAAGGCTGGGCATGGTGGTTCATGCCTGTAATCCCAAGAATTTGGGGGCATAAGTGTGTAGGTTTCTTGAGCCCAGGAGTTTGAGACCAGCCTGGCTAACATGGTGAAATCCCATCTCTACAAAAAATACAAAATTAGCTAGGTATGGTGGTGTGAACCTGTGGTCCCAGCTAGTTGGGAGAATGAGGTGGGAAGATCACCTGAGCTCAGGTAGGTCTAGGCTATAGTGAGAAATGACCATTCCACTGCACTCTAGCCTGGGCAAGAGTGTGACCCTGTCTCAAAAAAAAAAAAAAAAAAAAAGAAAAGAAAAGAAAGAAGTAGAAAAGAAGAAAGAGCAGGGAAGCGCAATTCTACCATATGTGTTGAAAGTAGAGAGAAAGAAATATTTTATTATATTGCTAATGAAGGCCACACCCTCTATCAAGGAATCTGTATATTCATGCCTTGAATAAAACTAGAAATTACCCCTTATTTAATCAAATTCAGTATGAAAGCACCATTCATAGAATAGAAGATCAAGTATTAGGCACACACACACATATATTCTGAATTTTCCTTGCTGTCTTCGAATTCCAATTAGTAAAGTGGTCTACCAGTATTTTTTTTCCCCTATAAGAGAGTTTAAAAGCGGTAACTTACTCCAAGAAAAGTTTCAGCAACTTTGAGAACAAAGTTCTACATTTAAAAGCTATCTCTAATTTTGAGAACCAACCTTTACAAGAAGGCAGTATTAAAAAGTTTCAGGATTCTATCGTAAATTGAACTGCTTCCACAACAATACCCATCTGAGAGAAACGACAAAATGGATCTGGGGAATAATTAAACACTGAAGTAGACAAAAAAATGTCATTTTCCCGAGTACTGTCTCCAACTACTACAGTTCAGGGTAACTTCACATTTACTTTTCCTCAAGAAAGAAAGAAAGAAAAAGAAAAAAATATATGCACTTAAATCCAAGAACCTAGCTATGATGCTAGGAGCTTTTATGTATGTAGATGACAGCAGTTTTTAGCTTTCCAGTGTTTTGGATTTATATTTTTTATATAAATGACATTTATGTATAAATTGTCCACCACCATCTACCCTCCACCATGTACCCTCCTCATACCACTCCAGGCCTTGGGTAGTTGTCTTACATCAGGTTTTTCAAGGCAATGGAGGGTAATGTATGCTTTTTCTTGGCATTCTTTTCATTGGATCTCTTTTTGTGGCTTCTCCTTACCATAAGAAAAGGGCCAAATAAATCATTCATTTGACTCAATTGAGAAGTTTGGCCAAATCAGTACAAGTAAATAACAAGCATCTTACAAAGTCTAACCCTTACAATTACATGCACCAAGGCTTGGGGAGATTACTCAAGGATTTTGACATCAAATAGTAGTAATTGTAAGCAGGGAGTTCAATTTTCTTGGAGATTTTCCTGCATTTACTTCTAATTCAAAAGTACAACATAAGTTGAAGTTGTGTCAGATGAGGGAAGTGGCAGAGCTTTTGGTCTTCATCAGTATCATGAATATTAGATATGAATTCTAATTTAATTACACTTCTGGCTCTTTCTTCGATAATTTGAACAGCCCTGTCATGTTGACCAGTAAAAATACATATGCTAATATATAACTTCAGGAGTTAGGAAAAACTAGTAGGAAATATTTGCCTTTACCTGAAGAAGATTGAGTTATGTCTGTGTACACACAAACACAAACTGTTGCATCCACCCATATAAGAAGAGGTTCATTCTCCTATATAACCATGAACACCCATAGGGAATGATGCTCATTAATTTGGTAATGCTCATCAGTCACCTTCCATCAAATGCAGTTTCCAGAACAATATGTACATTATATTGTATTGTCCTTCACTTTCAGCTTCAAAACTAGTGCCTGTGAAAAACTGTGATGGCTTGAATGACTCAAGGTCTGTACATCACAAAAGTGTACTTTGCGTCCTGGTGAGGAGAAAAAACCTCTTCTGTATGGCTTCCTTGATCATCCTGTGGTGTGGCTGTGGAAAAGAATTTGGGGCACCTTTTATCTACCTTTGTTTTGTCCAGACAATTAGCTAGGCAACTGTTTTCCCTCAGCTAATTCTAAAGACCCCATTCGATCCTATGCTCCAAAAGTTTACTACTGCTGAAACCTTTTCTTCCAAGGTCAATTTTTGGTGCTATGATTGCCATCTTCACATTATTTTTAAATGATAGAAAGGTAGATTTTTCTTATCAAAATTTGGCCAATAATTTCTACTGGAAGTATAAGGCATTCAGACTTCTCTGTGATATAGTAGAACAAGAAATTCTAAACATACCACTGCTTTTGGGGGACATTTCAAGCTAAAGAGGAATTGGAAGAAAATTTCACAGGTTAGAATATGTGATTTTCACATACTTTTGGTGGTAATGTTTGAACAATCTGAGAAAAGATCCCCCACACATACACACCCTCAACAGGTATAAGTAGCTAAGCCTCCATCAGTTAAAAATAATATCCTCTATCAACATTATGCGTTTTATGCCAGAACAATCTCTCACCAGTTTGCTTATTTTGAGGCTTTTTATAAGGATGAGTATACACCAACTGAGTCATTATATTTATATGATCATTAAACTAGGAATCTCTAAGGGTGAAGAGCTGTGAGACACTAGGCAAATCTCTCTCTTTGTGTATCTCATTTCCTTATCAAAAGCTAACTGCCTGTAAGGAACTATTTATATCACAGGCTTATGGTAGGAATCAAACATGATGATGCATATAAAAGATTTATTATACCATTATAAATACTACAAATACCATTATAAATATTACTATTAATATTATGACAAAAATTATATGAAAATTATTATTACTAACAGAACCATTTTCACATTGACGTAAACTGTATGAATAAACCTAAGGTATAGCAAACTCATTTGGGAATCTGAGCAAAAAGATTCCATAACTACCGTAGTGGATAGCCAGGACAAGAACAAGGGTTAGAAATAACTAGGCCATCCCAGTGTATCAAGAATATCTAAAAATTGTTATCATGAAACTATTTTTTTGAATGTGATAATCATAAAAAGCCCAACATTGCAATATTTTTTTTAAGCAAGACTTAACTGAATCTTTTCTCTGATCCAATGTGCAAGAATCTGTCCACATGAGAATAGTTGAGGTCAACAGTATCAAAATATTACATCAGCTTGATCCAGGTTGACCTCCCTGTGTATGTGTGTTCATGTATTGTATGGGTTATAATACAGTCTCAAGCGTAAATACTGATCCCAAATTGGAAGTCATTGCAAACTTTCTTTGGGAAGTTTTAACAAATATACCATTTTGTCAGAGTGTATTTCAGTTGTACAATCATCCCTTGGTATCCATTGGGTATCCATTTCAGGACCTCCTGTGAATATCAAAATCTGAAAACGCTCAATTCCTTAATATAAAATGATTCAGTATTTGCATATAGCCCACACAAATCCTCTCATATACAGCAAGTCCTTACTTTGACAGGTTCTTGGAAACCGACTTTAAGTTAAATGGCATATAAAACAAATTTCACCATAGGCCAATTGATATAAACAAGAGTAAAGGTCTTAGAGCATATTTCTAGTCACAAGATCATTACCAAACTTCTAAACAAAGACCCAAAACACTAGCAATATTAAACACTGAAATAAATGATCACTAAACACACATTTAAGAAAGATCAGTCCAGCTCAGTGACTCACACATGTAATCCTAGCATTTTGGGGGCTGAGGCAGGAGGATCGCTTGAGGCCAGGAATTTGTTACCAGCCTGGGCAACACAGTGAAACTCCATCGCTACAAAAAAAAAAAAGCTGAGCATGGTGGTACATGCCTGTAGTCCTAGCTACTCAAGAAGCTATGGTGGGAGGATTGCTTGAACCCAGGAGGTCAAGGCTGCTATGAGCTATGAGCTGTGATCACGCTGCTGTACTCCAGCCTGGGCAACAGAGTAAGACCCTGTCTTAAAGAAGAAAAAGAAAGAAAGATGAATGAAAAGTAAGATAATTGTTTATCCAATTTTGAGTGAATCAGTGAGTGACAGCAGTTGAAGTGGTGGTGGTGGGGTAAACCAAATAATCAATGCTTGCAGAGTGAAAATTGAAAAGATCACCTTCTCTCACAAAACAGTTCAAAAACAACCACAAACATGGGAAGCTTGCTGACTATTTTTTGTACCACATTTTTTAATTTTTGTATATTTGTATGGTTATTATCTACTTTACAAATTTTTATTTGACAATAATTTGTATCCATTTATTCATTTTTCAACCTGCTTATTTCAGTTCAGAGTCTTGGGTGGCCAGAGCCTGTCCCAGCAGCTCAGGGAGCAAAGAGACAACCCACCCCAGAGAAGACACTATTCCACTGCAGGGAGCACTCGCATCCACACTCACACACCTTCCCCCCACACAGTACAACCATTCAGACATGGCAAGTATCCTAATATGCACATCTTTGAGCAGAAACTTGAGGACCCAGGGAAAACCCAGGCAGACTTGGGGAAAGCATACATTATACACAGAAAGTGGCACTGGCCAGGAAGCAATTATTATTTTTCTCGTCAACATTATAATGAAATGATGCTGAAGGAAATTACATTACTCAAAGGCTTGCTGTGCTTTAAATAATTTCTAGATTACTTATAAGACCTAATACAATATAAATGTTATGTAAATCACTGTTATACTGTACTGTTTAGGGAATAACGACAAGAAAAAAACATGTGCAGACTCAACCATCAGAGACCTAACTACATTTTTGATCCAGGTTGGTTTTACTCAAGGTTGGATGAATCCACGCATGTAGGACCCAGAGATAAAATGCAGACTGTTGTTAGATCACATCAACTGGAATTATTTATCATTTCCCATTACTCCAAAAGGGAGAGGCAGTTTCACAAAGTTTAATTTTTCCTATCCAATTTTATGGGATATCTACCATATCCATCAGATACTATGCAAAATGATGAAAATTCAGATATGGCTATGATAGAATTTCTGCTTTTAAGAAGCTTCAAATCAAGAAGGAAAATTTTGTATCAAATAATTATTGAGAGGAAAATAGGTGATTACACTTTGAAATTGGTCAATGCTTTCCAGTTTTTATTACTAGCAACGTCAGATTATTTACATTCTCCTTCCTCAGGGGCAATTGATGCATGTCTCTAGATGATTAAAAGTTTTCCTAGGAGTACACTGACAATTAAAATGGCTTAAGTGAGGCCTTTTTCTCTTGTGTCTATAAGAGTTAGAACAACATATGTGCCTGTGTGTATATATATTTTTATATATGTATATTTATTTATAGCTGCGAATAAAAAGAGGAGATATTTATTCATTCTCTTCTTCATCTCTATATGTTTCTTTTTCTGCCTCTCTTTCTTCTTCATTTCACTATCTATAACTCTCTCTTCTTTTATTTATTCTTCCATCAAATATTTACTGAGTGATAGTCTATGGGGAAACAAGCATGTACTAGGTAGAAAAGATCCTGAACCTCATAGAAAATTCTACTTAGAGTATATTATAGGTGAACATGTTGACGGATAGCATAAACTCTAGTGTGAGACTTCAGGAGTTTGATTCCCATCTCTATCACTTAGCAACTACGTGAATTTGGGCAAGTTACTTATCCTCTTTATTCCCTAGTTTTCTCATCAAGAATATGAGAATTATAATAGTATCTACTTAAAAGAACTGTGATGATGTTAAACTTCACCTGAGCCCTAGGCCATTAGAAAGCTGCAGTGGTTAAGAAATCTTTCCATCCTTTCATGCTAATCTCAAAGGACTCTGCCCTCCATATTCTGAGATAAGATGCAACTCCATCCTTCCTCATAACTCCAAGAGGACTCCTGGATGACTTTCTTTTTTTAACTTAGTCTGATCATTTGTTGATCCTTGTAATGGGATTAATGATTTACAGAGAACATGTCTTTGTTGGGTGCAAAGAAGACACAGAAGTTGGTTTGTTAGTCTGTGCTGTTTATTGATGTATCTATTTTGAGCTCAAATTATTAAGAATGTACACCCACTGAGTAGAGACCAGGTCTCTGATATGTACCTGTGAATTGTGTATTTGTGTGTTTATGATTGACTCGTGGCTGCAATTATATAATTGAGATTATAAGCTATCTGTATCTGTCCATATATTTATATGTCTACAATTCCAAAAAGTCTTTCACTTCAACTATGTGAATATACAATGTATTTCTTACCTCTGGATATTACTAATTAATTAGTAGTAATTACTATTACTACAATTTGAAATTCCTTGCATCAAAGAAGTTCTACCATGATTGGCTTTGGGATAAAGAAGCATCTATACAATTGACCAATCCTAATATTACCAGAAATTAAGAAAACCATCTCAAATAATTTCAAGGTGAAAAAAAGAGGTATTCTTAGAGAAACTAACTCAAAAATATTTCAAGAATTAATATTCAGTCTCCAACTCCCAGCGCGAGCGACGCAGAAGACCGGTGATTTCTGCATTTTCAACTGAGGTACTGGGTTCATCTCACTGGGGAGTGCCGGACCATCCGTGCTGGTCAGCTGCTGCAGCCCGACCAGCGAGAGCTGAAGCAGGGCGAGGCATCGCCTCACCTGGGAAGCGCAAGGGGGAAGGGAATCCCTTTTCCTAGCCAGGGGAACTGAGACACACAACACCTGGAAAATCGGGTAACTCCCACCCCAATATTGCGCTTTAAGCACACAGGCACACCAGGAGATCATATCCCACACCTGGCCGGGAGGGTCCCACGCCCACAGAGCCTCCCTCATTGCTAGCACAGCAGTCTGTGATCTACCGGCAAGGCAGCAGCGAGGCTGGGGGAGGGGCGCCCGCCATTGCTGAGGCTTAAGTAGGTAAACAAAGCTGCTGTGAAGCTCCAACTGGGTGGAGCTCACAGCAGCTCAAGGAAACCTGCCTGTCTCTGTAGACTCCACCTCTGGGGACAGGGCACAGCTACACAACAACAACAACAACAACAAAAAAGCAGCAGAAACCTCTGCAGACGCAAACGACTCTGTCTGACAGCTTTGAAGAGAGCAGTGGATCTCCCAACACGGAGGTTGAGATCTGAGAAGGGACAGACTGCCTGCTCAAGTGGGTCCCTGACCCCTGAATAGCCTAACTGGGAGACATCCCCCACTAGGGGCAGTCTGACACCCCACACCTCACAGGCTGGAGTACACCCCTGAGAGGAAGCTTCCAAAGCAAGAATCGGACAGCTACACTCGCTGTTCAGAAATATTCTATCTTCTGCAGCCTCTGCTGCTGATACCCAGGCAAACAGGGTCTGGAGTGGACCTCAAGCAATCTCCAACAGACCTACAGCTGAGGGTCCTGACTGTTAGAAGGAAAACTATCAAACAGGAAGGACACCTACACCAAAACCCCATCAGTACATCACCATCATCAAAGACCAGAGGCAGATAAAACCACAAAGATGGGGAAAAAGCAGGGCAGAAAAGCTGGAAATTCAAAAAATAAGAGCACATCTCCCCCGGCAAAGGAGCGCAGCTCATCGCCAGCAACGGATCAAAGCTGGACGGAGAATGACTTTGACGAGATTGAGAGAAGAAGGCTTCAGTCCATCAAATTTCTCAGAGCTAAAGGAGGAATTACATACCCAGCGCAAAGAAACTAAAAATCTTGAAAAAAAAGTGGAAGAATTGATGGCTAGAGTAATTAATGCAGAGAAGGTCATAAACGAAATGAAAGAGATGAAAACCATGACACGAGAAATACGTGACAAATGCACAAGCTTCAGTAACCGACTCGATCAACTGGAAGAAAGAGTATCAGCGATTGAGGATCAAATGAATGAAATGAAGCGAGAAGAGAAACCAAAAGAAAAAAGAAGAAAAAGAAATGAACAAAGCCTGCAAGAAGTATGGGATTATGTAAAAAGACCAAATCTATGTCTGATTGGGGTGCCTGAAAGTGAGGGGGAAAATGGAACCAAGTTGGAAAACACTCTTCAGGATATCATCCAGGAGAACTTCCCCAACCTAGTAGGGCAGGCCAACATTCAAATCCAGGAAATACAGAGAACGCCACAAAGATACTCCTCGGGAAGAGCAACTCCAAGACACATAATTGCCAGATTCACCAAAGTTGAAATGAAGGAAAAAATCTTAAGGGCAGCCAGAGAGAAAGGTCGGGTTACCCACAAAGGGAAGCCCATCAGACTCACAGCAGATCTCTCGGCAGAAACTCTACAAGCCAGAAGAGAGTGGGGGCCAATATTCAACATTCTTAAAGAAAAGAATTTTAAACCCAGAATTTCATATCCAGCCAAACTAAGTTTCATAAGTGAAGGAGAAATAAAATCCTTTACAGATAAGCAAATGCTTAGAGATTTTGTCACCACTAGGCCTGCCTTACAAGAGACCCTGAAGGAAGCACTCAACATGGAAAGGAACAGCCGGTACCAGCCATTGCAAAAACATGCCAAAATGTAAAGACCATCGAGGCTAGGAAGAAACTGTATCAACTAACGAGCAAAATAACCAGTTAATATCATAATGGCAGGATCAAGTTCACACATAACAATCTTAACCTTAAATGTAAATGGACTAAATGCTCCAATTAAAAGACACAGACTGGCAAACTGGATAAAGAGTCAAGACCCATCAGTCTGCTGTATTCAGGAGACCCATCTCACACGCAGAGACATACATAGGCTCAAAATAAAGGGATGGAGGAAGATTTACCAAGCAAATGGAGAACAAAAAAAAGCAGGGGTTGCAATCCTAGTCTCTGATAAAACAGACTTTAAACCATCAAAGATCAAAAGAGACAAAGAAGGCCATTACATAATGGTAAAGGGATCAATTCAACAGGAAGAGCTAACTATCCTAAATATATATGCACCCAATACAGGAGCACCCAGATTCATAAAGCAAGTCCTTAGAGACTTACAAAGAGACTTAGACTCCCATACAATAATAATGGGAGACTTCAACACTCCACTGTCAACATTAGACAGATCAACAAGACAGAAAGTTAACAAGGATATCCAGGAATTGAACTCATCTCTGCAGCAAGCAGACCTAATAGACATCTATAGAACTCTCCACCCCAAATCAACAGATTATACATTCTTCTCAGCACCACATCGTACTTACTCCAAAATTGACCATATAATTGGAAGTAAAGCACTCCTCAGCAAATGTACAAGAACAGAAATTATAACAAACTGTCTCTCAGACCACAGTGCAATCAAACTAGAACTCAGGACTAAGAAACTCAATCAAAACCGCTCAACTACATGGAAACTGAACAACCTGCTCCTGAATGACTACTGGGTACATAACGAAATGAAGGCAGAAATAAAGATGTTCTTTGAAACCAATGAGAACAAAGATACAACATACCAGAATCTCTGGGACACATTTAAAGCAGTGTGTAGAGGGAAATTTATAGCACTAAATGCCCACAAGAGAAAGCAGGAAAGATCAAAAAATGACACTCTAACATCGCAATTAAAAGAACTAGAGAAGCAAGAGCAAACACATTCGAAAGCTAGCAGAAGGCAAGAAATAACTAAGATCAGAGCAGAACTGAAGGAGATAGAGACACAAAAAACCCTCCAAAAAATCAATGAATCCAGGAGTTGGTTTTTTGAAAAGATCAACAAAATTGACAGACCACTAGCAAGACTAATAAAGAAGAAAAGAGAGAAGAATCAAATCGACGCAATTAAAAATGATAAAGGGGATATCACCAGTGACCCCACAGAAATACAAACTACCATCAGAGAATACTATAAACACCTCTTCGCAAATAAACTGGAAAATCTAGAAGAAATGGATAATTTCCTGGACACTTACACTCTTCCAAGACTAAACCAGGAAGAAGTTGAATCCCTGAATAGACCAATAGTAGGCTCTGAAATTGAGGCAATAATTAATAGCCTACCAATCATAAAAGGTCCAGGACCAGATGGATTCACAGCTGAATTCTACCAGAGGTATAAGGAGGAGTTGGTACCATTCCTTCTGAAACTATTCCAATCAATAGAAAAAGAGGGAATCCTCCCTAACTCATTTTATGAGGCCAACATCATCCTGATACCAAAGCCTGGCAGAGACACAACAAAAAAAGAGAATTTTAGACCAATATCCCTGATGAACATCGATGCAAAAATCCTCAATAAAATACTGGCAAACCGGATTCAACAACACATCAAAAAGCTTATCCACCATGATCAAGTGGGCTTCATCCCTGGGATGCAAGGCTGGTTCAACATTCGCAAATCAATAAACATAATCCAGCATATAAACAGAACCAAAGACAAGAACCACATGATTATCTCAATAGATGCAGAAAAGGCTTTTGACAAAATTCAACAGCCCTTCATGCTAAAAACGCTCAATAAATTCGGTATTGATGGAACGTACCTCAAAATCATAAGAGCTATTTATGACAAACCCACAGCCAATATCATACTGAATGGGCAAAAACTGGAAAAATTCCCTTTGAAAACTGGCACAAGACAGGGATGCCCTCTCTCACCACTCCTATTCAACATAGTGTTGGAAGTTCTGGCTAGGGCAATTAGGCAAGAGAAAGAAATCAGGGGTATTCAGTTAGGAAAAGAAGAAGTCAAATTGTCCCTGTTTGCAGATGACATGATTGTATATTTAGAAAACCCCATTGTCTCAGCCCAAAATCTC
The DNA here is from genome assembly GCF_008728515.1 of Papio anubis. Lineage (NCBI taxonomy): Eukaryota > Metazoa > Chordata > Mammalia > Primates > Cercopithecidae > Papio > Papio anubis. Next base: position 100,645,437 of record NC_044987.1, read on the forward strand.
CTTAAGCTGATAAGCAACTTCAGCAAAGTCTCAGGATACAAAATTAATGTGCAAAAATCACAAGCATTCTTATACACCAATAACAGACAAACACAGAGCCAAATCATGAATGAACTTCCATTCACAATTGCTTCAAAGAGAATAAAATACCTAGGAATCCAACTTACAAGGGATGTGAAGGACCTCTTCAAGGAGAACTACAAACCACTGCTCAATGAAATAAAAGAGGACACAAACAAATGGAAGAATATTCCATGCTCATGGATAGGAAGAATCAATATCGTGAAAATGGCCATACTGCCCAAGGTAATTTATAGATTCAATGCCATCCCCATCAAGCTACCAATGAGTTTCTTCACAGAATTGGAAAAAACTGCTTTTAAGTTCATATGGAACCAAAAAAGAGCCCGCATCTCCAAGACAATCCTAAGTCAAAAGAACAAAGCTGGAGGCATCACGCTACCTGACTTCAAACTATACTACAAGGCTACAGTAACCAAAACAGCATGGTACTGGTACCAAAACAGAGATATAGACCAATGGAACAGAACAGAGTCCTCAGAAATAATACCACACATCTACAGCCATCTGATCTTTGACAAACCTGAGAAAAACAAGAAATGGGGAAAGGATTCCCTATTTAATAAATGGTGCTGGGAAAATTGGCTAGCCATAAGTAGAAAGCTGAAACTGGATCCTTTCCTTACTCCTTATACGAAAATTAATTCAAGATGGATTAGAGACTTAAATGTTAGACCTAATACCATAAAAATCCTAGAGGAAAACCTAGGTAGTACCATTCAGGACATAGGCATGGGCAAAGACTTCATGTCTAAAACACCAAAAGCAACGGCAGCAAAAGCTAAAATTGACAAATGGGATCTAATTAAACTAAAGAGCTTCTGCACAGCAAAAGAAACTACCATCAGAGTGAACAGGCAACCTACAGAATGGGAGAAAATTTTTGCAATCTACTCATCTGACAAAGGGCTAATATCCAGAACCTACAAAGAACTCAAACAAATTTACAAGAAAAAAACAAACAACCCCATCAAAAAGTGGGCAAAGGATATGAACAGACATTTCTCAAAAGAAGACATTCATACAGCCAACAGACATATGAAAAAATGCTCATCATCACTGGCCATCAGAGAAATGCAAATCAAAACCACAATGAGATACCATCTCACACCAGTTAGAATGGCGATCATTAAAAAGTCAGGAAACAACAGGTGCTGGAGAGGATGTGGAGAAATAGGAACACTTTTACACTGTTGGTGGGATTGTAAACTAGTTCAACCATTATGGAAAACAGTATGGCGATTCCTCAAGGATCTAGAACTAGATGTACCATATGACCCAGCCATCCCATTACTGGGGATATACCCAAAGGATTATAAATTATGCTGCTATAAAGACACATGCACACATATGTTTATTGCAGCACTATTCACAATAGCAAAGACTTGGAATCAACCCAAATGTCCATCAGTGACAGATTGGATTAAGAAAATGTGGCACATATACACCATGGAATACTATGCAGCCATAAAAAAGGATGAGTTTGCGTCCTTTGTAGGGACATGGATGCAGCTGGAAACCATCATTCTTAGCAAACTATCACAAGAACAGAAAACCAAACACCGCATGTTCTCACTCATAGGTGGGAACTGAACAATGAGATCACTTGGACTCAGGAAGGGGAACATCACACACCGGGGCCTATCATGGGGAGGGGGGAGGGGGAAGGGATTGCACTGGGAGTTATACCTGATGTAAATGACGAGTTGATGGGTGCAGCAGACCAACATGGCACAAGTATACATATGTAACAAACCTGCACGTTATGCACATGTACCCTACAACTTAAAGTATAATAATAATAAATAAATTAAAAAAAAAAAAGAATTAATATTCACATAATTTAGGTAAAATGTCAGCAAACAAGACTAAATAATTTTGGCTTAATACAAATAATTATGTTTTCTCTGAATTGTCATTGTTATCAGTATAATGCAAGTATATGGTATTAGTCCATTTTCATACTACTATAAAGAACTATCCAAGACTGGGTAATTTATAAAGGAAAGAGGCTTAATTGACTCACAGTTCAGCATGTATGGAGAGGCCTCAGGAAACTTACAATCATGGCCGAAGGCAAAGGGGAAGCAAGGCGTCTTCTTCACAAGGCAGCAGGAAGGAGAAGTGCTGAGCGAAGAGAGAAGAGCTCCTTATCAAAACCATTAGATCTCGTGAGAATTCACTCACTATCAAGACAACAGCATGAGGGAACCTGCCCCCATGATTCAGTTACCTCCACCTAGTCTCTCTGTCAACACATGGGGATTATGGGGATTATAATTTAAGATGAGATATTGGCCAGGAACACAAAGGCTAACCATATCATACACATTTTTTTTTTTTTTTTTTTTTTTTTTTTGAGACAGAGTCTTGCTTTGTCACCCAGGCTGGAGTGCAGTGGTGCTATCTCTGCTCACTGCAAGCTCCGTCTCCCGGGTTCACACCATTCTCCTGCCTCAGCCTCCTGAGTAGCTGGGACTACAAGCGCCTGCCACCACACCCAGCTAATTTTTTAGTAGAGACTATTTTTTTAGAGAGGCTTCTTTTTTTTTTTTTTCTTTTTTAAGTAGAGACGGGGTTTCACCATGTTAGTCAGGATGGTCTCGATCTCCTGACCTCGTGATCCACCCGCCTTGGCCTCCCAAAGTGCTGGGATTTTTCTTCTACTTTGGTATGTTATTTCTAAACTTATAGGTTTACTGATCAAATAAGCTAGTATTATTTCTACTTAAGGTATAATATTACAAAAAATTTTACTTTGGGTTTAACAACATTGAGTAATTATTCTAACAAACTATATTTCAACAGTAATTATATTTTCTGGTATGTAAGTTTGAAGAGAATTTCCAAGATCTTTAGATAATTAAAAACCTTCAACTGTTACTAAATTGAGGTAATTAATGGGCATTCATTAAGTAACCAGATAGACGATTCATTAGGTATCTAGGTAGACTTTCTAAGATAGAAATACTAAAACATTAGTTATAAAGCATAATTTTAAGTTCATATTTTTTGCCTCTTAATATGGTGCTGAGAGGCTATACACATTTGTGTTAATAAATGTGTTCATTTTTGCCATTTTGAGAAATTATACTGCAGGAAATTATTTTTGTTTTAAAGAAAAAAGAGAGTAGAGCTTTGTCTTAATGTAAAATGACTGTTACAGAATGAGGATGAGGGAAGTTGTAGCAAAAAGAATTTCAATGTAGAAATCTGTAAAAAGGTCAAGAAAAGGGAATTTGTATTGGTCAATGTATAAGATTTTCAAAAAAAGTTTGTATTTTCTTTTTTTCTTTTTAATACACTGATCTCTTTAAGAGGTTCTAAAGTTTTTTTTTTTCCCTGAGTAATCTGCCTGAAAAATAAAAATTGTGTCTTCTCAGAATAAGTTCTTATGTTTTAATCTTGATTTTATCATGTCCTTGACTTTTTAAGATAACCAATATTCTCACTTTTAAAAGCACTAAGATATTTAACAATTATATTACCACCTATATTTACTTTTAAAATATTACATTGTCACTTTGATTAAATAGGAAGTCAAGTATTGTTTCTTACTAAACTGTGATCCTACATTAATCAAATCTCCTGACAATTTTGATGTTTCCCCTTTTCAAAACTAAATTTTAAATGATAGATTTTGCCCCTAAAACTGCCATTGAGACAAAGAAGATAGAGGGTAACATAATAGTATGTAGAGGACATATTTTTAAGGACTGAATTTAGAAGAGTCATTCAGCCTTGCTACCTGCACCCTACACTTTAATACATGTCAGCCTGCTTGGTTTTAACAACAGGTAAAAGAAACATTGCCTTGTGCTCTCAAACAATTCTCCACCCTCAATTATCAGATCCCATTAAATTATAGGTTTTACTCATGAAAAAGATGCTCTGTTGTATTTGGAAGATTTCAAATATTTCTCTCCATCTGCATGAACATGCCCCCTCTTTTTTCCCTTTGTGAACTTTTAAGGTGCTCATCCAGGAATAAATGAGATGCTGCAGTGATTTTTCCCTCCATAACTCTGCATGACCCAGTCCCTATCTTTCTTCAGTCTCTATTTAATCTTTATTTTATTAGATCTTGCCCAATCACTCTACACAAAATGGCAATCCTTCCTTGTACGTGACTTTCCTCCCACCACTACATGTGTGCCCACTGCCTATCTCCTAATCCTTTCTTATTTCCCTGGTACTTACTGCCAGCTTACATGTTACGTATTTATTTGTTTTATGTCTATTCTGGAACTTTCCTCACTGGAACATAAGCTCTTTGAGAGGAGGGACATTTGTCTATTTGAGTCCCTGCTATGTGCCCAGCTTGTAGAACAGAAACTGGCAAATTATAGGCACTCAATAAATACTGGTTGAATCAGTTAAAGACTAACTGCCCATTAGAGGACACTACACTTAGGACTATATGAAAATACACGAAACACACGTCTTGCCTTCAGAAAAGAAGTGAAACAAAGAAACCATTAAAGTTCAGAATTTAGAGGGCTGAAATCTGGAGAGGTAAGGAAATGTGTCATAGATGTATCTGTGTATGGGTGGAAGGACTTCGAGGATATAACAAAATAAGAGGGGAATTGTAGGAAATAATATAGCAGATATAAGAAATGATGTAGTCATAGTGCAACAGACAGTCTGGCTATATTTTCATTTATTTGTCGAGTATTCACTGCATAACCACCACTGTGCTCAGCTTAGAAATGATGAAATCGACCCTTGATTTCACAGACTAGTGGGAGAAACAGACAAGAAAATAGATGTTAACGTTTTAGTGATAAGTGGTATAATAGATTATAACAATGCACAAATATTGCTATCATAACACCTTACAACAGAATTCCCTCTGGGGAAGAACTTGACCTAGGGGAGTTGTGTTGATACGCTGCTTAGGATAATGCATGATGCATTTGAGTTGCATTCATATTGTTTTATGTATCAACAGTTAATTCCTTTTTACTGCTGAGTAGTATTCCATTGTGTGGATGTACCATAGTTTCATTATCCACTAACTACTAGATTATTTGGGTTGCTTCTGCTTTTTAACAATTATTAATAAAGCCACCATCAGTATCTGAGTGTAAGTTTTTGTGTGAACATAAATTTGGATTTCTCTTGAATGAATATTAATATGTTAACATAAGTATGTTTAACTATGTGAAATGCTGCCAAACTGTTTCCCATCTTCAGAGAATAAATTTCTGGTTTTTGGTTTTATTTCCCAGTCACCCTGATATGGTTTGGCTGTGTCTCCATCCAAATCTCATCTTGATTTGTAGCTCCCATAATTGCCACGTGTTGTGGGAGAGACACAGTAGGAGATAATTGAATCATGGAGGCGGTTCCCCCACACTGTTCTCATGGTAGTGCATAAGTCTCACAAGATCTGATGGTTTTATATGGGGTTTTCCCTTTTGCTTGGCTCTCATTCTCTCTTGCCTGCCACGAGATAAGACGTGCCTTTTGCCTTCTGCCGTGATTGTGAGTCCTCCCCAGTCACGTGGAACTGTGAGTCCATTAAACCTCTTTTTCTTTATAAATTACACAGTCTTAAGTATGTCTTTATCAGCAGCATGAAAACGAACTAATTTGTGGCAATTTGTGATGGCACCCAGTTTGTGGCAATTTGTGATGGCAGTCTTAAGAAACTAATCCACCTAATAATGATATAAGCACTTTTACATATGCTTGCAATCTGAATATCTTCTTTGGTGAAATGTCTCTATAGTTCTTCTGCTTTTTTTTCAAATAACTTGGATGCTTGTTTTCTTATTATTGGGTTTTACAATTTGGTATAGTTTCAGACACAAATTCTTTATCAGCTATATAATTTTAAAACCCTGTCTTCCAGTCTGTGACTTGTCTTTTTACTTTCTCAATGGTATTTTTCACAGACTATGTTTAAATTTGAATACAATTTAATGATCTTTTTTTTTTTTTCTTTTTTGAGCAGCGATTTTGGTGACTTATCTAAGGACATGTTGTGCAATCTAAAAATCACAGAGGTTTTCTCTTTTGTTTTCTTACAGAAGTTTTATGGTTTTAGGTTTTAGAGTGAAAGGTGTTATACATGTTGAGTGAATATTTTAAAAGATCTGAAGTATGAGTTGAGGTTAATTTTTGCTTTCTTGCTTAGAGTCATCCAGTTTTTCTAGCATCATTTGTTGAAAAGATTATCTTTTTCCTTTGAATTATATTAGTACCTTCGTCAAAAATCAATTGTGTATATATATATATGTGTGTATATACTCCATTTTTCTACATATCAATCTTTTCACAAAAAACACAATTATGATTACTGTAGCTTTAGATATAATAAGTTTGAAGTCACTTAAAGCAAGTCTTACAGCATTATTCCTCATTTTCAGAATGGTTTGACTATTCTATTTCCTTTGACATTCAAGTATATTTTATAATTAGCTTGTTGATTTCTATTTAAAAATCCTGCTAGAATTTTGTTCAAAATTGCATTAAATCTATAAATCAACAAAGGGAGAACTGACATCTTAATAATGAACATAGTATATCTTTCTAATTATTTCAGTCTTAGCCCTTTTGTTAGTGCTTTGTCATTTTCAGTATAGCTTACTAACTGCGATTTTAAGCAAAACGATGTAAAACAAAACTCATTTTTTCTCATCAACATCATAACAAAACATTGAAGAAAACAATGTTATTTGAGAACCTGCTGTACATTGTTTTACTTAAAGTCACAGTCACCAAGAATCTACTGACAATGTTAAGTGAGGACTTACTGTAAACAAGTTTTGCACTTAATTTTAAAGATTTATACCTATTTCATGTTGTTTATACATTTTTAATGTTGTTTGGTGCTATGATAAAAAAATACTACTTTTAAATATTGATTTCTATTTAATGCTAGTATATAGAAAGACAATTGATTTTGGTATAATTTTATTCCATAATCACAAAAGCTTACTTACTAGTTCTAAGATAATTTTTATAGGGTCTTTGGGATTTTCTACACAAATAATCATATCATCTACAAAGAGAAATATTTTTATTCCTTCATTTTTAACCCATATGTCTTTTATTTATTTTCCTTGTTTTATTGCAATCACTAGTATTCAGTATAATGCTGAATAGGAGTGACAGGAGCTGCCACCCTTGCCCTATTCCTGATCTTTGTAGAATGAATTCAGTCCTATGTACATAGTTTTGTAGATAACCTTTACCATATTGGAGATATTATTTTCTTTTGCTAATTTTCTGAGAATTATAATTTCTTATATAATTTTTAATATAATTTTTCTGCACTTAGTATTTACTCATCTATTGTCTTTTAGCTTATATTTTATTGTACTATTTTTTTTCTTGTGGTTGCATCAGAGACTACAATGTATACAGCTTCCCTTTCATACTCTATGTATGTAGAGATAACATTTTGTGATACCAATAAAATTTAGAAATCTTACAAGTATTTAGGCTCCTCCTTTATCTTGTAGTTGCCATACATACATATACAAACAACTTCAGTGGACACTGCAATAATTTTTGCTTTCAATAGTCATGTGTATTTTATAGAATTCAAGGGAGAAATGTCTTTTATATTAACCCAGATAGTCACTATTTTTCATGCTCTTTCTTCATTTCTAAACTTTGAAGTTTCTGTTTAGTATAATTTCCCATCAGCCTGGAAAACTTGCCTTAGCATTTCTTTTAGAGCAGATTTGCTGGTGACAAATACTCTGTTTCCTTTCATCTGTGAATGTTTCTATTTCATCTTCTTTCATGAAGGATATTTTCAATGTATATAGAAGTCTTTGTTGATAGCTCTTCTCTCTTAGCATTTTAAATTTGTTGTTTCACTGTCTTATGGCCTACATGGTTTCTGACAAGAAATAGAAAGTAATTTACATTTTGTCCCCCCTATGTAATATGTTAGTGTTTTCCATTTGCTTTCAAGATGTTTTCTTTATCTTTAGTTTTCATCAGTTACATTGTTATGTGTCTAGATGGTCTTTTAGTTTTTAATTTATTTGGGGATGGGGAGTTCATGGTTGTTGAATCTGTAAGTGTATGATTTTGCAGATTTAAAAATTTATTTTAGTCTATCTTTAAGTCCACTGACTTTTTCCTCTGTCATCTTCATCTGCTATTGAGCTCTATTAGTGAAAAAATTATTTCAGATATTTCATTTTTGCATTCTAAATTTTTTTTCTTTTCTTTTTCTTTCTTTTTTTTTTTTTTTTTTTTGAAACGGAGTCTCGTTTTGTTGCCAGGCTGGAGTGCAGTGACACCATCTTGGCTCACTGCAACCTCTACCACTCAGGTTCAAGGGATTCTCCTGCCTCAGCCTCTTAAGTACCTGGGATTAAAGGTGCATGCCATCCCATTCGGTTATTTTATTTTATTTTATTTTATTTTATTTTATTTTATTTTATTTTTAGTAGAGACGGGGTTTCACCATGTTGGTCTGGCTGGTCGTTAACTCCTGACCTCCGGTGATCCACCTGCCTGGACCTCCCAAAGTGCTGGGATTACAGGCATGAGTCACTGCTCCCAGCCCTACCTGGTTATTTTTTATAGTTTCTCTTTCTTTGCTGAAAACGGTTATCTTTCCATTTATTTCAATTGTGTTTATCTTTATATTACAGAGTATAGCTATAGTAGCTGGTTAAAGTTTTGGCCTAATAATTTCTATTTCTCTGCTGAAAACAGTTATCTTTCCGTTTATTTCAATTGTGTTTATCTTTATATTATAGAGTATAGCTATAATAGCTGCTTTAAGTTTTTGTCTAGTAATTTCAACATCTGGGTCATCTCACAGGTGTCATCTGTTAGTCTTTTCTCTAGATAACCTATAACATTTTCTTTCTGGTTCTTTGTATACTGAATCACTTTTAATTGAAAATGTGTTATGCTGCATGGATACTAGGTCCTGTTAAAATCCTTTGGAGAATATGGATTTTTGTTATTGTTTTGGCAGGCAATCAACACAGTTTGGTTCAAATTTTAACTTCTATCTTTCTTCTCTACATGATATTTCTAATGTCAGATTAGTTTTCAAAATCGTTTCTATGCTAGTCTGCATCTGTCTTACACAAAAAGCTTAGTGTTAAGGCCAGGAGTTTTGCAGGTCCACACACAGCCTTACGGGTTCCTATTATACAGATGTCTTCTCTCTGATATTTATCCTCATCCTTCAGGTTTTAGGGATTTTTGGGGGGGAAAGGGGCGTCTGTAGCCAAAAATAAGGGATTCTTTCTGTTGTAATGCTCTTTCCACTACTGCAAAAATTCAACTGCGGTCTCTCAAGAGAAAATGAATAAATAAATAAAGCAATGGGGCCTCATGCCTTTTCAGGGCACGTCTTCAGTTTTTGACTCCCCTCCCTAGTCTGTCTGTTTTTGTTTAATGTTTAATAAGTTGCTCTTGAAAAAATGTTGTCTAGAATTATGGGCTTTAATCACCAGGAGAGAATATCTGTAGGGGTTTGCACTATCTTAGCCAGAAAGTTTATATTTCATTATTTTTTATACATATTTGTTTTTATTTCTGTACAGGGAATAACTAAGTCCACTTTGGAAAAAAATATTAAGTGTCCATGAAGGGAGCCTGTGAATGATGACATGCAAAGGTAGGTTGGCACTGCTGACAGGCCCACCTAAGATCCCTGGATTTCTATTTAGTAGGTTACAGAAAGCTATAGAAGTATTTTCATTGAAATGCCTAAGTGTGGTGGCAGCCCTCAAAATGGTCTTGCTGCTGCCTTTTTTTTTTCTCTTTTTTTAAAAACCATTCTGAAATAGAAGTGAAATAATTTCAAGCTTGCTTCCATATTCTTGTCCTGGCACCAATCTTATTTCCCCAGAAGGCGTTTCTATTACTGAAAGTGGCATTCAGGCACTGACGACCACACATTTCCTTATTATGCATTGCATAACATAAGAAAAAAGACCAATAAAATTACTGGTCCTACTTATTGTGAGCCAACAGCATTTGGGGCAGGGCTGACTTTATGCTACATGGATATATCTCTCAGGTAATATGGCCAGAGATTAATTTATGAAGCATTACATAGTGATATCTATGTGTAACAATAAGTGTAGTAAGTATTTGGATAAAATACAAAGCCTTTACACTTTCTCTATTACTTAACTGATGTTTTAGGACAATCTATTGTTAATATAGGTGCTTCTGATAAATAACTGTAATATCAGATATTGAATTGGCACCTATTCTAGATGCCTGCCTTAGGCTGTGGTTGCCAGAAATAGACTATGAGACAAAATTTGTATGAAGAAGGTTTACTGAGGTGTGCTCTTAATCAACACCCATGAGGAGTGATAGTAATAGGATTGGCCAGAGGGAGTTGAACAGCAATGCGATTGCTACCAAAGCCCCCGCAATCCCTCAGGGAACTCTGGAGCTAAGATGGTCTTTCAGAGATGTCCCACATTGAAGCAAGGAGTGGGCCTTTGTACTCTCTTCCAGACTAGTGAGTGGAAGGAGATTGTCCAAAGGAACTAAGTGTAACTTGGGACAAGGGAGTTTTCTTTGGCAGAGGAATTCCCCAAGTGGAATTCAGCTGTGCACTTTTGAAGCCAACATTTTAGACATCTAGGGAAATAGGCACCTGTGTATTAGTCAGTTTTCCATTTCTTATAGCAGGATACTTGAAAATTATATATATATATATACATATATATATACACACACACACACACACACACACACATATATATATATATATAAAGTAATGTGTTTCTTATAGTTATGGATGCTGAGAAGCCAAAGGTCAAAAGGCTGCATCTGTTTCGAGCCTTCTTGCTGGTGGAAACTTTGAAGAGTCCCAAGATGGCACAGGTAATCACATAGAGAGGAGGCTGAGCATGCTAGCTCAGGTCTCTCCTCCTCTTTTAATAAAGCCACCAACCCCACTCCAATGATAACCCATTAACCCATTAATTCATTAATGTATTAATCAATGAATGGAATACCCCAACCATGAAAGCAGAGTCTTCATGATCCAGTGACATCTTACTGGCCCCATGCTCAGGCAGTACTGCCACGTTGGGGTTTAAATGTCAACATAAGTCAGGTACAGAGGTTCATGCCTATAATCCCAGCACTTTGGGAGGCCAAGGTGGGTGGATCGCTTGAGTCCAGGAGTTCAAGACCAACCTGGGCAACACAGAAAAATCCCGTCTCTAAAAGAAATACAAAAATTAGCTGGGCATAGTTGTGTGTGCCTGCGGTCCCAGCTACTCAAGAGGCTAAAGTGGAAGGATCACTTCAGCCAGGGAGGTGCAGGTTGCAATGAGCCAAGATCGCACCACTGCACTCCAACCTGGGCAACAGAATGAGACCTGTCTCAAAAGCAAACAAATAAAAACAACAACAACAACAGCAATTCAACATGAGTTTTAAAGGGGACAAACATTCAAACCACAGCAATACCTAATCCTGAATAAGGATCTGAAGGGTGTACCACAACATTTATGACAGTGCCTTAAATCAACGTGTCTTCTCACCTATAAAAAGGAGATAATGATCCAAGTCAGCCTCATAGAGGGTAATTTTTTTATTTTGGGATATGTATATATTTAGATATACATATTATATATGTTATATATAATATATTATATATTCTGAACATATTATCTCACACAAAAATGAACTCTCAATAAATGTGAGATATTTTTCTTATTATTTTTCATAGGGTAAGCCTATGTATGGATATTCATAATTGAGAAGTTTCATTTTAATGTCTTCTGGGAAACTGAGGTAAGGCAAAGTTAATGCCTTGCCTATTAAATATCCAGACAAGAAGATTGTCCGTATTTCTCCCTATGTCCTTGCTGTTATTCTTTTGTATGGCAGTTGTTCATATCAAATCCTGTGGGATTTCAACTCAAATCAAATCACCCAGACCTTCAAATGTTGTTTCTTTTTTTATATTTGTTTGTATGCTTAATTATTATTTGTTTGTTTCCCCTACAATTTGGCTTTTTGCCTCCATCAAGATCAGTTTGTATATTTCCTATTTCCTAGGAGGGTGAAAAGAAAAGAGACTGCATGTTCTGACATGTCCTGTTAAATTAAAAAGAGCGTGAGTTTAAAATAGAAGTAATTTTAACACATGCAGATATCCACATGCTGCAGAAACAATTCCATTGTATTTTTAAAACATTAAAAACAGAGAGAGAGGAAAAGAGGAAGAGAGAGAGAGACACACAGAGAAAGAAAGAGAGAGAGAGAAAGGAAAATAAAATTAGTCCATATTAGAATGAGCACAACTGGGGCCTTGGCAAAGCTAACACAGACACATCCCTGCCAGTGTACGACAGAGCACAAAGGGTCTGTTTTCACTGATCATCACGAATCCCTGAGACCTCTAAACATGTTCTTTTAAATAAGAATGAGTAATACTGCAATTTTTCTTTCACAAGTGAGTCAATACAATCTGACACATACCATTAAGTTGAAATTTTGGAGGTATTTTTATTTCTGTTAGATGAAAGTTGGCGTATATGTTTTTTGTTGTTGTTGTTTCATTGTTTTTGGGTTAGATGATGATTTGGCCTGTTTTTGTGTGTTTGTATATGTGTGTTTCTGTGTATGTGTGTGTGTGTATATTTCTGTGTGATTCTAAGGGAAACTAGAACAGAAAAATTTACAGCTGCTTATACCCTGTTTCATTTGACAGAGGAGACTGGGGTTTCTGTTTCTTCTATCTATTTCCCGACTCATTTCCAACATGCCTCTACTACCGCAATTGTCATAGCAACAATATTTTCTGTATAGCAAAAAGATTTCCCAGTTCACCTATTTCAAGAAAGTGATTTCTAGGCTAACAAAAAATGAGTACAATCTCTCGGCTGGCTGCAGTAGAATCATGGAGAAGTAAAATTTAACAATAAGCATAATCTAGAAAAGACATATTTACCTAGCCTCAGCTTCACGGATACTCAAAATCTGTTCTACTTTGCTTTATCACTCCTTTTACGTAAGGAACAGTGAATACGTGGACATCCATTGTTTCTGCATGTTCCAAATAGATCCTCTTTCTTCTGAAACAACACTCTGCTATCCCTTTGGTGAGCCACTCCTCCCTCATCTCGGTCCTTCAGCTACTAACTTTAACCACAGTTCTGTGGGGACACAGAATCAGGCTTAGCAAAAAAAGTATATTCTTTTACTTCAAAGCCTAGGTCATCCAATGATAACCTCAGGCCTTTTGCTAGAATTTTGGGGAACATGAAGCCCTCTTTCTACCTGGTGAGCAGCATTTACGGGATAGTTGCCAGATGTTGATGGTAATCTTACTATCTTAGTAAGAAAAGAGCCTGCCTGAGTTTGGAATTGGGATAGAAGAAAGCAGAGATGAAGACAGACCAAATCTGATGACATTGTTTGGGTACTGGGACTCATTCAACCACACCCAAAGAAAATTCTGTCACTATACTTTTTGGTTATGTGAGCTCATCGACTTGATTTAAGGCAAAGTGAAGGTTTTTTGTTTTGTTTTGATGCAAAATAGAAAAGTTCCTGATAAAATAAGGTTATGTTTGTATATTTGATCCATATATTCATTACTCATCCAAAAATAATTAGAGCTTGAGGGAACATTACTTTCATAGTATTTCTTGGAGTTCTCTGTTCTATCACTAACTCCCCCTCCCCCATAGGCAAAGATGAGCAGCTTAATCTGACTGGTGATTTTGCACGGAGTACAAGGCTGTGTATTCTCTGTTTTTTTTTTTTTTTCTTTAATGACTGTCTCATCATTTATTTAATTAACTTTCAATTGTGAGACATTTATGGTAACCAATTTTCTTACAACTAGAGATAATATTAGGATGACAACCTTGTGCATTAATCTTTGTCCATCAACCCCAATTTCCCTAGAATACCTAGAAGGAGAATTCTCCTAGATATTCTAGAAGAATTGGTGGGTCAAAGGGTGAAAACACTTTTAAGCCTACTTTCCAGCTTTATTAAGGTAGAGTTGGAAAATAAAAATAGAATTTTTTAAAGTCATACAACAATAGGATGTTTTGATATAAGTATATGTTGTGAAATGATTACACAATCAAGCCAACTAACATATCCATCATCTCACTTCGTTGCCATTGTTTTATGCGTATGAGAACACTTGAGATCTACTGTATTAGCAAATGGAAAATGCACAATATATTATGACTAACTATAGTTGCCATTCTCAACATTAGGTCTCCGGAACTTATTTATCTTGTAACTGCAACTTTGAATCCTTTGACTAGCATTTTCCCTAGTTCCCCACCCACAGCCCCTGGTAAACAGAATTCCACTAACTATTACTATGAGTTCAACTATTTTACATACATGCAATATTTGTCTTTCTGTGTCTGGTTTATTTTACTTAACATGATGCCCTTCAGTTTCTTCCACATTATCACAACTGGCAGGATTTCTTTCTTTTTAAAGATTTAATAATATTCACACACACACACACACACACACATACACCTCATTTCCTTTATTCGCTCACCTGTTGACAGACACTTGAGTTGTTTCCATATCTTGGCTACTGTGGATAGCTCTCCTTCTCTCAGAGAGTCAATAATCTTTCTTTGGGCCATACAGAAAACTTATCACGAAAGTCCTTCTTCCCCCATGGTGAAGCTGCAATTTTTCAGTGTTGTTTTTGACTGAAAGACAGCATAAGGCTGTCTATTCTGAGATTTAGGGACACCCACTTGCCTAACCATATAAACTTCATACTCTAATGTACACACTATCAGGGTGAAGGTTGCATTTTGCATTATACCTATCTGGCTTTATGTATATCTCTAAGTGAACTCATAACCCAAGCAGGCAAGGGAAGTGTTACCTATTGCTCCCCACAACAACTTCCTACCAAATTCCAACAAGATGATATGTATAGAAAACACTTAGATGAACAAACCCATTACATTATTCAGGAATAACAAAGAACCCACTCCATTTGGAATACAACATACAAGTGGGCAAGTGGAGGAGTTGAGGGTATATGGTCAGAGATCAAATTATAAAGGGCCTTCTATGAAATATCAAGAAGGATGGAACTCCATTGTATGTGTAATGTTGAGCCACTGAAGAATTTTAAATGAGTGTTAGACATTTTCCAAAGAATAGTCAGGCATGAGTTTGAAAAATGAAATGAAGGGTGAAGAACAGAGGACAGATAATACAGTACAGTGAGCTGGTGTCCTTACCTACATAATAACTATCGTGAAAACAAGAAGTTCATCACCAAGACACAGCACTTAGCTAATGTCCAAAACCCAATTAGCCTCAATGTGAGTATGTGTGTATGTGTTAACCAGTAAAGAATGAATCATCAGATTTTACAAAATGAGACCAAAAAAATAGTGTAGTAA
Source organism: Papio anubis (assembly GCF_008728515.1). Classification (NCBI taxonomy): domain Eukaryota; kingdom Metazoa; phylum Chordata; class Mammalia; order Primates; family Cercopithecidae; genus Papio; species Papio anubis. The sequence continues at coordinate 100,660,895 of NC_044987.1, forward strand.
GGGAAAGCATGGCATTAGATCTGGACCTAAACCTCCTAAACCTGAGCTCTGAAGTTCATATTTGCTAGTTCACGAATAGTCTAAGTAATAGGCATTGGCTAGATTTCATAAGGACAAACTATTCAGCTAATATTTATTGAGATCATTCAATATGCCAGATTCATTTCTGGATGCTAGATCTAGTTTTAGGATCTAGGCCACTGACTTAAATTATTTAATGAACAAAGAAAAGAGGGAAGATAATCATGACGATCCTGGAATGATCAAAAAGGGGCTATGGAAAATGGCGTCATAAAAGTTTAGAAATAAAAAAGTTTCAAGAAGGAGGGGTGGTTAAGAGTATCAAATATTACAGAAAGATGAATAATTTAATAAGTAAAAATTGCTCTTTGGATAGGTCAAGAAGTCAATGAGGCTCTAAGTTAGAATAGCAGAATCATTTTTTGAAAGGTCAGGGCACAAACAAATGGAAAAACATCTCATGCTCATAAATTGGAAGAATCAATATCATTAAAATGACCATATTGCCCAAAGAAATCTACAGATTCAATGCAATTTCTGTCAAATTACCAATGTCATTTTTCAAAGAATTTTAAAAAAAAAATCCTAAAGCTCATTTTGGGGACCCAAATCAAAAACAAAAATGTCCAATCAGTCAAAGCACTCCTAAGTAAAAAGAAAAAATCCTGAAACACCATGTTTTCTGACTTCAAATTATATTGTAAGGCTATGGAAATTAAAACAGCACAGTAGTAGTACAAAAATAGACACATAGATCAATTGGGAACAGTATAGAGAACCCAGAAATAAAGCCACACACCTACAGCCAACTGATCTTTGATAAAGTTGACAACAATAAACAATGGGGGAAAAGTCACCCTATTCAATAAGTGGTGCTAGGAAAACTGGCTAATCATATGCAGAAAAATGAAGCTGGACCCCTATTTCTCACCATATATAAAAATTAACTCAAGATGAATTAAAGATCTATACTTAAGACATGACACTATAAAAACCCTAGAAGAAAAGCTAGGAAAAACTCTTCTGACATAGCTTAGGTAAAGAATTTATGGCAAAGACCCCAGGAGCAAATGCAACAGTAACAAAAATAGAAAAAATGGAACTTAATTAAACTAAAAATCATACGCACAGCAAAAGAAATAATCAACAGAATAAACAGGTAATGCATAGAATGGAAAAAAGTGTTTCCAAATTATGCCACCAACAAAGAATAATATCCATAATCTACAAGGAATTCAACAAAGAAAAAAAATGAAAAATCCCATTACAAACTGGGGAAAATGCATGAACAAATATTTCTCAAACGAAGGGAAAAAAAGCAGCCAACAAACATGAAAAAATGCTCAGCATCACTAATCATCAGATAACTGCAAATGAACACCACATGGAGATACGTTTCACCAGTCAGAATGGCCATTATTAAAAAGTAAAAAAAACAACAGATGTCAGTGTGTATTCAAAAAGAAAACTTACACACTGTTGGTGGGAATGTAGGTAAGTACAACCTCTATGTAAAACAGTATGGAGATTTCTCAAAGAGCTGAAAATAAAACTACCATTAGACCCCCCAATCCCACTGCTTGGTATCTACACTAAAGAAAAATAAATCATTATATTTAAAAAGACATATGTGCTCATATTTTTATTGCAGTACTATTCAGCAAAGTTATGGAACCAATCTAAATGTCCACCAATGGTTCATTGGTATATATACACCATGGAATACTACTTAGTCATAAAAGGAATGAAAACATGTCAGTTGCAATAATATGAATGAGGCTGAAGGCCATTATCCTAAATGAACTAACTCAGAAGCAAAAAATCAAATATGACATGTTCTCACTTACAAATGGAGGCTAAATAATGGATACAAAAGATGGAGATAATAGGCTCTGGTGACTCCAAAAGGGGAGAGGTTTGGAAAGGGCCAAAGTTTGAAAAATTACCTATTGCATACACCATTCAATATTCGAGTGATGGATATATTAGAAGCCCAATCCCCACCATTATGCAATATACCCACGTAACAAACATGCACATGTACCCCTGAAATCTAAAATAAGAAAAGTGAAATCTGGGGCCAGGCGCAGTGGCTCATGCCTGTAATTCCAGCACTTTGGGAGGCCGAGGCGGGTGGATCACAAGGTCAGGAGATCGAGACCATCCTGGCTTACACGGTGAAACCCCATCTCTACTAAAAATACAAAAAAAAAAAAAAAAAAAAAAAAAACATTAGCCGAGTGTGGTGGCAGGCACCTGTAATCCCTGCTACTTGGGAGGCCGAGGCAGGAGAATGGCGTGAACCCAGGAGGTGGGCAGTGACTAACCAAGATAGCACCACTGCACTCCAGCCTGGGCAACAGAGCGAGACTCCATGTCACACACACAAAAAAGTGAAATCTGTCAGCAGAACATGGATGATAGTTAATGACATCTTATTAGGAAAAAAGACTAAAAAGAAAGTGTATTTCTTATGAGTCTTAAGAAGGCAAAAAGAAGAAAAGGATCCAAGCCAAGCACAGGTGTAGCCAGGTCATGTAAAACTGTGTAACCATTTAAGTGTTAGAAAGTTGTCCAAAAACATGTACAAGTAATATACACATGGGCTGCATTTAAAAAAATAAATAAATAAATAAAAAGAGAAACAAAAAAAGAATGGGACAGAACTATCTCTGGTACGGTGGTCCATGCTTATAATTACAGCATTTTGGAAGGCCGAGGCAGGTGGATTACTTGAGGTCAGGAGTTTGAAGTCAGCCCAGCCAACATGGTCAAACACATGTGTCTACTAAAAATACAAAAATTAGCAAGGTGTGGTGGTGTGCACCTCTAGTCCCACCTACCCAGGAGGCTGAGGTGGGTGGATCACTTGAGCCCAGGAGGTGGAGGTTGCAGTGAGCTGAGATCACACCACTGCACTCCAGCCTGAGCGACAGAGTGAGACCCTGTCTTATAAAATAAAAAATTTAAAAAGTGGTTGAGAAATTCTGAGACCAGATGGAGTGATAATCTCTGTGCCTAATTTTCCTCATCTGTAAAAGATCATCCTGCCTCACAGGTGATTGTGAAGACTGAGGTGATGAATATGAAGCACTCACAACAGTGCCTAGATAAATATTCTATAGGTGTTAGCTGTTATTATCTTTGAGGTAATTTGAGATAATGCCCATACACTCTCCTGAGCATTCACGAGCCTGAATAATTTTCATCTTTGGAGTAATCAGCCATATTATTATTTACATTTTATTTACCCATTTTGTATGTTACAAAAGATAGCAAGCATAAATCTCATATAAACTAAGGTGCTATGACGTATCACTCATTTAGTTTTTGAGAATACAATTACATCTAAAAGTGACAGTGATTATGTATTTTTTAAATTCTCCACATTTAAGGCAATTTCAAATTCTAATGCAAAAGAACAGAATTAAATAGTAAGCCAAAATGTATGTAATTAATATAGGGGCCTTTATGCTGTACCCCACGCACTATAGGTGCTAACTATAAGACCTATAATTTTCCCATCTTACATTTCATTAATTCAAAGAAAGACAGATTGTAGGGACAGAATGCAAAGTGAGTTCTGATATGAATCTAATTAATGTGTATTGTTATTTGAAGAAATAAGACATACATAAACTAAATTATCTTAAATGATTTTTGTTGGTTGTGTATTCTAGCTGGCAAACCTCATCTCTGCAACTAAGTAGCTCAGTGACTTTGAGCAAATTACATGACCTTTCCGGGTTTAAAAAGAAATTTGAGACATTATTGGGCCATCAAACCATCATATATTCTTCAAGATGCTATATAAAAGTGTGCCTGGGTATGGTCTCAAACATATCTTATTATAGCATATGAAACAAAAAAAAAAAATCATGGAAAACCTCTAAAACGAGGTGCTTATAGCTGTCCACAGACAACTCCAGTCACGTTCCATCTGAAGATCAGAGACAAATCATACCAGGTGGCATCTGCTTCCGTTAAACTATACATGTAGCTTGGTAAGTGCCTATTATTGGCAGATTTTACCAATATTAATCCCAGATTTTAGCAATACGAAAAGCCTCTGACACCTCCTGTGTCTTTTGAAAGCTGGTTTCTTCTTAATTTTATGTTTACTGACAGCATAGTTTATACATAATGAATCTCAAGAAATTTTTTTCTTAACCTTTAACTGAGTCTCCCATCTTTGGCAGTATATGTAGACACCTATGGATGCAACACCATGTAAATACATACAACTACTCAGTAACCCTGAGGAAACCATAGAAACACAGTGCCTGTGGCTTAGGAGGATCTCCATAAATTCATGCTAAAAAATGAGTAAATCTTGATGTGGCATGATACACAGACTAGGAAGCTCGCAGGATTTGAAGCTATTCTAACATCAGATTTATAAAGAGTTCTAAATAATTCTAGGTAGGTTGTTTTGAGAAAATTGCTTCCACTCTCTGAGCCTGTTTCCTCACCTATAACATGGGGATGTTAACATACACTCTTGAATTTGTTTTGTAGATAAGGGATAATATGTTTCTATGGATGCAGATATGAATGTACATGTTCTACTCATACCCTGTGTTAGCCAAGATTCCTGATTCTAACTTTCAAGAAACAATTCTAGGTAGTTTAAACAAAGAGAGGTTAGAGTTAGAATTCGGGGGTTTGAAGCTAGATTTTATGTAAAGACAGGTACGAATAAATGTCAAGACTCTACCTGTGATCTCTTCCTCTTTCTCTGCATCTGCTTCATAATCCACTTCCTTTTTCTAGAGATTCAGAGTTCTGGAGTTTGCATATGACTCTTCCGGTCACTTCCAAAGAATTACTAGCAGTCTCTGAGTCTTATGTTCATTTCCAAATTTATGGGAGAGGAAATCCTCAAAGTCCTAGGTTTAGTAAGATATTTATCCTGGCCTAACTTGCAGTGACCAGAGGACAGGCTCACTATTACAAAAGTGAATATTGGGGGAATTATAAATCAGGCAGGAATGAACTTTCCAGATGGGAAATCACTGTGAACTGGGACGACACACTGTAAGCTATTAGTCAATCTCTAAGTTTTTATCTACAGAGCATTTAAGACAGAAGTAAGATATGTAAAGGTATGACATAATGCCTGGCAAATGGCAAGCATGAGATAAGAGGCCACAATTATTTTACAAGTAAAATCTAAACATAATTTTCATCTATGTCATCATTGAATCAGCTTTTATTGAGGTCTATGTGACAATTTAGACATTGGGCTTTTCCTGGAAATAGTGAAGTTACTCTGGTCTCAGTCACTAGGAAGTTTTCTGTTACATGGAAGAGAGTGACTATATCTTGTTCATCTCTCCTGAACTCCCCCAAACATTGTCCTTTATGAAAGAAAGGATTTCTCTCTTCAAGATATGATAATTTTTCTATATTTTGGAACTCAAAAGAGATAGTCTTCCTATGCAATTTTCACAGTAAATTAACAGACAGGTAAGCACACCAATTGGTAGCAGTTCTCATGCTCATGAATCTTTTGGTAAAAAACATCTCAAATGGCTTTCAATGTGAGCATTAGTGTTGAGGGTCCACATCACACAACTGGGAAAATGAATCAAAAAGGGAATCAAATGTGGTTCGTACTGACAAGACAAATGACTAGGCTGGCTGGTATCACTTTCCCTTCTCTACATAATAGGAATTCCCTATGATAAATCACAAAGTACTTGAAAATTATCATATAATAAGCATGATATATCCATTAACCATAAAGCATAAAACAAACTGCAAGGCTGGTTGTGGTGGCTCATGTCTGTAATTCTGGTACTTCGAAAGGCTGAGACAGGTGGATTACTTGACCCCAGGAGTTTGAGACCAACCTGGGCAGCATGACAAAACCCCATCACTAAACCAAAAAAAAAAAAAAAAAAAATACAAAAAAAAAAATCAGATAGGCATAGTGGTGGCATGTCTATAGTTTCAGCTACTTGGGAGGCTAAGGCAAGAGGATCACCTGAGCCTGGGAGGTTGAGGCTGGTGTGAGCCATGATCTTGCTAGTGCACTCCAGCCTGGGTAACACAATGAGACTCTGTCTCAAAAACAAAACAAAAGAAAACAAAAAACTGCCTGCATCATGTTGTCCAATTGTCATCAATAAAACACAAATACTCAGGATGAGTATTAATGGTTTTAAAACACAGTAAATATGGTTTCCCAGCCTGGTTTTAGTATCTTTAGTATTTTCTAGTATCTTCTGGTTTTAGTATCTTTAGTATCTTCTACATATATGACCTGTGTGAGCCTCTTTGTGGGCTTGTAGGTGGTAGCTTATACTCAGTTTTCTTATGAAAAGAGAAAAATTTGAATTCAAAATTTTCAATTACACCCTTCAATTCTAAGTCAGATATTATACTACGCTGGCTATAGAATAAGTTTGAGCATGTCAAGCTCTATTTATTACTTTTTTAAAAAGTTATATATAAATATATATTGCAGGGAATTTAGAAAACACAGAGCTATAAATATAATGTAAAAAATAAACCAAATTCTACCTGCTAGCTTCTCCCCAACCTAATATTATCATTTTGTGTTTTAGTCTTTAGAGTCTTTTTTTTTAAAAGAAAATCTGTATGCATTTATAATTTCCTTTGAACAATTAGGGTTCATATGGTTTATGAAGTTTTTATATCCATTATTTATACCCTGAGCATGTAGAGTATGTATGTCATTTATTGTCACACATCATCTTTTATATGCCTTAACCATAGTTTAGGAAATTCTTGTACCATGAGTCCTGCCATCTCAAGGTAAAAGCAGTCTCAATTTTCCAGCCTCTTTAACAGTTAGGACATGGCCTAGGTGATGTAGACTTCATCAATAATATATGTAAGCTGCTTCAGTGTTCAATTTGGAAATGGATGACATAAAGAAAGAAACCTCATGTGGAATATTTTTCTTGATATAGCCTAGCCAAGAAGCATAGAGCTTTCAGGAATATTAGTGGCATTAGCTTCATGGAAGGGTCCACTCTCAAAATCTAATGAAGAACCTTCTGTTCTTGTGCTGGGGAATGTTGCGATTGTGCCTGCACTAATGACAAAGTATGGATTGGGCATTTTCCTGCATGATGTTAAATCATAATTATCTGACTCTTCTAGGGATTATTTGAGCAGATAATCTTTAGTGAATTTCCTTTCTACATAAAATAGCTGGAAAGATTTCTGTGTTTTGTAACTAAAACTTAGAATGACAAAACTATATTCCTTTGCCAATAAATTGTCATTAAAAATGTCACTTGAGAGGCAAAAAAAAAAAAAATACCATCATACACATATTGCAATATACATTTAACTGTCCTTTCATTATTTTATTTTTAAAATACATTTAACTCTGTGATCTTCCTGTAATGTATTTTGGTAAGTGATGTCAATTAAAATGTATGCAGGAGTCTCTGGTTATCCGCAGTTTCACTTTTCATGGTTTTAGTTACCCATGGCCAATCATGGTGTGAAAATGTTAAATGAAGAGAACATGCAGAAGTAAACAATTCATAAGTTTTAAAATGCATACCTTTCTGAGTAGTGTGATGAAACCTGGCACCATCCTGCTCCATCCCTCCTGGGGCAGGAATCATCCTTTTGTTCAGCTGTATCCACATTGTATCTGCTATATTAGTCACTTAGCAGCCACCTAGGTTATCAGAAAAATAAAAAAATAAAAATAAAAATAAATAAAAAAAAACAGTGTGTACAAGTTTCAGTGCTATCTGTGGTTTCACTGGGAGCCTTGGAACCTATCCCCAAGGATAAAAGGAGACTACTCTTGTTTTCTCCCAAATATTTAAACAATTATGCCAATCACAGTCATTAAATAGTGATTCTTCCTCCTGAATTTATATCATATTCATTAGAGGGTAGCATTTGTTTATCAGCCTAGTATCTTATTTTATTATTCTGTCTATAGCTTTTGGAATCACTATAACACTTTTAAGCATTATGCCCTTTTAATACATTTTAATATTTGGTGAAGGAAAAGCTCCCATAATTCTCTCTTGTCCAAACCACATAGGCTATTTTTACAGCCTTATTCTTATGCATAGTAATGTGTTTTAATGACTACGCAGGTTTCTTTCTGTAAAAGCATTTAACTTTTTGTGAGTGGAGTAATCTAGGAAACCATATAAATTCTAGACATTAATAACTCAGGATTAGTCAGAAAATGATCATTTGAATTATGACCCTTCAACACTGAAGACATCCGCATTACACAATCTAAGATGTAAATGGAAAATCTGCAACTGACATCACAAATGCTTTGTTCCTTTCATCTTAAGTTATTTGTTCCTCTTTTTGTTTCCTGCCAACTGGGCTTCCCCTCCAAAGTCCCTTTCATTCCAATTTGGCTAATCCTTTCCAACTGCAGGAAGCGCAGAGATGTGTACGACTGCCCCTAGCAAGTTGATCTCTGCTGACTGCAGCCCGCCAGGTCCCAGCAAGCCGTCTTCTGGCTCCTTTGTATTTGCCAACACAAACTTCTGTTTTGTTGTTGTTGTTGTTGTTGCATTCTAACAGAAATGCTTTTGCCATGCCATGGAATCTTTGGCAGATAACTTCAAATTCGGTGTCTTTGGAAGCATAGCAAACTGATGCTCAATTCAACTGTATCTGAAAACCAAAATAAGCGCCATTCTTTTGAATTGTCTATCTTGAAAAATGATGCTTTTATTTAATTTCTGAAGGTTAGGGAAAAAGAGCAAAAATCCAATACAATCTCTAAAAGAAATAGGACCTTTATCTCTAGGCTTTTTCTGTAATCAAATGCTCTCACATGCCGGTTCTATTTTAAACTTCTAATTAATTAGCTCAGGAATTATAATAACCTCAGATTTTAGTCTCTGCAATAATATGTGACCCTGTTTAATTATTTACTTAGTATTTAAAATATTAAGAGTTGTTACTGGAAGACTATTGAAGAAACTAGTAGAATGAAATCTCTATTTCAAAAGCAAATTGTTTAAAAAAAATCTTAAAAACTTCTGACATTTCCCATCTTATGCAAAATATTACAGCTGTATCTTTCTCATTGGGAACTAGAAAAACAGTAAACTGTGATGTCCACTGAAAAATAAAATAAAAACAATATACGATTTAGTTTATACATCCACTTGAATTTCTTACAGAAGCCAGAAGAGGGCAGAAGATGCTGCATATAGGACCATATTTGCATTAAAAAAAAGTTTCTTTGAATTAAGATCTGAAATTCCATTTCAGAAAAAAATGAAAACATGTTAGGTACAGCTAGTTTTAAGAGATCATGGCTGAATCAGAATGGGGCACATTACACAATGTGGCAACTGTTTTATATCCATTTCAGCCAACACACCTCGACTCTTTTTTTCTGAACCCAACTGTTTAATAAAAACAGGAAGAATCCACATGTATTCAGTCATTATATCTGCTACTTTACATTACTAATCTTTGTTTAAATCTACACCGTTGAGGTTCCATTATTGCTCCCATTTTGCAGATGGAGAAACTTGGGAGACATTAAGTCACGGGCAGTGTTAACACAGCTGTAAATCACAGCACTTGATTTTAAATGTAAGCATTTGGACGCCAAAGTCTACACTCTTATCTGTTGCAATACTTCTTGCAGCATAATAATGGTCATATCATCTTTGCAATGCTATCAAGTAAAATGACCTACTTTTTAGGGCTTCAGTCTTAAATCCTAGAAACAAATTAATCCTTTTCTGTCTTTACTGAGTCTGGCATGACTATTTTAAGAATTGCATTTAAAAGCAAGGACAAACCCAATGTAAAGTTAACCCTGAACACAGGACCTGCTATGGGTAACTGTGAAGTTTGTGGTTTCACTCCTTTTTCTATCTCGTATGCAGTGCTGTGCTCCACCCTTGCAGCTCCTATTCTTAGCAGTAGTGTGGTGTGTCCTCCTGCTCACTCCCCATTTCCTTGTATTAGAATGACGTTTAGTTAACTGCCAGCTTGCCTGGACCTGATATATTAATTTTCAGCTTTTAATGTCATTCTTGTCTGGCATATTTGCATTTGAAGAAAGACCAATCCCTTGACATTTTTGGGCAAAGAATCTTATCAGATGGCAGGATTTTAGTTGGAATGGTGAGGATGGAAGAGGGGGACAAATACAGGAGTTTCTTGGTATGGGTGGCTAATATTCTGATTAGCATAAGGCTGGTACTGATGAAACCATATATCCAGATCGGATCCTTTGTTCTTACAACTTTAGAAACAAGATGGAGAGCTTTACTACAGGGTCTAGTTGTGGAATCTACAGGTAAGAACCATCTATTTCCTATAAAGCGCCTGTACAAAGATAAATTCTGACATGGATATAACAGTGGTTGGAAATTAGTCAATGTTGTTCATGAAACTCTGATAAACTGGAATCCTGGTTGTGCTCTGTATCCAAAATGCACCCACTCGTCTTTAGTCAATACTTCAGAGTTCCAGCATTACAGTTAATTGATCTTCTGCTCTGTGTGACAGGCATTATACAATGATGTGTTGGGTGATGGCCATATAAGGCAATGCGGATACTCCCAAAGATAAAGCCAGCAGTAAAGAGAGAGAGAGATAAGAAGAGAGAAAACAAGAGAGAGGAACAGAGAGAGAGAGAGAGAGAGAGACAGGCACTTGTGTGGTCTCATCAACACTACATACACTGAGAGTTGAAGGCACTGAAATGGGTTATTGAATTCCTTTCATTTTTAATTATGTCTTTTATTTATTTACCATAACTGTTCTATGCCATTGCATATTGTTTTTGTTTATCTTAATTATGAAGTGAGGGTGGGGTGGAGGAAAAAAGGAAAGGCTGAAAGGTAAGATGGGATGAGAGAATGGGGGTGGGTGGGGAGAGGAGAAATGAGTAAGATAGGAGAAGAAGAGGAGGAGAAGGGGAAGCACAAAGGAGAAACAGTCCTTTGGAATCCCAGAATAAAACAACTTAGATTGAAATGTGAGCTGAAATGTTTGGGTTTTCTCATTTCTTTTCTTTTTTTTTCTTTCTTTTTTTTGAGACAGAATCTCTCTCTGTTGCCCAGGCTAAAATGCAATGGCGCAATCTCGGCTCACTGTAACCTCTGCCTCCTGGGTTCAAGCAATTCTTTTGCCTCAGCCTCCTAAGTAGCTGGGATTACAAGCAAGCTCCACCAGGAACAAACAATTTTTTTTTTGTATTTTTAGTAGAGACGGGGTTTCACCATGTTGGCCAGGCTGGTTTCAAACTCCTGACCTTAACTGATCCTCCTGTCTCAACCTCCCAAAGTGCTAGGATTACAGGTGTGAGTCACCACTCCCAGCCTGGGTTTTCTCATCCCTAAACTTGGACTTGTAATCTACTTACCCTCAAGAGTGACTGGAAGTATTATATGAGAAAACCTATGCAAGAATATGACACACACACACACACACTTAGAATAACTCCTCACACACAGTAAGTGCTTGATGAATGGTAGTGATTATTATTATTATTAGATTCTAGCTCCTATAACCCTTAATAATAGTCAAAACTCTATATAAATCTGTTTCCCCTTGTACCACAAAAGAAAAACCAAGTCATTTTGCAGAACTGTAAATGTACCAAATTAAATGCCCAGGCATAGGAATTAGCATAAGCAATATCTCGCTACAAAATTGGCACTCAATATCGCTCAGCACATAATCTTTACCATCAAAGGAATGAGCTACCTAAAATAAGCACATTAGTCAGCTACCAGAGACAAGCAATGTTAATATCTACAGCAAGCTACGAATTATCTAACAGCCATGACACATGTTTTAGAGGAAAATAATAGAGGAAAGAAAATCAGACTTTAATGGTGCAAGGCTCAAGCTCCAGTTAGTTTTCCTTGACGACTCAGGAGAAGGCTGGACTCAGATTGCTCTGGGAAAGGAGCTGGGAAGCGGGGATAAGTATTTTCTCTTTCCTGTTAGTGGTAGATCATATCTGAGACACGGCCCCAAAGTATGTTAGCGGCGAGGAATCTGTACAGTTCTGAGGCAACCTCAATTCTTGCCTCCTCGGAAGAAAGAATTTGACTGAGGGGCAGAGGGAGAGACTAAGGCAAGTTTTAGAACAGGAGTGAAAGTTTAATTAAAAGTTTTAAAGCAGGAACAAGAAAAAGAGGAAAGTACACTTGGAAAAGGGCCAAGGGGGCAACTTGAAAGAGAAGTGTGCATTTGGACCTTTTGACTTGGGGTCTTACACATTGGCTTACTTCTGGGGTCTTGGCATTCCTTCTGCCTTGATTCTTGCGTTGGGGTGGGCTGTCTGCATGCATAGTGGCCTGCTGGCACAGAGGAGGTGACCATGTGCAATGTGTTTACTGGAGTTATCCACACGCTCGCTTTAGGCATTCTTCCCTTACCAATCAAATGTCCCTAGGAGGTCACGTACCTGTTAAACTCCACCATTTTGCTGCTTAGTGTGCATGCGTGAGCCCGCTCGCCCAATTCCTGAAGTCTATATCGGGAAACTGCTGATTGTCAGTTTCAGGTGTGGAAGACGGCCTTTCCCTGGTGCCAGCTGCAACCAATTATTTTAGAGAGACGGTTTGACAACTGCCTGACCATCACCTGATAGCCGCCTGACTTTCCTGATGGGGGGGTTGCAGGGAGCTCTCTCCTGCCCTGCTCATGCCTGACTACCTAATATAACAGTCCTATCTATATTTTTATATAAAGTGACATATCGAAATTTATTTAATAAATTAATAAGTTTAATACATTTCGAGTCTGGTAGTTTTTCAGGTTTCACACCTATCTTAATAAAAACTTAATATACAAGACAGTATTTTTCAGAACCAAACAACCAACAATACTGCCCTAGTCATCACTACCGACTCATCTCCTTAACCAGTGTAAAGGATTTATTAGAAAATTTTATGATTTTAGAGATTTGAATCAGGGAGAAAACACTTTGAAATTATATTTTCTAATATTTTCATTTTGAACACAAAGAAACCTGGTTAAATGACTTATCAAACTTATGCCTACCATTAGTTAATTTTTCCCATAAAGTTTTGCCCATGGCCTGGTGTATGTCTTGTTTTTTTTTTTTTTTTTTTTGAGACGGAGTCTCGCTCTGTCACCCAGGCTGGAGTGCAATGGTGCGATCTCAGCTCATTGCAACCTCCACCTTCCGGGTTCAAGTGATTCCCCTACCTCAGCCTCCCAAGTAGCTGGGATTACAGGCACACGCCACCACGCCTAGCTAATTTTTTGTATTTTTAGTAGAGACGGGGTTTCACTGTTTTGGCCAAGATGATCTCGATCTCCTGACCTGGTGATCTTCCCACCTCGGCCTCCCAAAGTGCTGGGATTACAGGCATGAGTCACCACGCCTGGCAGGCCTGGTGTACGTCTTAATCTCCTCTTGCTTGAATACTGCATCACAGTCCTATCTTAACTCCCTGTAACCCACTTTTTCTTTTTAACTCCCTGTAACCCACTTTTCTTTCTGGGGTCCACCCATGAGTTCAAATGCTTTTCTTAAGTACATATCTAATCTTGACCCTCTGATTGGTAGAAACACTTGAATGACTCCCCCAAAATACTCACTGTATAGTCAATATTATTTAACATGACATTTAAGGTCACATGCATTGCATATTCTGTTAACTTCTTCCCCAAAACTTCTATCCCCTTCAGCCTCCCTGAACTACAGGCAGTTCCCCAGCAAGCCAGACTTCTTGCTCCTGAGCCTGGCATTACCTGGCATTACCTGGCATCTTGCTCTTTCTGCCTAGGTATCTCTTATGTTCTTAGCATATGTTTATATTTCCAAAGTTAAGAAGTCACCTCCTATTCACTCTTTTGACTGGCTTAGGGTTCTTCCGTTATGTCCCCATGTACTTTTGTTAATATATAGTATTGATTACATCTGAGTGTAAAAGCCTCTGATTTTTCTTTTTTCCTCTGGACTTTTAGCTCACTGAAGGTAGAAACTATATCTTATTCAGCAATATAGTCCCAATTCCTAGAACAAAGTCTGGCACAGAGTGAAAGTTCATTAACATTTTGAATCAGATGCCAATCTTCTAACTCCTAGGCCTGAGATATTCTGGTATTTCGTCATATCACCCCAGTACTTTATTACCTACTATTTGCTTCATATGAATTAGTCATAGCTCATCAATTGCATGATAAGCAACTTAAGAGAAGAGATAGTGTTTTACTCACCTTTTTTTTTTAACCTCCTTCAGTGCCAAGTCTATAATAGACAGCTTGCAATTGCTAAAGGAGTTTATTTATTGATGTATTTATTTTTTACCCAAGAAAAACTCTCTTTATACATAGATTCTTAGGAAGAATGGAATATGAGAGAGAGAGAAAGTGCACACCCTGCTCCTGCTCTGGTTTAAATGAGATCTGCGAAATTTCCATCCATCTCTCCCGTACCCACAGACGTACACAATTGAGCTTGGGGAAGCTCACAAGAGCTTACGAAGAACACAATTCTAAAGTTGTGTTCTTCAAACTGTGGGTCACAGTCCCATTAGAGAAGAGCAACATTAATTTATTGAGTCACAACCTGCACTTAAAAAATTCAAAAGAGATTATTTTTTATATATATAGTAAAGACAGTATTGCTAAGGCAAATCATTCTTCAATTGTTATCCAACAATACATAAGCATTTAGTTATTGTGCTTCCCAGTCATAAAAATGTTCGAAATCCACTAATTTAAAATGCTCCTTAAAGCCCAGGTTAAAATGTCTGGTGTAGTACAGTTGTTCCAAACATTGGTTCATATCAGGAAGAGCTGATTGATGAAAATACCGAGTCCCAGATCCTACTGCAGCAGATTCTCATTCATTAGGTTGAGGTTCGGCCCAGGCATGTCTATTGAGCTTCCTAGGTCATCTTGAAGCACATGAACATTTGAAAACCACTGGGATAGAGGAAAGGGCACATATAGAAATGGAGTACTACAGCTGGAAGGAGTTTGAATTGTCACCCTCCCCGATGTTTGAATATGCACCCTCTATTTGGAAATCCTCCTAAGACAAGGAAAAAAATCCATTATTTTTGTTGTTTCCTTTGCTGTGCAGAAGCTCAAAATATTTACATTTTTTAAGGTATCATTCTAAATGGAATGGTTGTTACCCACTGACTAGTTCCCTTTTATTCTGGGATATCAAATCCTTGTTTGCCTTTTTTTGTTGTTGGTCATTTTATTTTAGATTTGAGGGTGTACATGTGCAGGTTTGTTAACATGGATCTACTGTGTAATGGTGAGATCAAACACATATTTTCATGTTTTAAATTGCTGTGCTGTGTAACCTTTTGGAAGACCCTTGAATTTTTTACCACAAGTCTTATCCTAGGTTTTCTCCTCTCACATTTTTTTTTTCGCTTTATTGACATATAATTGACTAATAAAATTGTGTATATTTAAGTGTACAATGCAATGAATTGATATACATATAATTGTAAAATGATGACCACAATGAAACTAATTAGCGTATCCATCACCCATATAACTACTTTTTTTAAATAAGAAAACTTAGGATCGACTCTCTTAACAAACTGCAAGTATACAATACAGTATTAATATTATAGTCACCATGCTGTACATTAGATCCTCAGAATTTATTCATCTTGTAATTGAAAGCTCGTAGCCTTTGACCAGTATCTCTCAATTTCCCCACCCCCAACCCTTTCTGACCCCATTCTACTCTCCGTTTCAATGAGTATGACTTTTTAAAAGTTGTTTTTAAAGTTAAGTTTTCACATATAAGTTCTGGCTTATTTTGTTTAGCACGAAGGCCTCCACATTCATCAAAGTTATTGTAAGTGGCAGGATTTCCTTCTTCTTTTTTTTTATTTTCAGATGGAGTTTCACTCTTGTTGCCCAGGCTGTAGTGCAATGGCACAATCTCGGCTCACTGCAACCTCCGCCTCCCGGATTCAAGTGATTCTGCTGCCTCATCCTCTCTAGTAGCTGGGATTACAGGCGCCCGCCACCACACCCGGCTAATTTTGTATTTTTAATAGAGATGGAGGTTCACCATGTTGGCCAGGCTGGTCTCAAACTCCTGACCTCAAACAATCTACCCACCTTGGCCTCCTAAAGTGCCGGGATTACAGGTGTGAGCCACCGTGCCCGGCCTTCTTTTTTTTTTTTAATAGCTGAATAATATTCATCTGTGTGTGTGTGTGTGTGTGTGTGTGTGGTGTGTATGTATCTCACATTTTTTTTACATAGTCATCTGCCCACAGGCACTCGGGTTGTTCCCATATCTTAGTTATTTTGAATATGACAACGCATTTATTCTAAGGCAGCCCTTCCTGTTTCTGTGTAGCTTCCACCCTTTCTCTTGATTCCTGTTACCTAAGAGGGTAAATTTAATTTTCCTTCCAGTAACAGCTTTTTATTTGTTGCATAGCCAGCCTTGATTTTCTCATCTCTCAAGGCAATTGAAAGAGATACACAGAAGATCATGTTCAAATATGTATGCATATACCTTGTAAAATGTAAACTATAATGTTGCAAACCGTTTATAGTAAGAGCTGAGTAAATGTTTTTTCCACTAGCTGACAGTTGATAACCAGCTTTCCTTCTCTCATTCCAGGCTAAGTATTCCCCTCCTTTTCCTTTCCAAATCAACTACGGGATTAAGCTCCTAAAGCAGGGACCCAGTTTTTCTTACCACATAGCAGTGGTGCTTACCATAGTGCCTGCCATTAAGTAACTATCTGTAGATTGAATGAATCCAAAGTCAGAAACAGATTCCTCTAAATGTGTTATATGTAGATGAACTATGTGTATCTCTGAAGACCCTTTTCTTAGTCTCTTAGCTCAGTACTCAATCCTTTAGCGCTGAACTTCAATTATTTTGCTCAATTGGTGTTTATATCTCAGAGGAGATAATTGTAAGATGGATAGAGCTCTAAACAAGATTTTCACCCGCCCCCAACTTTCCAGCAATCTTTAATGGCACTTGCAGCAGAAAGGGCATAAAAAGCCTCTCTCATTCACAATGATCTCAGCAGCTCTTAAATAAACTAAGTGGCCCAGCTGAATACTGAGTAAAGCAAAAGGCATTTTTGTGCACACACTTTCCCAATCACTGGTAAAACTGGGTATAACAACCTGAATTTGTTGCTTACTTCTCTAAAAGATGTTTTTTGTTTTGTTTTGTAAACATGCTCCTTAGTGGATTGGGAGAAATTTCAATTATATGTATTTTTATAGATTATCTTCTAAACCTATTAAAATGTTGCAGGAGTAATTCTGCTGAAAAGTTTTAAGTGATTTCTAGTCCATTATTTTGACTGCAATGCAATAGTGAGTAAATACCAAGACAAAACATCATGCTTTTGATTTTAGCTGCTTTTCAAGCAATGGATCTCTTTGATCATATTCATCAAAGACCTGGCTGTTAGGCTGAATCTTGGGCATTTTTCTCTGAGTTACTCTAACACAAAGTACTCTTTATCCGTGGAGTGCGATAATTCAAACCTCACTCCTGGCACAAACAGACACACAAAAATATAGAAACAACAGCAAAAATAGTCAACGTCCTGATGACTAAGAGGGTTACTCCCTCAAAGAAAATTAGAAAGTTATTTTGCATTAAAAAGTTGGGAAGATTTAGAAAAAACAAAACAAAAAGTTGAGGAGTCATGTCACATCATGTCTCCCCAACTTGTTCACATTTAAAAAGCAGAAGCTAATGCATTTATGTTCTCCAACTGTTATTTTACCAACTTTGCTTTTAATTTGTTGACTCATTCATCTTTATCTGATAATGGTTTTCAAGAGCTTTCTTTCAATTAAAACACTGGATAAAAAGAATAGGACAAGAAAATTAACTGATCACCTAATATAATGCAAAGTGGTAGATGCTTTATTGCTCATAAATAAATCATTTAACTCTTACAACATCTCCACCACATAGACATTGTTACAAAAACCATTTAATAACTTTAGCTAAGAGAATATAAGCAACATTTTCAAGATTCAACAGCTACTAATTCACATAGTTTGAGAATCATGCCAGCAAACAAAGCCAATGTTACCTGTGCATGTGTGTATGCACTCATGCATGTACATGATACATAATAGAGCGTACATCTGAGTTATTGTGCTGCTAGCTGAAGACTGCTCTTTGCTTTCTCCCAAATTTTCTTTGAACTATCTAAATTAGGTAGAGGACTGCCTATGAAATTGAATAGGATCCTGTAAAAAATTAAAATACAGGACCATTTATTTTAAAAAAGTATTAAGACAGTGAGATCAGAGAATTAAATGAAGTGACAAGCCATGTGTGACTGAACAGGTCACAAATCCAAAGACAAACCTCCTTGCATAACCAGTTTGGTGTAAGGCACTGAAATAATAGAAGAGTATAGAGATTCGACTTGATGTTATTAATTTCCTCTATTATGCTAGAAAACTATACCCAAATCTCAGGAGCATAAAACAACAGTCACTCCTCACTCCTTGGTCAATGTTAGCAGTGGCTTGCCTAAGCTTGCATTCAAGCCTATTCTTTGGTCCTCCATTTTGAAACCAAGTCTGAATGAGCAGCAGCTACCTGGTGCATAGTCTTCTCATGGCCATGGCAAAGTAGAACTCAAACAACACAAGTGCATTTAAAACACTATTAAATCACATCTGTACACATTTAATGGCTGATATGGTTTGTCTGTGTCCCCACCCAAATCTCGTCTTGAATTGTGGCTCCTATAATTCCCACATTTCATGGGAGGGACCTGGTGAGAGTTGATTGAATCATGGGGGCAGGTCTTTCCCATGCTGTTCTCATGATTGTGAATAAGTCTCACCAGATCTGATGGTTTTATGAAGGAGAATTTCCCTGCACATGTTTTCTTACCTGCCGCCATATAAGATGTGACTTTGCTCCTCCTTCGCCTTCTGCCATGATTATGAGGCCTCTCCAGACTTATGGAACTGTGAGTCAATTAAACCTCTTTACTTTATAAATTACCCTGTCTTGGGTATGTCTCATTAGCAGTGTGAGAACAGAATAATACAATGGCCAAGCAAAATAACATGTCCAAGCTCAAGGTTGTTGGGGTGAGGTTGAGAATCCCAATCCCACGGAAGAGGAAAAGGGAAATATTTGCTCAATCGTGATATAGTCTACCACAAGTGAGATGTTGCTCTGTTGAAAACCTAATTCTTAAACAATCAAATCAGTGTTTGGCAAGAGTTTGATTCTTTGCTTGAAAGTCCAGGTTTGCCACATGCTAAAAACATCAAACTGGATTTCTGGCCTATTCTAAGGATAGTAAAGAGACAGGGACCAAGAGAGAGAAAAAAATAGCCTTCAAAGGAGAAATGCAACCCAAGAAAGGTAATCTGTTTCCCCACTCCAAAGCTAAGAAATGGAGACCTTTAGGAGACAGATAAGTAAAGTGAGATAAATCTTACAAGAAGGAAAGACTAATATTTTATTGACCAATTTAATGTCCATTAAAACCACAGAGTTTGTGAACATACCCAGACATGTCTGCATCAGGGAGAAGAGCATGACAAAGGCATAGTGAAGATGAGAGTTTTAAAGAAGCAACCTACTTTTTCACCATTTGACATGACAAGTTACCTAGATCTCCAGCTAGCTAGAGTTTGCACTGCACTACTCCTTCCACCCCCAACAAAGGGGCATCTTTTGGATTAGGAGACTGAAACAAGAGGTTAGAAAAATCACCAACTGGAATCAAGGATAAGGAGAATTAGAGAGGAAGAAACTGAGTCCCAGTCAGATATTCTATGCCAAGGGACTGAGTAGGAGAGATCACCAGAGTGTTATGCAAAAGAGCCAACAAATAAACCCCCATGTAGCAGTGAGTAGTTGAGCACTTCCTGTGCAAAGACAAAGCTAGCAGGTGAGTGTGGTATCAACAGACCTCAAAGTACAAACGATAGCCACAGAAGTGAACATTAATTACTACTGAGAAAGGTGGAGACAGTTTACCTTCCATTAGATAATTCCATTTTTTTCCTCACCTTACCTCTTGTTTTTTACACTACATGGGTAACACAAAAAGGAGGATGAACTTATAGAAGGTAGGAAAATAGGCCAGGCTCAGTGGCTCACACCTGTAATCCCAGCACTTTGGGAGGCTGAGACGGGCGGATCACGAGGTCAGGAGATCGAAACCATCCTGGCTAACACGGTGAAACCCTGTCTTTACTAAAAATACAACAAACTAGCCAGGCGTGGTGGCGGGCGCCTGTAGTCCCATCTACTCAAGAGGCTGAGGCAGGAGAATGGCGTGAACCCAGGAGAGGCAGCTGGAAGCGAGCCGAGATCGCGCCATTGCACTCCAGCCTGGGCGATAGAGCTAGACTCCGTCATAAATAAATAAATAAATAAATAGTAGGAAAATAAATGAGATTTACATAGCCCTTCTCCATCCCAAGCCCTTGGCTAGAAACACAGGTCCAATCTACAGCTGGGTAAATAGAGGAGCTTCAGGTAACATTGGAGAAAAAAATGTTACAATGGACAGGACTAAGTCATGGTAGTTGAAATGAGTCAGTTTTAATAACTATATGTGCTTGTAATGTTATGATATTGGGAAAAGATATGTCATTAAGAGGCACACTGTGCAACAAGTAAAAGAATGACGGAGCTGTTAGTGGCAGCTCCGCATTTTTTTTCTTTACAAAATCTAACAAGTTATGAGATCAAATGAAACAAAAGCAGTTTCAGAGGTCAAAATCAGTGTTTTGCATATCAAATATAGATGACTGAAAATTATAAGGTCTTTTTCCTTAGAAGAGCACTGAAGAGAAGAATAAGAGGAGAAGGAGGAGGAAGGAATTGGAAATTATCAAGTGTGTAGTATGCCTGCTATAATAGTATGCAGTTTATCATGGAATACAATGATTTCAATTCTTGAAGTAGAAGATAACAAACTTGTATAGAATAAGAGGAATAAGAGAGGAGTAAGAGAGGGATGAGGTTTGGAGTAGACAATTCTCTAATATAATCTGAGATAGTTCAAGACATGATTGGCTATTAGGTAGATCAATATTAAAATATTCACAAATATTAAAATGTTCACAGTTTTTTTATATACATTTAAAGTGGATTCAATCGTATGTCTGAAAAAGTGTCACTCTCACTTTTACATCTATTACAATACGTTATCTCTAGAGTTAAAGAGAAAGGACTGGTAGTGTTACAACTTGCTTGCCAAGAAGTCCTAGGGACCCTCACGGCAGTGGGCCACTCAGATAAACACCATCCATCATGCATTTCTCCACAGGAGAGAGTTGAGAACTGCTGCCCTAGGTAACCAGCCCCTCACTCTACCCCACCCCACACCAGAGCGTAGTCAGTCTGCAATACATAACATTTAGGAACATTAGACCACAGGGTGGGAATGGATTAGTGTAGGCTCCCTACAGAAGGCATTTTCCTCCAGTTACTTAGACAGTTCTAGTTAATGGCTTCTCAAACAAGACTGTGACTAATTTGTAAAAGTCAGATATACAATAATACTATATAACAAATCACCCCAAATCTCAGTGACTCATGATAACAAGTCTTTTATTTGCTCTTTCAAAAAACTGCAAGTTGATTGAGATGTTTTTGCTTCAGTCTGCAGGTGAGTTTGTGCTCAGTGAGACTCTATCATCTATCACATAAAGTACAGTGGTTTGATAAGTAATAGGGAGTCTGCCCTGTGGTACATGATTGAGAGGAAAACTTAGGATAATTTGGCATAGAAGTACTAAATGAATTGGAAACTGCATGGGTAAAATGAGGCTTGTACAATGCTTATTTGTAAGGTTGAGATAAACTATATTCATTTAAAATCATAGATTTCACTTGTCAGCAGAATAAGACAACAGCCATCCAGGAAATATCAAGCACTTAGCTTCTCATTCAATTATTGATTCTGTCATGAAATACTGTACATGTATGTAGCCCAACACACATTGACTATAGAGAGGCAATATAATATAGGGAAAAAATTGGTATTGATACTGAATGTAAAATTATTATATGATACTGCATATGAATGTTATAATAATTATATAAGTATTATATAATTGCATTCCTAATTGTGGTCACAGAGATGCAAAAAAATATGAACAGTGAAGTAGGGTAGATCAGGCATTGAATTTGGGTTTAAGCCTTTCTAGTTCTATAACTTGGGGAAAGATATTTAACCAAACTGAATCTCCCATCATACATAATCATTGTTAACATATTTGGGAGGCAGAGGAAAAAGAAAACCTTTTTTTATTCCCTATCTCCAGCTTAGGACTTAAAGATAAAAAATGTAATTTGGAAGGTAAAGATGAACATTTTGTAGTGACAAAGTGGATTGGAGGAGGCAGCTTAAATAAGATGCTATAATTGACTTGTAAACATTTCACCCCTGAATGAGACAAATTTGCCTGCCCAGTCATGTACAACAACTTTAGGACTCCCCTAATATCAGTCACTGCTCCTCTGGCGATTCTCCTGAGACCATTAACAGACAGCAATTTTCACCCCACCTGCCATCAGAAAGCGCAGAAATATTTCAGAACCGCATATTACTTAACTCCAAGTCTCTGCTTGTACCCTAGGCTGAAAATTAACACTTGGTTCTATTTCCCATCTCAAAACGTGCAGTTAGGTTGTCCAATACATCTCTGATCAGAGGTTAGGCCATGACTTTAAGTGATAGCATAAATAAATTCCAGTAAAACAATTTCAGCAAACTAAAAATTTCCTTTAAATTGAATATAACCTTCTTCCCTTATCAAACTTCTAAGGAAGATTTCTTAAAAATACAAAAAGCTATATGGTAAGATCCAAGTAAATTCAACCCCACATGCTGTATTATCCTTCCCAGTTTCTATTTTCTATTTCTATCTTTCACACTCACCCAAATTTCTGGATAAAAGGATGGTTCTTCCAGTGTGATAACCTAGGTTTTTTACTGCATGGGTTCAAGTCCCTTAAAACCTCTAAAATGAAGTGAATTAGACTCCAAGTCTCTTATGTAATTTAATTTTTTTAAACTTTCTATTTAAAAAATAAAGATATTAGAAGGTGGCAAATGTAGTACATAGGATTATAAGAAGATTTATATAAGGTTGTCAGAGAAACACTAGACAACCAGTTAAATTTGAATTTTATGTAAACAATGAATAATTGTTTTAGTATAAATATATCCTAAGTATGACAAATGAAGTACAGGAAACCGAGATAAATATCAATGTTTAATATATCTTATGCAATATTTGATACAGCTATATAATAAAATTATTTATCTGAAATTTAAATTTAACTGAGTATTGTATATTTCTGTTTGCAAAATCTGTCAACTCTACCTGTGTCCCTTCACTCATATTCCCCAAATGTCAGTATTTTAGCACACTTGATTTCTCATTGTTTTCCCTTTGCTATGGTTTGAATAAGTCCCCTAAAAGTTCATATGTTGGAAACTTACATCCCCAATGCAACCGTATTGGGAGCTGGGACCTAAAAGAGGTGATTGAGTCATAAGGGCTCTGCCCTCATGAATGGATTAAGGTTATTATCAAGGGAGAGGGTTAGTTATCTGGAGAATGGGTTATTATAAAGCGAGGCTAGCTCCTAGTGCTTCCGTCTGTCTCAAACACATGCTTCTTCTTTTGGTCTTCCACCATGGGATGACAGTAGCCAGATTCAAGAACTATGCACTTGGACTCCACAATCTCCTAAACAGTGAGCCAAATAAACTGTTTTTTGTAAGTTACCCATCCCCAGCCAGGTGCAGTGGCTCATGCCTGTAATCTCAGCACTTTGGAAGGCTGAGGCAGGTGGATGACCTGAGGTCAGGAGGAGACCAAACTGGCTGACATGGTGAAACCCCGTCTCTACTGAAAGTACAAAAAATTAGCTGGGCGTGGTGGCGGGCATCTGTAATCCCAGCTACTTGGAAAGCTGAGGCAGGAGAATCGCTTGAACCCAGGAGGCAGAGGTTGCAGTGACCCGAGATTGTGCCATTGCACTCCAGCCTGGGCAACAAGAGCAAAACTCCACCTCGAAAAAAAAAAAAAAGTTACCCATTTTGTGGTATTCTGTTATAGCAACAAAAAGGGTACTAAGACACTCTCTCAGAAAAAAAAAAAAAAAAATCAGTATAAGTAAGCATAAACATTAAGTAAACATAATGTCTCTTTACCTTGTATAAAAAAGACATTCTCTTACACAACCACAGTACAATTTTCACAATCAAGAAATTCATATTGGTACAATGGTATTATTTAATCTATGGCCCCTTTTTAGACTTCCTCACCAAAATACTTTTTCCCAGATTAGATTCAGGGTCACACATTTTGTTGAGATGCCATGTCTCTTTTTGTCCCCTTCAGCCTGGTAGTGTCTCAGGTTTCCTTTGGCTTTCATGACCTTGGCAGTTTTAAAGATTATGGGCTGAATGGTATTCCATGGTGTATACGTACCACATCTTCTTTATCTAGTCTATCATTGATAGGCATTGAGGTGGGTTCCATGTCTTTGTTATTGCGATTAATGGACATAAGTGGCATGTATCTTTATGGTAGAATGATTTCTATTTCTTTGGGTATATACCCAATAATGAGACTGCTGGGTCAAACGGTAATTCTGTTTCACATTGAGATATGGCCACACTGTTTTCCACAATCATGGAACTAATTTACATTCTTGCCAGCAACATATAAGTGTTTCTTTTTCTCCACAATCTCGCCAGCATCTATTATTTTTTGACTTTTTAATAGTAGCCATTCTGATTGGTGTTTGATGGTATCTCATTGTGGTTTTGATTTGCGTTTCTCTAGTGATCAGTGATGGTTTTTTCATGATTGTTAACTGCATATATGTGTTCTTTTGAAAAGTGTCTGTTCATGTCCTTTGCCCATTTTTATGGGGTTTTTTCTTGTAAACTTGTATAATTTCCATATAGATGCTTCATATTAGAGCCATATACAAAATGGAATACTATGCAATCATAAAAACAAATGAGACCATGTCCTTTGCAGGGACAAAAATGGAGCTGAAGGCTACCATCCTTAACAAACATAGGAACAAACAACCAAATACTGCATGTTTTCACTTATAAGTAGGAGCCGAAGGACGGGAACACATGGACATATAAAGGGGAACAATGCACACTGGGGCCTTTAAGAGGGCAGAGGTTGGGAGGAGGGAGAGAATCAGGAAATATAATGGGTACTAGGCTCAATACCTGGGTGATGAAATAATTTGTACAAAAAACCTTCATGACATAAGTTTACCTATATAACAAAACTGCACTTGCATCCCTGAACTTAAAAAAAAAAAAAAAAAAAAAAAAAAAAAAAAAAAGATTATGGGCCAGTGATTTAGTAAACTCTTCCTCGATTTAGGTTTGCCTGATGTTTCCACGTGGTTATATTAAAATTACACATTTTTGGCAAGAATCCTACAAAAATGATGTTCTGTCTTTCTCAGTGCATCATGTTGGGGTACTTCACTTTTTAATAATAATGGGAATGATAATAGAAAACACAAGTTTATCACAGCACCAGAATTATCTCTATCATATTTAGAAACATAAACAAATACTCATCCCCTAGTAAAGCTCTCCAAGGACAATGATATTGTCATGACCCAGACATTTATATAATCTAAACTCACCTTTTGCCAAAGATCAAGCAGAGATTCCATTCCACTTGAGGCAAGTTGGGTAGATGAAGTGAACCTTGGTTTCTCTAGGGTGCCAATCAGCCTATGGCATTTCTTCCTGACATGTGAATTTAAACTTAGTTTGCAGAAACTTCTATTAAAGAGATTAATTGGGCCAGGCATGGTGACTCACACATGCAATTGCAGCATTTTGGGAGGCAGAGGTGGGAGGATCACTTGAGCTCAGGAGTTTGAGGCTGCAAAGAGCCATGATTGGGCCACTGCACTCCAGCCTGGGTGACAGAGAATAGATCTTATCTCAAAAAATAAATAAACAATTTTTTTAAAACATTGAATATAGCATGAGCAAGTAAAAAAGATTAATTACAGTTTAACATGAGCTCTATAACGAAACACAGACACACAAAATAGCCGTCTACCTATACACAGTGTTCGCTATTTCCTTACTCATTTAAAGACATTCACAATTGCCTCATCTTCTTTGAGTTGCCTTTCTGTCTTATCCAGGACATTCCAGACTCTATATTCCTTTTTTTCTGGAAGCCTGAGTTTTTTCACCAAATTAGAATGAGTATGGGCTACACCTACTGCCATAGTCTCCACTACTGCTTGTAAGCAAGCATCTTTTAGTCTGGTACTAAAGGGGTTACTGCTACTATCTCCTGCTGAGGCATTGCCTCAGCTTATAAAGCCACCCTCCCAGGAAAGTTTCCACTTGATTCTCACATTAGAGTTTCCTAAAGAATCACCTTCAATAGATTTTGTTGATGCTTCTAATATTTACACCCCTGGTGACATCATAAGAGTGAATACCTTTGTCGTGTTCTATTTTTTAGTACCTTGACCTTCTTCAACTTTTAAATGTCCTGGCCCTGAATAACTTATGCTGCATCAATAGTTGCTGGGATATGTCCAATACATTTGTCCACAGTAGTGAAATATGGGTATGTTCTAGTGTTTTCTTTCCCCCTGGCAGTCTTCTTTCATTTTCTAGGAACTTCAGTGGAGATTCTCACATTCTAACCTTTCTTCTTCCTTCTCTCCCACATGTAGAGCTGGTAGTGATTGCTACATTTGAGGGCCTTTCTTCTTTCTTGATTTTGTATTGCTTTCTGGCCCTCATTTTAAAATTATTTGTATTTGTTAGTAACTTATTTCTTTAGCTGTAGCTTGTGTCCTGTTTTCTCCTCTTTTTTTTTTTTTTTTTAGGGTTGGGGGACAGAGTCTCACTCTGTTTCCCAAGCTAGAGTGCGGTGGCACAATCTCAGCTCACTGCAACCTCTGCCTCCCAGATTCAAGCAATTCTCATGCATCAGCCTCCTGAGTAGCTGGGATTACAGGTGTGCACAACTACTCCCAGCTAATTTATGTATTTTAGTAGAGATGGTGTTTCACCATGTTGGCCAGACTGGTTTTGAACTCCTGGCCTCAAGCAATCCACCCACCTCAGACTCATAAAGTGCTGCGATTACAGGCATGAGCCACCATGCCCCGCTATTTTATCCGCTATTTTGAAGAGATGTGATATTGATAATTTAAGGTCTGCCAAAAGAATTTACTGTTTTTAAAAAAATACCATCCAAATTTAACTTTCTGAGTAGGAAAATCTCAGGTAGGAAATCATTCTCCTTGGATGAAAACAACCTAAAATAACCTAGATTTAACATGGCCAATTCCTGTCCAGTCTGGCTCTCATTTAGTATATTTCATTGTTTGGCATTTCTATAGAGTTCCCACTCCATAAATTTCTTAAACTTATTTTTTCAGCATGCAAAAAAATTCTTCATTTTTTCTTCTGATAACTATATCAACTTGGTTGTCACCTTACAGAACTTGAAATCACCTACAATGATCATCCTGTTATTTCACTCTCAAATCCCAGCATTTTCTTCTTTTTTTTTTTTTTGTTTGAGACACAGTTTTGCTCCGTCACCCAGGCTAGAACGGTGGCACAATCTCGGCTCACTGCAACCTCTGCCTCCCAGATTCAAGTGATTCTCCTGCCTCAGCCTCCTGAGTAGCTGGAATTACAGGTGTGTGCCATTACACCCAGCTAATTTTTGTATTTTTAGGAGAGATGGGGTTTTGCCATGCTGGCCATGCTGGTTTCAAACTGCTGACCTCAGGTAATCCACCCACCTCAGCCTTCCAAAATGGTGGGATTACAGGAATAAGCCACTGTGCCCGGCCCCTTTTTTTCCAATTCCTTTTAACTATTCTTCAAAGAATGGTTACAATAGCTGTTATTATAGCTTCTATCTACAACTTTGAGAGGATCCCTCTGAATGTTTTATCTAGGACTTCTTGGGGAGCCGTTTCTGTCTCTCACTGAGATATTGTCCCTCTTGGGCTGTGAGATTTAGTTTGATCATATCCATCCTTTCTTATCTAATGACAACTATTGCCATACTTTTTCTAGTCTTCCTTTTAAAAGCAATTCAATCTAGGTGAATCTCTTTTTCCCTTTCAAATGTGTCTGGCCTGGTCTCCAAGATCCAATATGCTGTGTATATCTCTATTTAGTCTACTTGTTAACCTTTCTCCTAATGAAATAAGTTTTTTCAGCTTAAATACATCATGTGTTTTTGGTCTTTTCTTTCTTTCTTTCTTTCTTTTTTGAGACGGAGTCTGCTCTGTTGCCCAGGCTGGAGTGCAGTGGCGAGATCTCGGCTCACCGCAAGCTCCACCTCCTGGGTTCACACCATTCTCCCACCTCAGCCTCCTGAGTAGCTGGGACTACAGGCCCCACCACCATGCCCGGCTAATTTTTTCTATTTTTAGTGGAGATGGGGTTTCACCGTGTTAGCCAGGATGGTCTCGATCTCCTGACCTCGTGATCCACCCACCTCGGCCTCCCAAAGTGCTGGGATTACAGGCATGAGCCATTGTTTTTGTCTTTTTATCCAATTGTTTTGATTTTAGTACTTAGAGTGACATGTAGATGTCTTCCCTTGGTGATCTAGTGTCTTCTTGATTTCCTGAGCAAAACCAAGTTTTCAAGAGACCTTTCCAATGACAGGCCTTTCTGACCTTTATTAGTTAATTAGACATTGGATTTGGAATAAAAATATAGTTGCTTTTTAGGTTCAAACCAAAAACTCCAGTAGCCTGTCTAGGACTCTGATATTTTAGCTCATATTCAAATACTATTCAATTAAACTCCTCGGAGCCAATTTGAAACTATTTGGTGAAGACTGAATCCTTGATTTATGACAAACCTCAGGAATCAAAGAGCTTAGCCCCATTCCAGTCCTTTTCATTGGCTCTAAGAGCTGTCCAAAGAAATAGAAAGAAACAGCACTTGTGACATGGGATCTAGATGTCCCTACCATGCCTGGCAGGAACAACACACTGGTGCTTTGTGGAAGCCAGCTCCCTTTTTCAGTATCTTATTCCAGCCTGCAGACACAGCCACCACAATGAATATTGTTCAGTCTTTCTTCATACTAAGAGGCCAAACCAGAAGATCTATACATTAAAATTCTGCCAGTCTGAAATTGTTTTGACAAATATTGAAAGTCTTGCTCATCTCCTCATTCCAATCTTGAGCTTCATTTGCTAAGATAAAATGTGTTCCTGTGCAAGTCCATTAGTGTAACCTACAGCAGTTTATTCTTCCATACTTTGCTGCTTCTCACTAAGGACCAGGAAGCCTAGTTTCCCAATAAAACTATCTTTTCATCTATAAAACCTGGACACAATTAGCAGCTGCTACTTGTCAGAGTGGGTGGTCTTGTATCATCTATGCCTAAGGCCTAAAACCACCAATGTAGGTCATATCTGTCATCTTGAAATCTGTGCTGTGTTGCTAGTGAAATGCCAGTTTCCTGAGGCTGCAGACTAAGGTCCAAGGTGGTGAGTTTTCATTTCTTTCCTCCTGAGTTGGGATTGATTGAGAGTTAGGACAGCCAGAACGATGCTAAAATGTGAAAAATGCTAGCTGTGTGACTGTTAAAGTTGAATGGAGGTATGCTTAGATATGTAGACACAGTGAACTTTCTCATGCTTCACCCTGAATTTTTAAGCCTAACCTACTTGTCAGCACCAGAGGAGAGCCTCCCACTTTTCTAAAAGGCAGATCCCACTGAAGTGCATTGACTTCCAAGATGAACACCTTCTCAGAAGAGAATCAGATGCAAAGGGAAGAGCCAGAGGAGGTTAAACGAAGCTTGCTTAGTTCTTGCTCCAAATTCACCAATTAGATAAGTTGCATCTTCTTTAGGGAAGAACTGGGGAATAGGAAGAAGAAGGTCCAGAAATATTCTCACAATTTTCTCTCCCATGGCATGTATCTCTCCCATGTATAGAAACCAGTCTTTGGGAAATATAACATTTTTTCCTCCAACAGACATATCTTCATACTGAGACAGTAAAATGAAAAATATTAGCAAGGAATGATTTTTCCCCTTGTAACTCGCCTTCCAAATTTTGGGCCTGTTTTCAAGGCAAGTAAAGTAAAACCACCAGTTTCTGAACTTATTCTTCCCCTCCTGAAGATTAGTCACACTCCTGGTTGCTGAGTATTTAAGAACAAGCTGGATTTAAAGCTCAGCTTCAAGCATTGGCTGGGATTCTTCCTTTCTCTACCTTTCTCTTTGACTATTCTACATTCTCATTCTCCTTGCCTCCATGGAATGGGCTCTTAGTTTGAAGTGAGTTCCACTTTGGTGGAATGTAATTGTAGGTATCATAGGCTGCATCTAAATCACATTCTTCAACACATGACTGGCCATGAAGATGGCGTTTTCATCTTCATCTGTGATTTCCATGCATCTGTCTCTCAACTGCTGCTGAAAGTGAGGAAAAGAGGGACCCTTGAGCCTCAACAATAATAGAAAGAAAATATGTGGCATTGCCTGGCACGGGGCAGGCAATTAATACATCTGAATTCGCTTACCTTTTAAGGTGAAACATCTACTATAGAGATTCACAGGTCACATTTTCTTCTAGACCTCCCTAACATATGATTTAAAGATTATTCAACTATATCTGACAATCAAGCACTTTTCTACTCCTATGATATTTCACTTCTTCAGGCTAAAATAACACATAAATTATCTTCTGACAAGCTCCTTGAGTGTTCTTTTACATAGCTCTCTGTACATCTACATAATCTGGGCCCAACCGATAAGGTTTGTGTCAACTCTCGCCTCTCCAAACAGGCCTTGATGAAAGAGAATGAAGAATAACTGGACAGTATGGGTGCAGTTAATTTCTGTGAGCCCAAAGACAGTTATTGGAACCATGGACACACCAAATGAGTGGGCTTTTTGTTATAAAATGGGTCAAATTTGTTTTCTGTTATGAGTCTGCATTGTGTAAGTTGCGGCTATTGTTACTTCTGTATTCTGTTTAGAAAGCTCCTCTTGTTCCTGCTGTGATGAAATAGGAATGTCTGTTTTTTTCCCCTGAAAACAGAAGACCTTTCAGCCCAGAGATATAACACAATGTACATCTCCATTGCCGTTTTCCCAATATGCAGCCTCCATCCTTCCCCGGACAATCCTTAAGACCGTTCTTTAACAACACCCTTCATGTATAAGACGAGTCATCGTATGGAAACTCTGCTTCTGAATAGGGCTGAACAGGAGGAAATAGCTCTAAATTATACCAAATCTATGCAGGTTAAACATTAGTAAGAACTCTCAAACAATAAAATGCTTGTGGAACACGGATAAATGTTATGACAGTATAGGACTATCCAGGCTACTTTTAGAAGTGAATTGAAGAAAATTTTAGAAGTGAATTGAAGAAAATTTCAGAAGTGAATTGAAGAAAATACAGAAAAAAATAACTACAGAGAGTGTTAGTCCTGAACGGGGCAACTATCTGGCCTACATGTCTCCATTCCCTAGTTCCCTAATCATGAGAGATTTCACTTTCATTAACATATCTTGGAACTTCTGCTTTGCTCAGGTATGGCGACAGAATTACTCTCAATGTGTACTTCAGTCAAATATTACTAATACGTCAGAGTAAGCCCATGAGATGAAAACTTTGTGCCTGCAAAGAGGTCTCTGAAGGCTCAGATATAGACACTGGCATTTAGTAGTTTATTAACAAATATGCTTTCCTTTGATATAATAAAGCACAGTTACAAAACTCCATTATCCTTTTAGTATAAGGCATTCTAAGAAAGCTGAACTATCAATAATAAAGTTTTTAAAGATGTTAAACCCTAGGATCTCTGGACTAATTTAGTTACACTTTATACCCTGGTTGGGGAAAGGGAAGAAGAAAAAGGAGCAAGAAAAAAAATTAAAAACCTTCAGCAGATGGAGAAAGAATTGCTATATAATGCAAAAAATATTATCACCTGCTGCCCTTTTAAATATTTAGTAGAAAGGAGGTGCAACCCCTTTTGAAAGGGATTTTAGAGGAAAATGCAAAACAACAGATGAGAGGTCATTTCAATTAGACATATACTAATCATTGATTATCATGACTAAGAATAAGTGTAAACTTAATAAAACTGAACAGAGAGAATGCAGAATTCACTGACATAATTTTAGGAGATATCCCAGTTTAAATTGACACTACTCTAGAGAGAATACTGGAATGGTTACATTGACTTTTCAGTTTTATTCTCTTCCAAAGTAATCACAAACTAAACAGGATTCATGACATCATATAGCCAAACAATAGTTGCTTGCAAGTTAGCTCACTTCTTTGAGCCCTGACAAGTTTCTATGATTATAAGCCACAGGAATACAGAGGTCCTAGTTAAAGTAATTAGAAAACATAAATCTAAAGATTTTCATACATGGAACACACGGGTCAAGGAGGCATGAAACAAAGTGGCCAGCCTTTGTGTTGTTATTGTCCTGTAGCTTCAAAGCTGAAACACCTGTGAAAAAAATGATGAATGAAGAAAAATATTGATGTGCAATTTTTGCATAGATTAGTGAAACAGACCCAAAGACTGCCCACATTTAAGGTATATAAACCATTGTATTACATTCCTACACATTTTGTCCTATGTTTTAGTTTCTATTACAAAACTCTATATTCATGCTTACACATGCATGTAGTTCTCTGTAGTTTTCTAATAGCATCACATATTGTAAGTCCCATGAGTTTTGAGCCAGGAAAACATGGTTTGGAGGCCAATTCTGTCATGTTTTTGGTGTGTAATTTTTGGAAAATTAACTAAGTTTTATGTATCTTACTCAGAAGTTTTTTATGACAATTATATTCCACACTCTTATGAAGATGCTTAGTGGATTATCTAAAGTAGTGATTTAAGAAAATTATTTCCACTGCTGTATTTAAAAAAAAAATTAAAAATCCAAATCAAGTAGGTTGACTCAATTTCATTGGTAGTTTTTATTTAATTTTTTTATACAGTTACCAAATCAGTGAGTGGCTGCCCACAACTCAAAATTTCAACTAGTGACAGCCACTAGCAGTTAAGATCATCTCTCAAAAACAAAACAAAAAAAGACACTGTGATGACTTTCAGATTGACCTTGGGTAAGGCAATAAGGAATTTATTTGCCAGTATCTGTTAATGGCATAAGCAGTATATCACAGTGAAGGAGAGCAGAGATTAGGAAACTAGAGAGCCTGAGTTCAAATCTCAGCTCTCCTACTTACTAGATGTACAACTTTGAACAAGTTACTTAACTGCTCTGTGAAATAAATTTCTAATATGCAAAATGGAAGAAATTATAAATTTCTGCCTTTTAGGGATGTTCTGAGGAATAAATAATTTAATGAATGAAAGTCCTCAGGGCTTGTATGACATAAAGTTAACACCATATAATTGTTAGCTTCTAATATTATGTCTACCTACTTGGTTTGTCTGAGCATTTCAAATTCGTTCAGGGTAAATACATTCCCTTCCTTACAATAAAATGTGCTGTACAACTCCCTGGCAATGGATGTACTCGGTAGATTATGACGAGTAGAAGGTTAAGTTCCCTGTTATTTATTTTCATATAAATAGGAATATCTGTATTCGAGACAGACATAACACTTTTTCTTCTCCAAAGAAGAGGCCAAATTTCTGCATTTTGATAGAAAAGAGAAAGAGAAGGAGATTGAAATTCTGGCAAATGAACCTGGAATGTAAATCCTTATCTCTTATTTAATTACATTATCATAGGTATGCAGATGTGACCTTTCTTTCCTATTGCCTGACCACACAGTCTCAGCCTTTCAGTCTCCTTCTGACTCTTCAGACAGTCATGAATATCATATTTTGTTGTAGCTGCACCCATATAAAAGGAATTTCATTCTGATTAGATATTAAACAATAAGGTGGTCAGACCTGCATGCCAGTAACACAGGACTGAGTCAGTAGAAAATCTCAGCAACAAGGAATTGTCCCCCAGAAGGCTCTCCATTCCAAAAAGTTAGAGACATTTGTAAACCTGCCCAAAGATTATAAATTGAGAACCCAAAGAAATTACTGTATGTTGAATATATAATTATAATCATGAATATATAACAATGATTTATATCATTAAGAAACTCAGAGCTAAGTTTGTTATAAATAATACTGAGTTTCTGAGACCTGCTTTTGCCACGAGACAGAAAAAACTGAGCTCACTGCTCATTGGTCAAACAAGTATAAAATAAATTACTGAAACCTGAGGATTTCAGGTGTTAGGTTATGCAAAATGAGGACTTGTGACTAAGCACAATTGTGTTTTCCCTTCCCAACGTGTTTGGCAATCCTGACCTATAAATCCCTCTAATAGCCCCTGGAGGGAGATTGTGGCATTATCCCATTTTATGGGTCAGGACTCTATAAAACGCAGGCCTGTGAATCTGCCCAAGGCTGGAGAAAAATTGTTTCAGAGTTTTTCATAAGGCTTAAGCGGCTGTACTGAAGTAGAAAGAAAGGTGGACTTGGAGCCTGTTTATGTTATAAACTTGGTTAAATCTCTTAATTCAGTCTTAGCCCCTGTTTCTTCAACTGATAAATAGTTTGTGTATTTTAATCCTGTCTCCAAGGGAATGTTTCACCATTGAGAACAGAGGAGCCATAAGATCGATTGACCATGTCTAAAATTGCAGCTAGTTTTGCTCCTGGTAATTTAAATTATTCCACATTCTTGACTTCATAGTCATACCCTTTCATCTCCCTTACCAACTACTCTTGTTCATGCCCGGGCTATCAGTCTATTAACTCATTGCTGTCCTGCCCACAAACCTTCAGTGGTTCACAAAACCAATTTTTACATTCATTCAACCAGGACTTTTATGTTCTCTACTGTGTGGTATAAAAAGATTATAACAGCAACATGCACATTGATTGATCCATTCATTTATTCAAGGAACAATTATTTCTTCACGTGCCAGCCACTTTCTGGGCACCAGAGATTTACCAGTGAACAAAGCAGACAAAATTCTCTGCTCTTGTGGAGATATGTCTTAGTTGGGGCAAAGAAATGGTATATAAAATGCATAAAATATATAGCATGGTAGATAGTACATGATTAAGGAGAAATGTTAAAAAAAAAAAAAAGGGGGGATATATGGGATCATGTGAAGATTGTTAATATTTTAGACGAGTTAGCCACAGGTGACCTCAAGAAGCATTTTAGCAAAGACCTAAGGTAAGGTAAACAGCTTGCTATTTTGTATCATGAACTTAAAATACCAAACAACCCTGTGAAGCCAGTATTATTTTCCTATTTTACTGTTAAGGAAACTGAGTCTAGTAAAGTCTAAGGTTGCCAGACTTATCAAATAATAGTATAGGATTCCCAGGTAAATTTGAATTTATAGATGATACCCCATTCAACATTTGGGACATTTATACTAAGTTTTTTTTTAAAAAAAAGTATTTATCTGAAATTCATATTCAACTGGGAGTCATTTCTTTTACGTGACAAGCTTAGTTAAGTCTAGCGTTAACTCAGTCTAGCTTAACTAATACAAGTTAAGCCTAATTTATACAGCTGGTCCCTTATGAGGCTGCTATATTAACTTGGTGTTAACTCTAAAGCCCACACACATGGTCCACGCTCTCACAAAGCTAATGATTAATCAGGGAAATACATTTATTGTGAAGAGATAAATTGGCCTATGAGGAGATGTTCATTGCAGATTCTGGAAGCTATATGACCACAGTGCACTGTGTGTGTTTTGGGGAGTGGGGTAGAAGGAAAAGAAGGAGGGCATGCCCCAGAATAATTTCTCAGAGAAGGTAGAATCTGTTTCCAAAAGCAGTATTTTGATGTAGTTTTAGTGGGAAAATAGATTTAGTAAGAAAGATGATTTATGTCATTTTGGAAAAACTGAAGTCAGAATAATATTCAAATGGGGTGGTTACCTTAATTTTCATGGGATTATGGGCTTCCCCATTTGCAATGAAAATGGAATAAGAAAATATTCATTTCCTAAATACTTAGGAAGAGAAATGTTCAGCCTCACGTCCTTAGTAAGGAAGATGGTTTCCTGGTTAGGCAGGACTGGAATCTGTCAGTATGAGTAAGGAAAAAATTCTGTCCTGGTTTCTGCCTTAGAGGAGAGGATGGAACTTTAACGCTTGTAGCTTCTAGGCCCAGTGAATGACTGTGAATTACTTAATGAGATCAAAGAGACTCTCAAAAACACAGATACAAATACTATTAAACACTTACGAAGCACTTACTATATGCTAGACATTGTTCTGCAGAACTCATTTACTATTCACAGTAACTCTGTGAGGTGGATACTATTATTGTTCCCACATGACAAATAAAAAAACAAAAGCATAGAATACTAAAATTGGGATTTTGAATCTTGGAACAGAATATGGAACTGGTAAACATTTTTGTCAGTTTGCTAAAAGAGCTAATATTAATTACAGAGCTTTGTTTTAGAAAATATTTTAATACTTTTTTGTTTTCATTGTATCTTGATATATATTAATTTATGTGCCATTTAAATAATTTGTGTTCTATGTTTATTTTGCACATCATTTGAACAGTTATCATTTATTAAGCTCTTATATTCCTGGATGTATTAGTCCATTTTCACACTGCTGATAAAAACATACACAAGACTGGGCAATTTACAAAAGAAAGGGGGTTTAATGGACTTACAGTTCCATGTGGATGGAGAGGCCTCACAATCTTCGGGGAAGGCAAGGAGGAAAAACTCATGTCTTACGGATGGTGGCAGGCAAAACTGGAGAACTTGTGTAGGAAAACTCTCGTTTTTAAAACCATCAAATCTCATGAGATTAATTCACTATCACGAGAACAGCAGGGGCAAGACTTGCCCCCATGATTCAGTTACCTCCCACCAGGTGCCTCCTACAACATGTGGCAATTCAAGATGAGATTTGGATGGAGACACAGCCAAACCATATCACTGGATTTCATATATCCTATTTCTAGTCTTTAAAGAAATAAAGATTAATTTTTCTCAGTTTAGCAGGCTTATTGAGCTTAGTGGGCAGTTTTTGTTTGAGGCCTTTCATTCATGGTTGCAATCTGTGACAACTGAAATAGTCATCTGAAGGCTTCTTTATTCACACTCTCCACCTGGGCAGGATGACAAGTACAGCTGATTCTGGTCAAGCATTTCTCTCCAAATGCTCTATTGCTATGGCTATCTTGGGCTTCTTCACAACTTGGCAGTCTTTGGGGAGTCAAATGCCTTAAACGGAGCCCTGGCTTCTCCTAGAGCTAGATTTCCAAGAGCAGAATGCCTTCTTTACAACTGGAACAGAGGAAAATGGCTTAAAAACTTATCCTAAATCAGAGAAGGAATTTGAACTCAGGTTCATCTTACCAAAAAGTGCATCAGGCTAGGTGTGGTGGCTCTTGCCTGCACTTTGGGAGCTGAGGTGGGAGGATCACTTGAGCCCAGGAGTTAGAGACCAGCCTGGGCAAAAGTATCAATTTCTACAAAAATTTTTAAAAATTAGCCAGGCATGGTGCTGTATGCCTTTCGTCCCAGCTACTTGGGGGTTTAGGGGTGGTGCCTGAGGTGGGAGGATTACTTGAGCCAGGAGGCTGAGGCTGCAGTGAGCTACGGTTGTACCAGTGCACTCCAGTCTGGGTGACTGAGTAAGACGCTGTCTCAAAAGAAAACAAAACAAAACAAACAAACAAACAAAACCTATCATCTTTTTTCTCTTCCATGCAGAGGCCTCAAGCTAAAGACAGGGAATCTTATCCTACAAAGCAAGAATCATCTCCCTACATTTTCCTTCCTGGGCAGATCACTATCTATCTATGTATCTATCTATCTATCTATCTATTATCTATCTCATCTAACTATCTACATGCAAGTTTTCAGTAGTGCTTCAATTATTGCACCACATGCTATAATGTACAGCATCTTTTCTTCAATGAAGTTCAAGAAAATAACTTACTAATTAATGAGG
This sequence comes from Papio anubis, assembly GCF_008728515.1. Classification (NCBI taxonomy): domain Eukaryota; kingdom Metazoa; phylum Chordata; class Mammalia; order Primates; family Cercopithecidae; genus Papio; species Papio anubis. The sequence goes on from NC_044987.1 coordinate 100,698,898, forward strand.
AAAAGGACTTTCACAAATCAAACTCAATCACAAACTCCCAAACATCTCTACCAGATACCGTTTTTTGTTTTCCACGACAGTGTTTATTCTAGATGAAAACTAAGATAAGTGTTCTGACATGTTAGCTTTTTCAAGGAACGTATTTGCTTACAAAGAAGGAAAAAAGATTTAGATTCTCCCTTTTTAATCTGAGCTAACTTCCATATGGATAAAGATTCCAGAGTCAAGGGAAACATTCTTTGGTTCCTTAAAATAGTAGAAATTTAGGCAGTGACAAATAAGTGAGCATAGTTATACTTTCTGGTCCTGATTTAAATTCTACTTAATTTATGATTTACTTTGGACATTTGCAAGATACGAATAGAAATGTAAAACAAACTATATATCCAAAGAGTATCTTAATAGTGGAATAATAAATGCAACTTGAAGGATCTCTCCTTATGACCACAGATCCCTGGATCTTGAGGATGCTATTGACAATACACATGACAAAGACCAAATGCACAGAGGTGTAGATGACAAGTGTTTCCATGTGTTCAGACATAGGGAGCATACAGAGGTGCTGTTTGACCAGACACTTAAAAGGCAGAATAGTCTCAATTTGTAGTCTTCAAATGCCCTGATAAAAGCATGGAACTGCACCCTGAGGACAAGTTATAATCACTTAGATCTGTGAGCAGAGTAATTTTCTATTATTTTTTTAAAAATCTTTGAATTAGCATAATAACTGAATCACCTTTATTAAGAATAGATTGAGCAGCCACTACCAAACATTTTTTTCAGTGTCAGATTTCCTTTCTGTAAGATAAGGAAAATCACTCTACCCTTCTCTTGGGGATCTTTATTATTACTATGATTTTAATAAGTGCCATGACCTTCTTTTAAATACCCAGTATTCTCCATTGCATTTACAAAAACAAAGTTTCATATAATTAAGTCTTCAAATGGCTTCATTTCTAAAGAATCACAGAAACGAAGCAATGGTCTTGCATTATTAAACACTTGTGTCACCAGAGGTGTTACTCCATGTCTTTCCTTAATGCAATGAAAAATAAAATGGAAAACTAACTGGAAGATTTTACAGGGTCTGTCTTTCCCAATCAAGAAGGAGTAACCAACATTTGAAATAGACTTAAGCAATAGCAAGGAACATTCTTATTTCAGTAGGAACATTTTGAAATTCATATTAAATTTGTAAGACTCTCACTAAACTACCAAATTGAAAAGAAGCTCCAACTTCTCAGGTGCTTCATTTGTGGGGATACCTCCATTTATGTGAATTGTACTCTTTTTCCATTAGAAGTGAATAGAGATTGATTCATGTTATCACTTTCAGAAATGCCAAGTTGAATATTCCAGAAAATAAGAGCTTAAGAACTCCCAAGTAGATAGACTCACATTTTGAGTTGGTGTCTGACAGCTATGAAATCAAAGGATCTAGATTCCAGTTCATGTGAGGATTTGATGTGCAAATATATGCATTTTCTATTTAAAACAAACAGTCTAATTTAAAAATGGGCAAAAGACTATGAAGAGACATTTCATGAGGAGAATGTACAGATGCCAAATAAGCATCTTTATGCTTGGAAGCATTCAACGGTATTAACCATGAGAAGAATGCAAATAAAAACCACAATGAGATCAATTCACACCTTTAAGAATGGCTGAAAAACAAAACAAAATAAACCCGACAATACAAAATTCTGGCAAGGATGTGGATAAACTATATCAGTCATACATTGTTGGCAGAAATGTAAAATGGTATCACTTCTCTGGAAGACCGATTAACAATTTCTTCAAAAACAAATCAAACAACTACCTTAAAACTCAACAATTGCACTCCTGGGCATTATCCCAGAGATACAAACAATTATGTTCACACAATAGTTATGCTGGGTGCTCATAGCAGTTTTTTTCCTCTTTATTTTAAGTTGAGGGGTACAAGTGCAGGTTTCTTATATAGGTAAATTGTATGTCGTGAGGTTTAGTGTGCAGATTATTTCATCACTCATGTAAAAAGCATAGTACCTGACAGGTAGATTTTCAATCCTCACCCTCTTCCCAACCTCCACCCTCTAGTAGGCCCCAGTCTGTTGCTCCCTTCTTTGTGTCCCTATGCAGTTGATGTTTGGCTCCCACTTACAAATAAAAAGATGCAGTATTTGGTTTTCTATTTTGGTGTTAAAACTAACACCAGAACAGGGTAGTGGCCTTAAGCTCCATCCATGTTGCTGCAAAGGACGTGATCGTGTTCATTTTAATGAACTGCATAGTGTTCCATGGTGTCTACATACCACACATTTTTTTAATACCATGGCGGCATAGTATTCCATGGTATCTATATAGCACATTTTTAAAAATTCAGTCTACCATTAGTAGTAATGTAGGTTGATTCCATATCTTTGCTATTGCAGATAGTGCTGTGATGAAACATACGTGTGCACGTGTCTTTATGGGAGAATGATTTATATTCCTTTGGGTATATAGCCAATAATGAGATTGCTGGATCGATTGGTAATTCTGTTTTGAGTTATTTCAGAAATTGCCAAACTGCTTTCCACAGTGGCTGAACTAATTTGCACTCCCACCAGCAGTGTATAAGTATTCCCTTTTCTCTGTAATCTTGTCAGCATCTGTTATTTTTTAACTTTTTAATAATAATCATTCTGGCTGGTATGAGTTGGTACTCTATTGTGGTTTTAATTTGCATTTCTCTAATGGTTACTGATATTGAGCGTTTTTTCATGTGCTCGTTGGCAAATATTTTCTTCCATTCTGCAGGTTGTCTGATCACTCTGTTGATCGTTTCTTTTTATTCACAGCAGTTTTATACATAAATAGCCAAAAACTAGAAAAAGCTCAGATGTTTTTCAATGGTCAAACCATTGAATGACTAAAAAAACTGTGAATGGTCATGGTTAAACAAATTGTACTATATGCATACCATGGAATACTACTCTGAAACAAAAGGGAACAAACTATTGATATACCCAACAATTTAGATGAATCTCCGGATAATTATTGGATGAAAAAGTCAATCCCAAAAGTTTATCTGCTGCAAAATTCCATTTACGTTTTGTTCTTTAAGTGACAAAATTACAAAAATTGAGAGCAGATTAATGGTTGCTTATGGACATACTTACCCATGGGTGTAGCTATTAACGTGCAACACGAGCATTCCTCATGCTGATGGAACTGTCTGTCCCATACTTTGACATTGTAAATGTCAATATCCTTGTTGTGATATTGTACTCATTTTTCAAGATGTTACCATTGGAAGAAACTGGGTATAGGACACGTGGGATTTGTGTGTATTGTTTCTTATAACTGAATATGAATCTGCAATTATCTCAAAATTAAAATGTGCATCTCCTCTTGGTCAGCTCTTCTTTATTGCTATAGCTCCTCTTCCTAAGGATTATGATAACTCTTCCTTCTCTGCTGCTTTGGGCCTAGAGCTGGTAGCAATTCCATGCTGTTGCTAATATTGTACATTTATATTTATTCATTTTTATTATTTATTTTTTTGCTCTTCAGTTTTTATTTTAAGTTCCAGTGTACATATGCAGGTTTGTCACATAGATAAACATATGTCACAGTGGTTTGCTGAACAGATCAACCCATCACCCAGGTATTAAGCCCAGCATCCCTCCTGATGCTCTCCCTCCCCTCATCCTACCAAGGACAGGCCCCAGTGTTGGTTGTTCCCCCCATGTTTCCATCTGTTCTCATCATTCAGCTCCCACCTATAAGTGGAAACATGCAGTGTTTGCTTTTCCGTTCCTGCATAGTTTGCTGAGGATAATAGCTTCTAGCTCCATCAAAGTCCCTGCAAAGGACATTATCTGATTCTTTTTTATGGCTGCATAATATTTTATGAATCCTGGATATTTTATACCATTCTTTGTTGATTTCCACTAATCCTGTCTTTACCTTTGTTAATATCCCATTTATGAAGCCATTACTACCTCTGTTTTCTGATGAGACTTTGAATGATATAATGTAAATATGCTTTTCACCTGGCTTGTCCTTCAGCTGGTTCATGATGCTTTTCAATTTTTCTTTTTCTTTTTTTTTTTTTTTTTTTTTGAGACTGAGTCTCGCTCTGTCGCCCACGCTGGAGTGCTGTGGCCAGATCTCAGCTCACTGCAAGCTCCGCCTCCCGGGTTCCCGCCATTCTCCTGCCTCAGCCTCCCGAGTAGCTGGGACTACAGGCGCCCGCCACCTCGCCCGGCTAGTTTTTTGTATTTTTTAGTAGAGACGGAGTTTCACCGTGTTAGCCAGGATGGTCTCGATCTCCTGACCTCGTGATCTGCCCGTCTCGGCCTCCCAAAGTGCTGGGATTACAGGCTTGAGCCACCGCGCCCGGCCTGCTTTTCAATTTTTCTAAGAGCAAAAGTTACCATGTAAAAGTTACAATGTAGATGAAAGAAAATTTAAGTGAAGGTTAGGGGCATACATAGCATTTGTTGAGCATCTACTAAGCATCAGGCACAAGGTTAAAAGATTTTGCATGAGTCATTTTAGCAATCGTCTGAAATAGATATCTTCCTCTCCATTGCATAGATATATTTTCCATTATACTGTAACACTTCTTAATATCTAGATGCTTGTCTAATTATGCCAAAAATCCTTCTGAATAGAATTTCATTCTCCTTTTAAGTTCTAAAATTGATGTTTCATGACTAATGCTATTTAAAAGACCTTCTCCCTTTAAATCATTTTTTGTTTATTTTAAAAGTCAATAAGTTAGCGTCACCATCTCTGATGTGATATGACAGAAGAGGTAGCGTGAATGGAGTACAAATGTATGGGACTCAATGTCCAGGGATATTGCTGCTTAGTTCACCTCCCATGTGACACTGGGCAAGACATTTAAAATTGCTGACTCTCAGTATTTTCACCTAAAAATGGTGAAAAATAATATGATTCAAAAGATCCCTTCTCATCCCAATATTTTAAGAGTCCGTGAAAAAAGAGATTTCTTAATAATCTTTTTCTGCTATTCTCTCCAGCCAATCATGTTTCAACAAGATGTCTTTGCCAAACTCAGAGGTAGAAATGTATATGAGTCTCTGTCAAGTTCTCATTTCATTTATAATTTGTCTTCCTATATTAGTATGATAAAAACCTTGCATGAGATTTTGTTCATTTAATTTTCTTTAAACAAAATTCCCACCATCTTTTTTACTCTTTTTTAATTAGTCTCTAAATTATAATTTAAAAAGAGAGAGAGAGAGGAGACTGTAGAAGAGATGCTGTTTCCATTGTTAGGAATTGTATTATGGTTCCCTCAGTTTGGCTCACTTTTCGTTTTGAAAGTCTTGCACAACCAACCTGGAACATTTTTCTCCACTTCCGTCCATACCCTGCCAATCTAAAAATAACAAATGCTCTTTCTTTACTGCAGCTGCATTATGCTATTTGCAATATGACATCCTATTTAAAAGAAATAGAACTCGTGCCCTGTGTAGGAGTATTTTGTTTTTACCTTTAAAAGGCTTGTAGTCAGGCTGTCAGTGAAAGAAAATCTAATCTCATTTTCATCTAGTATGCACTGCAGAAACATTACTCTGATATGAACCAGAGCTTGAAAATGGAGAGGCAATTGTTGTTGCTAATCAGAAACAAATATCACACAGAGACAATTGCTTTTTTTCCTGCACAAACAATATGCTTGCCGATTAAATTCATTAAACTCAGGCACACTATTGACACAATCTGATCAGAAGCTATAAGCCACAGATGCTCAGAAATACTGACTTGTGTCACAAAAGAAAATAGTTACTATCTACGTCCCTCTGAAGCAAGAGGAAGATGGAAAATGAAAACAGCAACTATTTACAAAGCACACTGTAATTGCCAGCATTTATTGAATACTTATTATGTACCAAGCACTATGATAAGTGTTTGACTTAATTTATTTCCGTTTTCCCCCTCAAAACAAAGATGAGTATCTGTTATGCCAATCTCTTTGATGGCATTCAATAACATATACAAGCTCATACTCTCAATAAATAATCTATTATAAATAAATAACTGTGTTGGATGTCAAAGACTGTATCACCTCTCTAAGTACATGTTTGTCTAAGTGGCTTAGGACAAAACTGAGAACAGCCAGCTCATCTATTCTTTCAATCATCTATTTTTTCCTATAGATATTTTTTGAGCACATATTATGTTCCATGCATTATTTCAGAATATTGGGATACATTACTGAAAAAAAAATAATGATTTCTGTCCTTTTGGTGCCTGCATCATAGAGAAGGGAGATAAAGATTAAATAATCCACATTCATATAATTTTTAAAAGTAGGATGTTAGAAAATGTTAGAAAATTACAAGTGATATGGGAAGAAAAAGGAGTAAGAGAATCGGGGTATGAGGGTACATGTGTGTGGTGGGTGGGGGGCTGGACATAATTCTACATTGAGTAAACAGAAGAAGCCCCACAGTAACGAAAACATTTAAGCAAACATTGGAAGAAGGCAAGGGCATTTGATAAGTGGAAAATTGGAGGAAGACTGCTTAAAAGAAGGGGAGCAGCTCATGCAAAGACAATAAGCTGGGGGATGTTTTGTATGTCTGAACAATGGTGAAGTGCCAGATATATTTGGAGGAAAATGCATGGAGGGAGTCAATAGTTGAGTTTGGAAAATTAACAACTTTGTAGGCTAATGGAAGGCATTTGAGTTTTCCTTTGCATGAGATAGGAGGCACTGTAAGGACTGGAACAAGGAAATACTATACTATTTACTGATATATTTTTAGACAGACCCCCTCTGGCTGCTATACTGAGAATACAGTTTAAAGGACCAAACCAAAGTGGAAATTTTATTTTCAGAGACCTGTTAGAAGGCTCACACAGAGTGATAAGAAGTGTTAAAAATTCTGGATATATTGTAAAGGTAGAGCCAATAGAATCTCCATTGAGATCAAATGTAGAGTTTGGGAGCAAATAACTAAAATCCAAGAGCATCCAAGATTTTTGGTATCAGAAACTAGTAGGAAAGAACATTTATAACTGAGTTGGTGGGGTCTGCAGATAGAGTTTAGTTTGGGAGGAAGATCAGAAGTTGGACATGTTAACTTTGAGATGTTCTCTATGCATCCACTTGGTGATGTTGAACAGGCTGTCGTATCTACTAGCCCGTAGGTGAGAATCTCAGTGTGTTTTAGAGGTGTAACTCTGGTAGACTGGCAAATAGCATGGAGATCAGATGAGACTATCAAGGGAGTGAGTATAGGCTGAGAATATAACAGAATTAAAGACTGATCTCTGGGGTAGATAACTGTAAGAGTCCAGGAAAAGCAGGAAGAACCAGCAAAGGAAGGTTAGGAAGGAGTGACAAGTGAGATAAAAAAAGCCAAGAATACAAGGTTCTGGTAGACAAATGAGTGGAGTGTTTTAAGAAGGAAGTAGTGACTACGATTTGTCAAACACCTGTAGTTAAATAGGATGAAGACTGAGAAGGGCCCATTGCCCCTACCATATAGCAACTTTCCAACACTTTCATTGAAAGTGATGGAAACCTGAGTTAGTAGGTTTTAAAGAAAATGAGAAGAGAGGAATCAGCAGCAGACAAAATGGACTTTTCTTTAAGGATACGAGCTGGAAAGAGAAGAGAGGAAATGGTACATAAGCTGGGAGGTGGGGAAAATGGCATAAGATTTTTCTTCAAAAGGGAAAAAACTGGAGCACGTTTGACTATGGATGGGAATGGTGCCAGTAAAGAGGAAAACAATGACTTACACATGAGAGAGGGAAGATAATTTTTTGATTTTTTTGTTTTTGTTTTTTAAGTAGGCAAGAAGAGATAGAGTTCAGTGTACAAATAGAGAGATTGTTTTTTGGGTGTTTTTTAGATTTTTTTTTTTTAGACAGAATCTCTCTCTCTCACCCAAGCTGGAGTGCAGTGGCACAATCTCGACTCACTGCAACCTCTGCCCCTCTGGTTCAAGCAATTCTCCTGCCTCAGCCTCCCGAGTAGCTAGGATTATAGGCACACGCCACCACGCCCAGCTAATTTTTGTATTTTTAGTAGAGACGGGGTTTCACCATGTTGGTCAGGCTGGTCTCAAACTCCTGACCTCGTGATCCACCCGTCATGGCCTTCCAAAGTGCTGGGATTACAGGCGTGAGCCACCACGCCTGGTCAAGATATTGGTTTTTACTTAGCAGTGTAGATAGCTCAACTAGAGCAACAAAATTTATATTTTGGTTGACTCCATAGGGGTGGTTGATGCAAGTGTAAATCATTCTCTGATTGTGTCATTTTTCTCAGTGAAGTGAGAAACAAGGTCATCAGCAGATTGTTGAGGTAGAAGAATGAAAGAGTGAATTGACTAACAATTTATAGCATGATTTAGGCCTGCGTTTTTGTTTGTCATCATCAATTTATATGGAACCTGCCAGTAAGATCAAGACTTTCTGTTGCAGGTAGTAAACTGTATGGCCAGAGACACCGGGTAGATGGGGAGTTGAATTTCACCAATGTTTCATGAAAGAATATTAATAAATGAGAGAGAGGCAAGGGAATTGAAGAGGAATGGAAGAAGAAACTGATTATAATGATTCACCGTTGAATTTAAGCTGGAAAAGCAGTGGAAGCAAACCAGAGATTTAAGGGCCAAGAAAAATTGGCAGGATAAAAGAATGGACGTCCAGTAGGGTCTATTGATTATTGAAATTGCAGTAATAAAATTATTGATCTGGAAAAAGAAAGGTAATCACTGCATTGTGAACATGGTTCATATACAGTTGAAATTTAGGAAGGATTGAAGTTAAATTAGGTTGTGAATTAAAGTGGCATAGACACCCAGATCATGAGAGGAGAGGAGCTCAAGGAATTGAGGCCAAGAATGACTGGAAAGATTATTTTCATATACATTGAAATTACCAAGAATAAAGAGTAGAGTTGTGATAGAGAAAGAAACATTGAATCAATAACTAATATCATTTATATATCAAGAGAAGTAACTCAAAGATTGATAAGCAAGAATATTGGCAAGGAGTGGTAAGTAGATGACATAAAATGGTGATATGAGATTTCAAGCTAGGGCTTTCACAGGAAAGCTCTGGAAGCTTACATGGAGAGAAGGAAGATAGCTGCTCTTCTTCCAGGACTGGTGGTTGAGGAGTTGTGGGGGGGAAAAAATAGCCACACTGAAGAGGATAACAGGGGAAAGATGAAGGAAATGCTCAGAAAACGTTCTGAGAATATAGGCAATTCTGCTGCTAATAGAATGTTAATTCCAGAGGACACACTGAAAGTTTCAAAAACTGGACGTCAACGGATGATAGGGAATGTGTGAAGTTTATAGAGATTTAAATGTGGGAGAAAAAGGGCAATATAAGAAATTGGTAATTCTTACTAGTTCTTCTGAGAACCCAGAACCTTTGCCTCATCACACAGTGGGGTCATGTGTTTATGACGAGTTAACTGGGCTAGGTATTCTAATTTTAATGTGCATCTACCTTTAACACATTCTTCCCAGTTCTAACAAATCTAAGATTTGGGGGGTATTGAAGTCCCTTTTTTTTCTCACCTTGAATCCACGTGAGAGGTCAGAGAGTCTAAAGATTGAAAGCTCTCCCTCCAGAAATAGGAGGGTATCTACAGATGTCTATCTGCGCAAAAATAATGTTTTTGTGTGTGGTGTGTGGTGTTTGATGTGTGTGTGTGTGTGTGTGTGTGTGTGGTATGTCGTGTACGTGTGGGGTGTGTGTGTGTGGTATGTGGCATGTGGTCTGTGTGTGGTGCATATGTGGTGCATGTGTGGTGTATGTGGTGTGTGTGATATGTGTAGTGTGTGCATGTGGTGTGTGTAGTGTGTGTGTGGCGTGTGTGTAGTGTGTGTGTGGTGGTGTGTATGTGTAATATATGTGTGGTGTGTATGGTACATATGCGTTTTGTGTGTATGGTGTATTTGTAGTGTGTATGTGTTGTGTGGGGTGTGTTTGTGTGTATGTGAATTCATGGAGAATAGAAAGCCAGAAAATGTCTTCTCACAAAACTATATTCTATTTCCGGAGTGATGAAGAGTTGAGTGAATGGAGAGACTCTTTTAATGAGACTACAAGCTTACGGTTTTTAGCCTCTAGCCAAAAATAGCTGATAATGATGAATCTCCTCTCCACCCCTACTCCTGCCTTCTCTACTTCACAGATCCTCCTGTGAGACATAGACTGCACAGAGCAGTGGTTTATGTTCCTGTAAATCCCTGTCTTATTCTTTCTCTTCACTCAGAAAGTATGTGTGAGGATGGCCTTCCAGAATGGCTAGTGTTTCTTTTCTCTCTGCAAGAACTCTGCCACTTACCAAATCATTAGTCAATGCTGGATATTGAAATATTGAAATTTCTAATTCCATATTTTTATGTTATAAACTATAATCCCAGACATTTGCTCCCTTTATATGCCCCTTATTAATAAATAGATATAATTAAACCCACTGTCCAGTTTTTTGACAAGAACACCAAAGGATTTTCTCCACTTTCCCCATTCACTGTCCAATTAAACTGCACTTTCACTCTTTCATACTCCCCTTAGGCTCTTCCTTCCTTTCCATCCCTCAGCTATCACTACAATATCATTTCAACCTCTCCTGTAACTTGAAATTGCCATATTGCAACCTGAATGAGTGGAGCTGAAGTCTCTGAATTCTCTTGGCTTAGAAAACAAATCCCCTTCTAGAAGCACATGATAATGCATGAGGCAATACTAATGCTTATAAAAAGTTGGCCTTTTAAAGGACTGTAGCCAATGGTTGGTACTTAAAATTAACAAAATCAGTGCAATAAAGAAAGTGTTCTTCTTGAAGTCCCGACATATGGATATGAAACCCACTGCTTTGAGTTAAAAACAGATAGCAGGATGTAAGAAACATTGCAAAAACTATAACATGTCACATAAAAGTTAACTTATCTTTGCTTTCCGAGTCAGAAACTGTAATATATAGGGAATCAACCCACTTGCCTCCTACAATTTCTTCTCAGCTGCCACTACTGAAGCTATTCTTGTCCTCTCTGCATTGTACCCCCTGCTACTTCCTGTGTTACTCACCCAGGTAAGCAGGAGACCTGGAGCTCTGCCCAGGCTGGTTGTCAAGGAACCTTGCTTGGCATACAAGTGTGTATGTTGGCATGTGTCTGTAGATGTCTGAAGGTCATGGAACGAAATAGAATTCCCAATTTGGAATGAAAGAAGGCCCAGCACATAAGGCTCAGTTTGAAGTACAAATGTGTCCAAGACAAACAATTGGATTCAAAGTACAGGGCTGACCCTACAGAATAGCCCCGATGACACAAACAGGTTCAGGAAGCAGACAATGAAATGATTCCCAGATGCAGTTGGATACAGGATTATAAATACACTCAAATTGAAGACGGGAGGGATGTTAAATTTGCTCAGTCAGGAAGGAGAAGCCCACACCATTTTAAGTCCAGTTATACAAGAACTGCCGATCTAACCAGATGTGTCCCAGACACTGCACATCTTAAAGGATACTTGTCACAGGTGTGGAAACACCAGATCCTTTGGATGGCTGGGAAGAAATTAAAAAAAAAAAAAAAAAAAAAAAAAAAAAAAAAAAAAAAAACCACTGCCTTCCTATCCCTAAGAGAGAAACAAAATGATCTTTTCCCATCATTTGGAATAATGTGAAAACTGATTTAAAAGGTTTTTCTTTTAAACATTGCCACTCGTGTGATATAAATACATATGGTGTTTCATGGCACAGTGAAAATGAGGAATGGTGTTGGAGAGGATGCTCGTTTTCTGAAATGCATTCTGCACAGAGCTTTCAATCATGTGGTAAAGGAGAATTGCTGGTGGCGTCCTAAGCAGGACTCGTGGTGGGGCTCTTTGTGCCACTGATCTCCTTGTACCATCTGTTCTCCTGTGGTTGAGTGAAACCCAGAGAAACTGACAGGGGCAGGAGCAGCTAATAGGGTTGAGTTAATGGATTATCCTCCTCTAGCCCAGGTATGTAACATGTAAGTGTACCAAGATCAAAGATATTTTTAGATGCTTTATTTCCTCAGTCCAGGCAAGGCTTAGGGCAGCCGGATGCCAGGGACAACCCTATCTAGTTTTCTCAGCCTGCCTGACAAATATTGCCATCTTTTTTGTGTGCTATGGCATGAAGAAAGGTGTGTCACATAGAGCTAATCACCAAGAGGGATTCAGGAATGCCTCTTAGTGATTCATTCAGAAGAATGAATCATTCATTCATTCTGCATTCATTCAGAAAGAATACATTTCAGCATCTATTAGCGGGTAGCACGACAGTGTAGAAAGAATGTAGGATCTACAACAATGTAAATCTGGGTTTACAGCCAGATTCTACTAGCTAACGGAAGTTTAATTTACTTAACCCACCCGAGTTCTGTTTTCTCATCTGTAAAATGGAGACAGGAACTCCCTTTCTGGGAAGCTTAGGATGGGCTGAAAAGCTAATTGCTTTGCTCCTGGTGCATAATAAAGGCTCCCTGACACCTTGCTCATCGACTTTGGCCAATGTGAATACTATTTCCTCACTTAAAAGCTGAAAAACATGTGATAAAAGAGTCTGAGCTCAAAGTTCCTCACATTAAGATAAGTAGTTTTAATCATGCCTGTGTCTTTCCTTAGTATCAAATATTGCTTACGTCTATTTAAATAGGATCAGTTTCTAGATCACAAGTAAATCAGCTCCTTCCTCCCTATACATGCCTCACTTCCATCCTCAGCCTCCAGTGAATTCTTCCTTACCCTGTAACCCACTGGCTTAAGTACATTTCGTTTCTGTTTCTACGTTGCTCTGTATTAGAGTTAGTTACATCCCTGTCTTTATTAGGGGATTCAACCAGGTTTATTAAGTGGCCGTTTCTGATTAATCTTTGTACTATTGCTCCTCTTCCACCTTATTCCATGCATAATGATAATCATCTGTACTTAGCATTAAAACTTATAACTTTCCAGAAAATGTTCTAAGTGATTTACTTGAAAGATATTATTTAATTCTCACAATGACTCAAAAAGATGAGTACTATTATGGATCATCCCAATATTACAGATGAGGAAATTGAGTCTGTTGGATTGCTCAGACCATATAGCTAAGGAGTTGTGAAGTCAGTATTTGAACGTAGGCAGTCTTCGTCCAGAAGTCAACCTCTTAACTATTATGCTGATGATACGACTTGTTGATTCAGAACACAGGCCACCTCTTCCCCTCTCTGTTAGACTGCAGCTGAGACTGAATAGACAGAATGACAGCACAGAAACACAGTGCGCTGCAGAGAATGTGTCTTTCAGAACTTAGTGCATCTGCAGAGGTATTTAAATTGAACTGTCATGTTCCCTCCCACACACAGCTAGAGGATTTGAGTCGTCCTTTAGCGGTAGCAGCATGAGGCTCTGGGTAAACTGCCTCATGCAGCACTAATTTAGATAACAGTTTTCAACCTGAATGTACATTGCACCACAAATCAAGGTACTGTCTGTGCTGGAAGACACACAATGTCAAACATCTGTCGAAAAACACGTCTACAGGTTGTAACAAGCCAAGTTTACAAACAAGCACAGGCACAGACAACCCCAATTATTTTAGTGGTGGGAGCCTTATGGGTCTCAACTGAGTTCTTTCTGATAGCAAGGAAGTCTAAGACACCAGCCAAGACATCATCCAGGAAAGGTGAGTGAGTTGCTTAGAGAAGGAAGGGCCTAATAGGAAGGGTCAGAAAGTGACCTTTAATGAGTTCCGAGGACCATGTACTGTGCCAGGTAATTTATATGTGTCATTCTCTCTCTCTGTCTCCCACATACATATGTTATCCATATATGTTATTCTATATGTTATCCATATAGGAGTTAACCAACTTGCCAAAATTAGGGTGGGCAGAGCCAGAAAAAGATTCAGACTCAAGTTCTTCCTGATTCTATAACTTGTTCTTACCCTACTTTACCCCAATTTCAAACCATGGCTTGCTGTAGTTTCAGTCATTCACTGGAAGAAAATAGATTGTGTACCTAACATGTGCCAAGCAGTATTCCAGGAACTGGGAAGCCAATGGAACATAAAATATACCTCATTCTTACCCTCATGGGGGAGATGGAAAACAAAATAAATGAATACCAATGGGCAATAGGTCTGGTGGTGGTAACTGCCATGAAAAAAAAAAAAAAAAAAAAAAGCAATGTCTAGTGCATAGAGAGTGATAAGGCTTATTATTTTCAGTAAGGTAGTGATGGAAGGTCCCTGGTTGATGGAGTAGCATCAGCAGAGTGTGAGAGGATTCATGGCTATTTATGAGCCATACACATATGGGCATAAGAACATTTTATGGGCCGGGCTCAGTGCCTCATGCCTGTAACCCCAACACTTTCAGAGACCAAGGTGCGCAGATCACCTGAGGTCAGGAGTTCCAGACTAGCCTGGCCAACATGAGTAAAACATGCTCTACTAACAATTACAAAAATTATCCAGGTATGGGTGGCGGGCACCTGTAATCCCAGCTACCCAGGAGGGCTACAGAGAGGCAGGAGAATCACTGGAACCCAGAGGCAGAGGCTGAGTCGTCAGATCAAGGCAGGCGACGACGGGCAGGCGGGCAGGCAGGGCGGGCGGGCGGGCAAGGCGGGCAGGCAGCCGTGACGACGGGCGGGCAGAGCGGGCAGGCCTTGCATCAAAATCGCTGCGGGCAGGCGGGGCGGCAGCGGGCGGCAGGTGATCCATCAGGATCGAAGTCAGGATCATCCGGATCGATCAGTCAAAGATCATCATCCATCGGGGATCCTCGATCAGGATCCAAATTACTGAAGTAATGAGAGGCTACTGGTTTTTAAGCTGAACATGATAAGTATGACTTATGTGTACTGCTATGTAGACAATAAACTGTGGAGAGAGAATCAGTGATGAAACAGAGACACCAATTAGAGACATCTGCAATAATCTAGAGTAAGATTGTGGTAGAAGGGAGCAGAGTTGTTGCAGTGAAGGCAATAAGAGTGCTTAAATCCAGGATATAGTTAAAAGATAGAGTATGAAAAGAATTTATGGACAGTTGTATATGTGATTGTAAGAAAGAGAGTTAAGATGACAATTTTTCAGTTTGGAGCAGCAACTAGAAGAAAAATATCCCATTACTAGAGGAGAACACTGAAAGAGTAACAGTCATGTCATGGGGGCATGGGGACTAATCAAGAGCTCAGTTATGTTGAGATAAACTGTTATGCATTCTGAATCAAGTTGGACATAATAGACTAGAGTTTGGGCTGGGATACAGCAGATCTGAAGACAGACAAATTCAGTTACATGCCTTTTCATCACAATCTCCAGCCTTCTTTTAATTTTCAATCCCTCTTATATCAGAACTACTGACTTTTATAAGTCTCTAATTATATTAGGTTCCTTTGAGGGCTGTAGAAACATGACACTTGTTTTGTTTGTTTGTTTGTTTAACAAAGAACCGTTCTTAAAATCCAAAGCGAAGTAGCTTCTTACTGCATCTACTGCAGAATAAAGACATTCTCAGCCGACTGTCAACATTCCAGAAAATGTAACATCACTCTGAAAGGACAAACAAATGATATTGTAAAGGGCCCAGAGAGGAGACCTTGCAGAGGGACTTCAACCACATCAGTGTAGATCTCCAGTCTCCTTGGAAAGAGAAGAAAGAGGCTCTGGGTTGTAGAGTAGTGTAAATCTGAAGGAGCTGACTGTGTTTGGCTCTTTGTAGTCATGAATAGAACATGAGCAAGGGGTTGCACTGGGCTTCCATTGCAACATGGGGTCATGTGTGAGCTCACTTCTCCATCAACATCATTACCCATGACAAGCGGGATCTGGTTGAATTAGAAGTAGCAGGTGAAAATACATCTGCAGAGGCCAGGTGCTGGTTGTTCAGTATCTCAATTGAAAGATAGTTAATCCTTGAGTAAATGACATTGGTATCTCATTGTGGTTTTTGATTGCATTTCTCTGATGGCCAGTGATGATGAGCATTTTTTCATGTGTCTGTTGGCTGTATGAATGTCTTCTTTTTGAGAAATGTCTGTTTCCATATCCTTTTGCTTTTAAATGGGGTTGTTTGTTTTCTTGTAAATTTGTTTGGAGTTCTTTGTAGGTTCTGGATATTAGCCCTTTGTCCAGATGGTAGATTGCAAAATTTTCTCCCATTCTGTGGGTTGCCTGTTCACTCTGATGGTAGTTTCTTTTGCTTGTGCAGAGAGCTCACACCCAGTTAGAATGGCAATCATTAAAAGTCAGGAAACAACAGGTGCTGGAAGGATGTGGAAATAGGAACACTTTTACACTGTTGGTGGGATTGTAAACTAGTTCAACCATTATGAAGAAACAGTATGGCGATTCCTCAAGGATCTAGAACTAGATGTACCATATGACCCAACCATCCCATTACTGGGTATATACCAAAAGTTATAAATCATGCTGCCTATAAGACACATGCACCGCATTATGTTCATTAGGCACTATTCACAATAATAAAGACTTGGAATCAACCCAAATGTCCATCAGTGACAGACTGGATTAAGAAAATGTGGCACATATACACCATGGAATACTATGCAGCCATAAAAGGATGAGTTTGTGTCCTTGTAGGGACATGGATGCAGCTGAAACATGCATTCTTAGCAAACTATCACAAGAACAGAAACCAAACACATGTTCTCACTCATAGGTGGGAACTGGAACAATGAATCACTTGGACTGGGAAGGGGACATCACACACTGGGGCCTGTGGGGAGGGCAGGAGGGATTGCATTGGGAGTTATAGCTGATGTAATGACAGTAGTTGGGTGCTGTGAGTTGATGGGTGCAGCACAGCAACATGGCACAGTATACATATGTAACAAACCTGCACATTATGCACATGTACCCTAGAACTTAAAGTATAATAATAATAATAAATAAAAATTAAAAAATAAATAAAAAATTTTAAAAAATTAAAAATTAAAATAAAATAAAATTTAAAAAATGACATTGGGCTTGTTTCAAGTTCAGCTACTTTGATTGAGAAAGCTGTAACAGTTAAAATAAGAATATCAGAATCTTTTTGGATACTATCCATGTCTCTGAAAAAGGAACAGTTCAGCAGTCTGATGAATAAGACCTAAGAGTTGTCCAGCTTCAGAAACAAGATGCAATATTTTGTATCAATATTATGCAATCTAAGACCTATTTGCAATATTTTATTGATGGAATTTAAAAAAAAACTATTGATTTGAGATGTTTTCTTAAAAAAAAACTCAAGCAAAGAGAAGATTATTTTTCAATCATGCAAAAAGATATAGAAATAACAAACCTACTAATTTCATCAAAGCGATTAGAATGGCATTATGTTAATTAGAGGAGATATAAAAAGAGCTATGAAGAAAAAAGAGTGGGGTTTCTGTAAGAAAAGAGAAATATTGCTACAGAAGATGGATAACAGTTCACATTGAATGCTGCCTCAGAATTCCCTCAGCCTGAAAGATGTCCAGTTTGACATGCTTTGCAGTGCTACTATGATGTTACACTTCCGAAAAGAGTCAAACATTCTATCAATGGCTTTAAGTGGCACATAAAATAATGGTAACCAAATTTGATACCTCTCTAAAGGGAAGAAAAGTGGCTCTTCAAGCCCTGAAGAAATGATAGATATACAAGGAAATCTGGGGGTATGATTTGGTTATGTGCTCAGACAGATCTGAGGCATCAGAGTTAGGGACAGGCAAGGCCTTTTTTGAGCAAGGAAGGAGGGAAGAAAGAAGGGCGGCAACAGGGAGGGAGAGAGAGTGAGATTGAGAATGATAATTTGTATTATAGGTAATTTTTTAAAAACAGGAAAGAAGACGAAAAGAAGAAGATAGAAAATATATTACAAGATGAAGAGTTTCTAGGAATTGTTGTTTAACCTGGAGAAGGAAAAGCATAGGAATATATTTAAGAGATGGACTTCCATACAGAAGGAAGTTGAGACTTCTTTATAGCTTCAGAGGGCAGAAATCACAATTTGGCTAAGTCTGGACTCAAGACAACTGGTCTTTTCCCCTTGCTGGTCATGCCAACTAAATCAAGTTATACCTCCTTGTGCCTTAGGTATGTCTTCTGTAAAGTGGAAATATTAAAAGCACGTCCTTCAAAATAGTGTGAGGATTAGCTAAAATAAATTTGATGAAATAAGTGAATGGACAAGGCTGGGGAAATTAGCTGTAGTTTGGGGCTGGATCCTAGCATGGCAAAAGCACAGAAGGCTGTCCTACTTGTTCCAGGGTCACTCTGGTACTGAAGGTGATCAATCTGCTAGTTAAAACATGTCGCATATCAAAAGTGTATATTTCCAACTGATTTGTCCATTCAGAACAGGATCCAAGTCAACAGCTAAGAAGCATATGGGAGGGTAGATATGGGAAACAATATTCAATCTGGAGAAGATTAAAGAACAAACTCAGAAAGGTGTCAGGATATTATCTCAGTAAACTAGGGTTCAGATTGGGCTCTAGTCCCAACTACAGAAACCAAACCAGAAACCTAGCCACTTTAGTCCAACAAAGGCAAACTTACTTGCCATATTGGCTTCCAGAAACTTTTCAGATTTTATCTTCATATGATACTAAGTCTCCTTGGGTTCTTGCAGCTCTGACTAAATTGACGACTGGATCTGGGTAACAGTAGATACACAGCAAAGGCTATATGTGATTAGGACTGAAATGAGACAGAGACATTAGGGAGATCTGCCTCATCATTGGGAATGTATTTATTTTTTAACAATAAGAATGAACAGGGAAAATTGTTGGGGAGGTACTGAGCACCCTGTTCCTGGAAATTTGAAACAGAGATTGAAAGGCCACTTATTGGCAAGGCAATTGTGAATATTCATCTATCATGAAGGGATCCAGTAGGCTTATAACAACATTCCTCCTAACTGCATGCAGTGGGTTGAATGACAAACATCAAAAATATCAGGTCTTCTTCCCTGGAACATATGGCTGTTGTGTTACCTTATCTAGTCAGTTTTGTTGTTGTTGTTGTTTTTGTTTTTTTGGTAGCTATAAATAATTAAGCTAAAAGATCTTGAGATGAGGAGGTTATCCTGGATTTTCTGAGTTGGTCTTAAATGTTATCATATGTATTCCTTTAAAAAGAAGGTAGAGAACCAGGAGTGGTGGCTTTCACCTGTAATCCCAGGACTTTGGGAGACTGAGGCGGGCAGATCACCTGAGGTCAGGAGCTCCAGACCAGTCTGGCCAACGTGGGGGAAACCCTATCTCTACTAAAAATACAAAAATTAGCAAGGTGTGGTGGTGGGCACCTGTAATCCCAGCTAATCAGGAGGCTGAGGCAGGAGAAGCTCTTGAACCCAGGAGGCAGAGGTTGCAGTGAGCCAAGATCATGCCACTGCACTCCAGCCTGAGTGACCAAGTGAGACTCTGTCTCTAAATAAATAAATAAACAAATAGAAGGCAGAGGAATCTTACAGACAGAAGAGAGAAAGAGAGAGAGAGAAGTGTAATGTAAAGATGAGGTACAGAGAGTCAGTCACAAGTCAGAAAATGCCAACAGTCATCAGAACCTGGAAGAAGCAAAAACTCGTATTCTCTTCTAGAGCCTCCAAAGGGAGTGCATCCCTGACTATCCCATGATTTTGGATTTCTGGCCTCCAGAACAGTGAGGAAATAAATTTCTGTTGTTTTAAGTCACCTAGTTTGTGGTTATTTGTCACAGCAACCACAGGAAACTAATACACTCATGTCCAGAATTCCAAAGGACACTATAGGTATGAATTATCTAACTAAAGATGGAGTTACAGCAATCAAATCCCACTCACTCTCTCCTATTTTCTGTATTTCCTTATAGATATATTATCTTAATTAAAATTGTCCCTTAGTCTAATTGCCAGTAGACGTTACAAAAGGAAATAAATTTAACAGAATGGATAAACCCAAGGAGTTGGTAATTATGTAATCAGGGAGATTGCAGGAGGTAGTTAAACCACATTGGTGTCTCAATTTCCTCTCCAAATATATAGCGCCTATGGAAAGAAAGTTCTCCTTAGGCAACTGTTAATCAGACTCCTATAATTCTTTAAGTAAGTCAATCAAGGCTCTAAAAAGTTGCAGAATTATAAGTTAAATATCCCAAAGAGAAACTGGAAGGACAGGGCAGGTTTAGGTAGTCAAACATGTATTAATGTATTCACTCTTGCAATAAATATTATTGAGCTCCTTATTATCTGAAAGACATATTTTGGTATAAAGAATATAACTATAAAAAATAGAAAGTTTCTTGCTTCATGAAGCATTATACTTTGCTGTGGGGGAAAGGTAAAATATGTGTAAATTTAGAAGTAAATAAGATAATATAAGACAGTACAAAGTGATATAGAAAATACAGCAGGCTATGGGACAGAGAATGTCTGCTATAGGGTACAGTGGGTAGTTGGGTGGTGGTGGGAGAAACATCTGAGTTGATACCTAAACAATTAGAAAAATTTAGCAACATGTTGATCAAATGATAAAAAGTTTTAGGTAGTAAGAGTAGTAGACGTGCAATTGGAAAAACAACAGGAACCTCTAAATGGTTTTTACCAAGATGAGGCATGGTCACACGTGAATATTTAAATAATGACTCTAGACAGGGACACAATAAGGGGAAGGAGGAAGAATAATGACTAGAGAGCCAAATGAAGCATCATGGGGACTTGAACTCTGGAGGTGATGGGAGAAGAGAACTTCATTGCTCAATTCTCCCCACATAATATTTTCTCAGTTATTCCTCACCCATCCCTGGGAGAGTATAGATAACATTTAGATACAGACCCGTCACCAATTCCACTATTATTTTATGCAGAAGAAAAAACTATGGGTAAATGGATTCAAGTGGCAGTGGAATTAACTGCTGCCATTAAGTATCATTGTGCTGACTGTCTCGGAATTTTAAATTTTGTGTTTCATACTCTGCTAGACTGCACTGGTGGTATTCTAAATATTGTCTATGTGCTTTCAAATACACTTGAAATTGTTATTACAATTGTTTTTATTTGTTAGAAACAGGAAAATATTTGGATATGTGATGCATGTGGTGTCATCTTTGGAGCCAGATCTCAATAAATATTCACTAAACGTTTTGAATCCATGAAAAAGTTATCAAAAGCTACTGAGTTTTTACAGCTTGTATTCAAAGTTAACAGATAAGCAGCTGGAAAGAGAAATCTCTGTTGAAAAATGCAAAATAACGGTACAAGAATCAGAATACCTGAACTTGGGTTTGCTTCTACCTAACTTAATGGACTTTAAAACCATTAAAGCATTCTGATTGTCCATTTCCTCATCTCTAAAAGGAAAATAATGGACTAACACCTCTAAAGTTATCTCTCTCTCTAAAATTTTGTGAAAATATTATTCATTTTAAACAAACTCGGAGCTTCTCCTTTCCCTTTTTAATGCACATTCTGTATCTCACCTATTCATGCTGTTTTTCTATTTTCATTATATGGGACTATTACTTTTCGAATGGCTTCATTGAAATGAACAAATAGAGTCAATTCAAATCACGAAGTTAGCTTCTTTAAAATTTTATTCTCTACAGTAAATCGAATGTATGGTTTCTATGTACTAGTCACATTTCCCTCTTCATACTTAGAAATCCTTTTCTGTTTTGTGGTTTCTCAAGCATTTTAAAAACCATTGATTCACAATGGGACTGTCTGACTTGTCTCATATTTCCAAGAACATACAGTTATTCTAGAAGACTTTGATTTCTGGAGAATATTTAGAGTAAAGATATAAAGACTGATGTCTCTAATAAAGATTCATTTCTCTCAGATTACTTTCCACTTGAGAATAATAATAATAATATTCTAAGAGAATAATAATACTATTATTATTCTCTTAGAAAAATATTCCATCCTTTAATATAATTTTGCTCTTTTCCCCTTTGCGCTAAAGATAGTGAATTAATTGGTATGCACATAATGGTAGAATTCTGAAGTCAAAGTAAAAACACATAATCTTATTTTATTACCTACCCCATTTGTGTATTTGGGCAGGTCTTTCACATTCTGAAGACTTGGTTTATTTACCTGTCAACTGGAAAGAATGGAAAAAAATAGTCATACCAAGCATTTTTTGTTTTTAGTTCTTATCACAATATAGGCATTGTGCCAATCACATTACATATACCATTTCATTTACTCTTCAAAATACTGCTATATAAATACCTTTTAAAAGTTGAAGCATCTGAAATTTAGAGAAGGTTAGCTCAAGGTCATAGAGCTAGTAAGGGACAGAGCAGAGATTCTGAAACTTTACATGACTGTTAGACTCTGAAATCCATATTTTAGTATACTATAAACATACTGATTTCTATCCTCATAGAGTAGAAACACCATGATAATGTATAAGAAATTGCTTTATGGTGGGTGTGGTGGCTTACTCCTCTAATCCCAGGACTTTGGGAGGCTGAACGGGAGGATCACTTGAGCTCAAGACTTTGAGATCAACCAGAGCAGCATAGTGAAACCCTGTCTCTATAAATAGGAAAACAAACAAACAAACAAAAAAAGCCAGGAGCAGTGGTGCATGCCTGTGGCCCCGGCTATGTGGGAAGCTGACCTGAGAGGATCTCTTGAGCCTAGAAGGTCAAGGCTGCAGTGAGGCATGATTATGCCACTGCACTCCAGCCTGGGCAACAGAGCAAGATCCCATCTTGGAGAAAAAAAAAAGAAAAATTGCTTTAAAAACTACTATGCTATATTCAGATATGACGGTGGAAATGATAAAGATAATATAAATGGTGATACTGTTGAGAAGGTCAACCTCAGAATTAACTTTAGAGGAAAAATGGTAAATTTACAGAATGTGGGAAGCTCATCAATTTGTAGTAATATGTGCTGCCCCCATGTGGTGTGCTATATGGCTGCCCTATCTCTTTGCTCCTCTCCCCTTACCTCAATTAAAATATTCCCATCTTAAGACCTGCTTGCTAGTCCGTTCCAAGATGGCCAAATAGGAACAGCTCCAGTCTGCAGCTCCCAGAGTAATCAATGCAGAAGTCAGGTGATTTCTGCATTTCCAACTGAGGTACATGGTTCATCTCATTGGAACTGGTTGGACAGTGGGTGCAACACATGGAGGGCAAGCCAAAGCAGGGCAGAGCTTTGCCTCACCTAGGAAGCGCAAGACGTCGGGGGATTTCCCTTTCCTAGCCAAGGGAATTGGTGCCAGGCTGTACCTGGAAAAATGGGACACTCCTGCCCAAATACTGCACTTTCCCATGGTCTTAGCAACCAGCAGACCAGGAGATTATCTCCCGTGCCTGGCTCAGTGGGTCCCACATGCCCAGAGCCTTGCTCACTGCTAACGCAGCAGTCTGAGATCTACCTGACAGGTTGCAGCCTGTTGCGGGGGAGGGGTATCCGCCGTTGCTGAGGCTTGAGTAGGTAAACAAAGCAGCCAGGAAGCTAGAACTGGGCAGAGCCAACCGCAGCACAGTAAGGCCTACTGACTCTATAGACTCCACCTCTGTGGGTAGGGCATAGCTGAACAAAAGGCAGCAGAAACTCCTGTAAAGTTAAAAGTCCCTGTCTGACAGCTCTCAAGAGAGCAGTGGCTCCATTTGAGCCCTGAGAATGGACAGACTGCCTCCTCAAGTGGGTCCCTGACCCCCATGTAGCCTAATTTGGAGACATCATCCAGTAGGGGCCAACAGACCTCATACAGGCAGGTGCCCCTCTGGGACGAAGCTTCCCGAGGAAGGATCAGGCAGCAGTATTTGCTGTTCTGTAATATTTGTGGTTTTGCAGCCTCCACTGGTGATACCCAGGCAAAAAGAGTCTGGAGTGGACCTCCAGCAAAATCCAACAGACCTGCAGCTGAGGGATCTGACTGTTAGAAGGGAAACTAACAAACAGGAAGGAATAGCATCAATATCAACAAAAAGGACATCCACACCAAAACCCCATCTGTAGGTCACCAACATCAAAGACCAAAGGTAGATAAAACCAGGAAAAAACTAGAGCAGAAAAGATGAAAACTCTAAAAACCAAAGTGTCTCTTCTCCTCTAAAGGATTGCGGTTCCTTGTCAGCAATGGAACAAAGCTGAATGGAGAATAACTTTGACAAGTTGACAGAAGTAGGCTTCAGAAGGTCAGTAATAACGAACTTCTCTGAGCTAAAGGAGCATGTTCTATCCCATTGCAAGGAAGTGAAAAGCCTTGAAAAAAGGTTAGATGAATGGCTAACTAGATAAACAATGTAGAGAAGACCTTAAATGACCTGATGGAGCTGAAAACTATGGCACGAGAATTTCGTGATGCATGCACAAGCTTAAATAGCCAATTCAGTCAAGTGGAAAAAAGGATATCAGTGATTGAATATAAAATTAATGCAATAAAGTGAGAAGACAAGTTTAGAGAAAAAAGAGTGAAAAGAAATGAACAAAGTATCCAAGAAATATGAGACTATGTGAAAAGACCAAATCTACATTTGATTGCTGTACTTGAAAGTGACAGGGAAAATGAAACCAAGTTGGAAAACACACTTCAGGATATTATCCAGGAGAACTTCCCCAACCTAGCAAGGCAGGCCAACATTCAAATTCAGAAAATACAGAGAACACCACAAAGATATTCCTTGAGAAGAGCAATCCCAAGACACATAATTGTCAGATTCACCAAGGTTGAAATGAAGGAAAAAATGGTAAGGGCAGCCAGAGAGAAAGGTTGGGTTACCCACAAAAGGAAGCCCATCAGACTAACAACAGATTTCTCAGCAGAAACCCTACAATTCAGAAGAGAGTAGGGGGCAATACTGAACATTCTTAAGATAAGAATTTTCAACCCAGAATTTCATATCCAGCCAAACTAAGCACCATAAGTGAAAGAGAAATAAAATCCTTTACAGACAAGCAAATGCTGTGAGATTTTTTCACCACCAGGCTGGCCTTACAAGAGCTCCTGAAGGAATCACTAAGCATGGAAAGGAACAACTGGTACCAGCTACTGCAAAAACATGCTAAATTCTAAAGACCATTGATGCTATGAAGAAACTGCATCAATTAATGGGCAAAATAACCAGCTAACATAATAATGACAGGATCAAATTCACACATAATAATATTAACCTTAAATGTAAATGGGCTAAATGTCCTAATTAAAAGACACAGACTGGCAAAACAGATAAAGAGTTAAGACACATCAGTGTGCTGTATTCAGGAGACCCATCTCACATGCAGAGACACACATAGGCTCAAAATAAAGGGATAGAAGAATATCTACCAAGGAAATGAAAAGCCAAGAAAAAAAAAAAAAAAAGCAGGGGTTGCAATCCTAGACTCTGATAAAACAAACTTTAAACCAACAAAGATCAAAAGAGACAAAGAAGGCCATTACATAATGGTGAAGGAATCAATTCAACAAGAAGAGCTAACTATCCTAAAGATGTATGCACCCAATACAGGAGCACCCAGATTTATAAAGCAAGTCCTGAGAGACCTACAAAGAGACTTAGACTCCCATAAAGTAATAATGGGAGACTTCAACACTTCACTGTCAATATTACACAGATTAATGAGACAGAAGGTTAACAAAGATATCCAGGACTTGAACACACCTCTGAACCAAGCAGACCTAATAGATATCTACAGAACTCTCCATCCAAAATCAACAGAATATACCTTTTTCTCAGCACCACATCACACTTATTCTAAAATGGACCACATAATGGGAGGTAAAGCACTCCTCAGCAAATGTAAAATAACAGAAATCACAACAAACTGTCTCTCAGATCACAGTGCAATCAAATTAGAACTCAGGATTAAGAAACTCCCTCAAAACTGCACAACTATGGAAACTGACCAACCTGCTCCTGAATGACTACTGGGTAAAAAATAAAATGAAGGCAGAAATAAAGATGTTCTTTGAAACCAATGAGAACAAAGACATGACATATCAGAATCTCTGGAACACATTTAGAGCAGTGTGTACAGGGAAATTTATAGCACTAGATACCCACAAGAGAAAGCAGAAAAGACCTGAAATCGACACCCTAACATCACAATTAAAAGAACTGGAGAAGAAAGAGCGAACAAATTCAAAAGCTAGCAGAAGGCAAGAAATAACTAAGATCAGAGCAGAACTGAAGGAGATAGAGACACAAAAATCCCTTCAAAAAATCCATGAATCTAGGAGCTGGTTTTATGAAAAGATCAACAGAATTGAAAGACCACTAGCAAGACTAATAAAGAAAAAGAGAGAGAAGAATCAAATAGACATGATACAAAATGATAAAGGGGATATCACCGCCGATTCCACAGAAATACAAACTAACATCCATGCAAATATGCTAGAACACCGCTGCGCAAATAAACTAGAAAATCTAGATGAAAAGGATAAATTCCTGGACACATACACCCTCCCAAGACTAAACCAGGAAGAAGTTGAATCGCTGAATAGACCAATAACAGGCTCTGAAATTGAGGCAATAATTAATAGTCTACCAACCAAAAAAAGTCCAGGACCAGATGGATTCACAGCCAAATTCTACCACAGGTACAAAGAGGAGCTGTTTCCATTCCTTCTGAAACCATTCCAATCAATAGAAAAAGAGGGAATCCTCCCTAACTCATTTTATGAGGCCAGCATCATCCTGATACCAAAGCCTGGCAGAGACAAAGCATTAGAGCAATATCCCTGATGAACATTGATGTGAAAATCCTCAACAAATACTGGCAAACCAAATCCAGCAGCGGCACATCAGAAAACTTATCTGCCACGATCAAGATGACTTCATCCCTGGGATGCAAGGCTGGTTCAACATGTGCAAATTAATAAACATAATTCATCACATAAACAGAACCAATGACAGAACCACAGGATTATCTCAATAGATGCAGAAAAGGCCTTTGACAAAATTCAACAGACTTCATGCTAAAAACTCTCAAAAAACTAAGTATTGTTGGAACATATCTCAAAATAGTAAGAGCTATTTATGACAAATTCACAGCCAATATCATACTGAATGGGCAAAAAGTGGAAGCATTCTTTTTGAAAACCAGCACAAGACATGGATGTCCTCTCTCACCATCCCTATTTAACAAAGTGTTTGAAGTTCTGTCCAGGGAAATCAGGCAAGAGGAAGACATAAATGGTATTCAATTAGGAAAAGAGGAAGTCAAACTGTCCCTGTTTGCAGATGACATGATTGTATATTTAGAAAACCTAATCGTCTCAGCCCAAAATCTCCTTAAGCTGATAAGCAACTTCAGCAAAGTTGCAGGATTCAAAATCAATGTGCAAAAATAAAAAACATTCTTATAAACCAATAACAGACAAACAGAGAACCAAATCATGAGTGAGCTCCCATTCACAACTGCTACAACTGCTACAAAGAGAGTAAAATACCTAGGAATCCAACTTGCAAGGGATGTAAAGGACCTCTTCAAGGAGAACTACAAACCACTGCTCAGTGAATTAAAAGAGGACACAAACAAATGGAAGAACATACCATGCTCATGGATAGGAAGAATCAATATCATGAAAATGGTCATATTGTCAAAGGTAATTTACAGATTCAATGCCATCCCCATCAAGCTACCAATGACTTTCTTCACAGAATAGGAAATATCTACTTTAAAGTTTATATGGAACCAAAAAAGACCCGCATTGCCAAGACAATCCTAAGCCAAAAGAACAAAGCTGGAGGCATCATGCTACCTTACTTCAAACTATACCACAAGGCTACAGTAACCAAAACAGCATGGTACTGGTACCAAAACAGAAATATAGACCATTGGAACAGAACAGAGCCCTCAGAAACAATACCACACATCTACAGCCATCTGATCTTTGACAAACCTGACAAAAACAAGAAATGGGGAAAGGATTCCCTATTTAATAAATGGTACTGGGAAAATTGGCTAGCCATAAGTAGAAAGTTGAAACTGGATCCTTTCCTTACTCCTTAAACGAAAATTAATTCAAGATGCATTAGAGACTTAAATGTTAGACCTAAAACCATAAAAACCCTAGACGAAAACCTAGGCAGTACTATTCAGGATATAGGCAAGGGCAAGTACTTCATGACTAAAACACCAAAATCAATGGCAACAGAAGCCAAAATAGACAAGTGGGATCTAATTAAACTAAAGAGCTTCTGCATGTCAAAAGAAACTACCATCAGAGTGAACAGGAAACCTACAGAATGGGAGAAAATCTTTGCAATCTACCCATCTGGCAAAGGGCTAATCTCTACAATCTACAAAGAACTTAAACAAATTTACAAGCAAAAAAAACAAACAACCCCATCAAAACGTGGGCAAAGGATATGAACAGACACTTCTCAAAAGAAGACATTTATGCAGTCAACAGATAAATGAAAAACAGCTCTTTATCACTGGCCATCAGACAAATGCAAATCAAAACCACAGTGAGATACCATCTCACACCGGTTAGAATGGTGATCATTAAAAAGTCAGGAAACAACAGATGCTGGAGAGGATGTGGATAAATAGGAATGCTCTAACACTGTTGGTAGGAGTGTAAATTAGTTCAACCATTGTGGAAGACAGTGTGGCAATTCCTCAAGGACCTAGACCTAGAAATACTATTTGACCCAGCCATCCCATTACTGGGTATATAACCAAGGAATTGCAAATCATGCTACTATAAAGACACATGCACACATGTTTGTTGTGGCACTATTCACAATAGCAAAGACTAGGAACCAACCCAAATATCCATCAATGATAGACTGGATAAAGAAAATGTGGCTCATATACACTATGGAATACTATACAGCCATAAAAAAAGATGAGTTCTTGTCCTTTTCAGGGACATGGATGAAACTGGTAGCCATCATTCTCAGCAAACTATCACAAGGACAGAAAACCAAACACTACATTTTTCACTCATGGGTGGGAATTGAACAATGAGAACACTTGGACACAGGGCAGGGAACATCACACACTGGGGCCTGTTAGGGGGAGGGACAGCATTAGGAGAATGCCTAGTGTAAATGATGAGTTGATGGTTGCAGCAAACCAACACAGCACATGTATACCTATGTAATAAACCTGCATGTTGTGCACATGTATCCAAGAACTTAAAGTATAGCTTAAAAAAAAAAAGAAGAAAAAAAAAAGGGAAAGAAAGAAAGAGAAAGAAAGAAAGAAAAAGAGAAAGAAAGAGCAAAGACCTGCTTACTCTCGAAGTGAACAATAATAAATTATGTTAAGATGGGGCTTAATACCTGATTATGTGTTAATATGTTTACTTGGGCATGTTAGTTGACTCTTTAATATGCAAATAGGAGAGCTTATTGAAAAGATAGAGTGAAGAGCTTCTAAAAGAGTCATGGAGTAAATTCTACCGGGAAACTCAAAAAGTCTCAGTAACAGGAATTGTTCTTCAATCTCTTGCAGGCATTGATACCAGAGTTTACACACTCTATAAATTCTATTCTTGCCTTGTTCAATTTAATATCAGAGTCCTGGAAGAGAAGATTCAACCAATAAAACTAAGGTTGTTGCCCGACCTCTTGAAAGCACTGACTAAAGAAAACACCTATGGGGTAGAAGATGCCTCCATGATATCTGTTGACTTTTGTAATGGTAACATGAAGCATCTTGATTCACTAAAAAGTAAAGACAAAATTTTCTTAAAATTAAACTGATTTCAGCATATAAAATTAAATGTAGGCCAACCAAAATTCACAAATGCTCATTAAATGTATTGTTACTAGTCATTTGATATTTAAATTAAAATAATAGTTGTAGAAATATAATGCTTTGTCATAATATATTACTCTAAAAGTGTGACAGTAGAAATTAGATAAGTCAGTCATTTCCTGATAACTTCATTGTAGGGGTTTTTGGCCAGGGTCTCCAAAACTTAGACAAAAAATTCATGAGATGGATATGTTATTGAATCCACAATTATAGCCAAATATTTCAGTGTGTGTTTGCATGTGAAAATTTTTTTCTCATCATAGTTCACATGATTTATTAGATGACCAAAGGAATCTGCTATAATCCAACTCTGAAAGTATAAAACTGTACATATTTTTTAAATATTCAATTAATGATGATTTCTTCCCTCAAGATGTTCATGGTTTCACAGTCTCTTCAAGGAAACAGCCACATATAGAAAAACTCCAATAAAGTATAAGAAAATAGATTTTAAAACTCAATTATATAGAAGAAAAGTTTTCCACTTGTGAATGGAAAAATGTAACTTATATCAAACTAGTATCCTCATCTATAGCAATAAAATAATTGAATAAAATATGAAAATCATCTGTCTGAATACAGTGAACAGGCAACAACATGAACAAGAAGGACTCAGTGGAGAAGGGCCATCAGAGATAAACTTATCCCCCTGAAATTGCTTTTACCCAGGAGACATTTAATAATTTGGCCTACAGGAAGAAGGCCGAAAATATAGGAGTTAGAACTCAAAAGGCCTTTGCTGACAGGTACAGAAATGGTAGAGCTTTGGCAGACATTAGAGACCTGATTTCCATGGTTAATTATCTTCTCAGTATATTTGCTGAAGTCTAGTTTTGTTTGAAGAGTAGGGGACTGATATGATTTGGCTGTGTCCCCACCCAAATCTCAGTTTGAATTTTACTCCCATGATTCCCATGTGTTGTGGGAGGGACACAGTGGGAGATTATTTGAATCATGGAATAGGTTTCTCCCATACTCTTCTCATGGTAGCGAATAAGTCTCATGAGATCTGATGGCTTTATCAGAGGTTTCTGCTTTTGCATCTTCCTCATTTTTCTCTTGCCACTGCCTTGTAAGAAGTGCCTTTCACCTGCTGCCATGATTCTGAGGCCCTCCCTGTCCATGTGGAACTGTAAGTCCAATTAAACCTCCTTTTCTTTCCAATGTCAAGTATGTCTTTATCAACGGCGTGAAAATGGTCAAATACAGTAAATTGGTACTGGGAGTGGGATGTTGCTGAAAAGATACCTGAAAATGTGGAAGTAACTTTGTAACTGG
The DNA here is from genome assembly GCF_008728515.1 of Papio anubis. Taxonomy (NCBI): domain Eukaryota; kingdom Metazoa; phylum Chordata; class Mammalia; order Primates; family Cercopithecidae; genus Papio; species Papio anubis. Next base: position 100,729,881 of record NC_044987.1, read on the forward strand.
GTAACAGGCAGAGGTTGGAACAGTTTGGAAGGCTCAGAAGAAGACAGGAAAATGTGGGAAAGTTTGGAACCTCTTAGAGATTTGTTGAATGGATTTGACAAAAATGCTGATAGGGACAAAAACAATAAGGTTCAGGCTAAGGTGGTCTCAGATAGAGATGAGGAACTTGTTGGGAACTGGAGAAAAGGCAACTCTTACTATGTTTTAGCAAAGAGACTTGTGGCATTTTGCCCTTGCCCTAGAGATTTATGGAAATTTGAACTTGAGAGAGATAATTTAGGGTAAAGAGACTGGTGGCATTTTGTCCCTGCCCTAGAGATTTGTGGAACTTTGAACTTGAGAGAGATGATTTAGGATATCTGCAGGAAGAAATTTCTAAGCAGAAAAGCATTCAAGAGGTGATGTGGATGCTGTTAAAAGCATTCTATTTTAAAAGAGAAACAGAGCGTAAAAGTTCAGAAAATTTGCTGCCTCACCATTGAGTAGAAAAGAAAACCCCATGTTTTTGATGAGAAATTCAAGCTAGCTGGAGAAATTTGCATAAATAATGAGGAGTTAAATGTTAATCCCCAAGACAATGGGGGAAATGTCTCTAGGGCGTGTCAGAGGTCTTCAGGGCAGCCCCTCCCATTGCAGGCCTGGAGGCCCAGGAGAAAATAATTTCATGGGCTGGGTCAAGGGTCCCTGTTCTTTGTGCAGCCTAGGGACTTGGTGCCCTGTGTCCCAGTTGCTCCAGCCGTGACTAAAAGGGACCAAGGTACAGATCAACCTGTTACTTCAGAAGGTGGAAGCCCCAAGCCTTGGCAGCTTCTATGTGGTGTTGAGCCTGAAGTTGCACAGAAGTCAAGAATTGGAGTTTGGGAACCTCCACCTAGATTTCAGAAGATGTATGGAAATGCTTGGATGCCCAGGCAAAAGTTTGCTGCAGGGGTGGGGCCCTTTTGAAGAACCTCTGCTAAGGTAATGCAGAAGAGAAATGTGGGGTGGGAACAGCTACACAGAGTCCCTACTGGGGCATTGCCTAGTGGAGCTGTGAGAAGAGGGCCACCGTTCTCCAGACCCCAGAATGATAGATCCAATGACAGCTTGCACTGTGCATCTGGAAAAACTGCAGACACTCAACACCAGCCCATGAAAGCAGCCAGGACTGGGGGGCTATCTATACCCTGCCAAGCCACAGGGGTTGAGTTGATGAAGACCACGGGAACCCACCTCTTGCATCAGCATGACCTGGATATGACCTGGAGTCAAAGGAGATCATTTTGGAGCTTTAAGATTTGACTGCCCTGCTGAATTTCAGACTTGCATGGACCCTACAACCCCTTTTGTTTTGGCCAATTTCTCCCACTTGGAATGGCTGTATTTACCCAATACCTGTACCCCCATTGTATCTAGGAAGTAATTAGCTTGCTTTTGATTTAACAGGCTCATAGGCAGAAGGGACTTGCCTTGTCTCAGATGGGACTTTGGACTGTGGACTTTTGGGTTGATATCAAAATGAGTTAAGACTCTGTGAGACTGTTGGGAAGGCATGATTGGTTTTGAAATGTGAGGACATGAGATTTGGAGGGGCCAGGGGTGAAATGATATGGTTTGGCTGTCCCTACCCAAATCTTATCTTGAATTGTACTCCCCTAATTCCTACATGTTGTGGGAGGAACTCAGTGGGAGATAATTTATTCATGGGGGAGGTTTCCGTCATACTGTTCCTGTGGTATTGAATAAGTCTTACAAGATCTGATGGTTTTATTGGGTATTTCCACTTTTGCATCTTTCTCATTTTTCTCTTGCTGCCACCATGTAAGAAGTGGCTTTCACCTACAGCCATGATTCTGAGGCCTCCCCAACCATATGAAACTATAAGTCCAATTAAACCTCTTTTTCTTCCCAGTCTCAGGTATGTCTTTATCAGCAATGTGAAAACAGACTAATACAGGAGCCACAATTTAAACAGAACTCAGCTGAAAAGCAGAACCGAAAGATTGGCTTGTCATGTGGCAAAAGACTGGGCCCCACAGAACACAAAAGGCTCTTAGTAAAAAATTTAGAAAGAAAATAGCAAAACTAAAGAGGATTCAGTTTCACTAGGGCTTCAGTCTGGCTTTGACTCAGCACCACCCACACATTGATTACTATGATCATTCTTCACCCTGTCTGCCTAGTGTAGAAATGAGTGAATCCACTTTTAAGAAAGGTAGGATCATCAAAACCTTTACAATTTTTAAACTAGTGTTTGGGATCCTATTTTTAAAAGTATGAGACAAACCAATAGACCGAAAGAAGCACAGGGCTCAAACCAGAAAAAAAAAAAAAAAGGACTATAAAAGTAGACTCAGAAGATCAACATATTGGAGTTAATGGACAATAACTTTGAAATAATAGGTTTAACTCAATCAAGAAAAAGATGAAGAAAACAGACAGCAATAAATAATTCCACAAGACAACTGGAGTCCTTAAAAGATAATCAAATCAAGAGTCTAGAACTGATGAATAATATCTAAAATTTGTAATTCATTGGATGCTATAATACTAGGTTAGATTAATTAGTTCCAGGATAAGTAAATTGGAAGACATATTTATTATATAATCCAAACTTAAACTATAAAATACAATACAATAAGAATACAGAAAAAAAATCCCTTTAGAGACTCATGAAACTCAAAGAATACTCATACTATCTATATAATTGGACTCCCAGGAGAATGGTACAGTAAAATGGGTCAGAAGCACTATTTAAAGAGATAATGGCCAATAATTTTCCAAAACTGTAACATATATCAATGTACAGGTTTAAGAATCTTTGAAAATTTCAACATGAATAACTACAAAGACAACAAACAAAACAACAAAAATGAAACAAACAAAACCATAGGCTCATCATAAGATGACCACTAAAAATCAAAGGCAAAGAGTAAATCTTAAAATCTTTCAGAAAAGAAAAAAATGTATTACCATCAAAGGAGCAAGTGTGAGACTGTGATTTGATTTTTCAGTAGAGAAGATTAAAGACTAAGAAAATACACAAAAAACCCACCATTACACTTAATAACATGAATAAATATCAAAGGTATTTTCCTAAAAGAAGAAAAGCCAGAGGACAAAGACTATGTATTTTATGATTCCATTTATGTGAAATGCAAAATAAATAAATAAATAAATAAATAAAGGCAATTTGATTGACAAAAAAGCAGATCAGTAACCACAAGGAATTAGAGGCAGGAAGAGAGGATTTATAGCAAAAAAAAAAATTAGGGGACTGATAAGAATCTTTTATAACCTGAATGTGATGGTGGTTATATGATTGCTGACACTTGTCAAAACATGTCTCACTGCAAACCTACCACTGGTAAATTTTATTGCATATAAATTATATCTTGATAAAGCTTATTAAATATTAACTAGGTAAAATATTGTGCAACAATCACGCAGAAATGGAGATGGGTTGTAGATGAAGTTAAAAGTTACTAAAATTTTAATATTATCAATAGTGTTAAATGTAATCATTTGCATTGGATTATATTAAGTCAAGATAAATCAGGGATTCATGTTATAAGCCATATGGTTAACTACTTAGATTATAGCAAATAATTTATATGTATTAAGTTGTAATCATTGAATGGAATAATAATTTTTGTAATCCAAAGTATGCAAGTATGATACAAGTATGATAAAGAATATAAAAACAGGTGGCCAATTAAAAGAGAAATAGAATGATAGTAGATAAAATAGTCAGTTCAGGTTCTCTAAGAAGCAGCTGCCAAGAGAGAATTAAATGGCAAGAAATTTACCACGAGAAACACACCTGAGAAAGAAACTGGGGTAGGGGAGAGGGGTTGGAGAATTTGAGAATACCATCAGATCATGGGGCAAGTCTGATCTCAAGTGAAGAAGAGAAGAAAAGAAGTAAGAGAATCTGTGAGAAAGCATCTTAGATCGAAAATTTGTCAAGGTCATTGAGGAATGCTCAAGTCAAGTCACATGCCAGAGGAGTCCCACATCTCCCAGGAGTGAGCCCGACTTAACCACACTCTGTTGCTCCCTGGGAAAAGCTCATGAGAGGTTTTCCTCTATGCATATATGTTTATTTCAGAGTGCAAAAGCTTTGCCCCTGGTCAATTACACTCCTTGTAGTAAGAGTACCTAGAGGCACATTCTCATGGCTACCATATAAATTCAACTAAAGTCGGCATTAAATTAAATGTAAATTTATTAAGTGCTCCAATTTAAGGGCTAAGGTTGTCAGACTTAATAAAAACTGGTGAGGACTGTGAAATGCAAATGACAAGGAGTCTTTAAATATAAGTACATATAAAGATTGAATGCAACAATAAGGAAAATTAGATGCTATTCATAGTATAAAGCTGATATAGCACTATTAAACAAAATATAAATTAATGCAAGAAACATTTTGAATTCCTAAGCACTTGAATAGAATAAATAAAACTGCCATCATTTCAAGATAACATGACGAAATAAGTAGAAATGCTGAAATAATCAACAGTCATACAATTAGCATTTTATTTGTGATTATAAGATCATTTGAAAATAGGTCTATTTAAAAAAATCGAATTTTATCTTTTGATATGATTTAACTGTGTCTCCACCCAATTCTCAGCTTGAATTATAGTTCCCATAATCCCCACGTGTAGTAGGAGGGACCTGGTGGGAGGTAACTGAATCATGAGGGTGACTACCCTCATGCTGTTCTTGTGATAGTGAGTAAATTCTCATGAGAGCTAATGGTTTCTAGGGGGCTTTCCCCACCTTCTCTCATTATTCTCTCTCTTGCCACCTTGTGAAGAAGGACATGTTTGTTTTTCTGCCATGATTGTAAGTTTCCTGTGGCCTCCCTAGCCCTGTGGAACTGTGGGTCAATTAAACTTCTTTCCTTTCTAAATAACAAGTATTTGGTATGTCTTTATAGCAGCATGAGAATAGACTAGTATATATATATATATATTTTTTTTTTTTTTTTTTTTGAGACGGAGTCTCACTCTGTCGCCCAGGCTGGAGTGCAGTGGCCGGATCTCAGCTCACTGCAAGCTCCGCCTCCCGGGTTCACGCTATTCTCCTGCCTCAGCCTCCCGAGTAGCTGGGACTACAGGCGTCTGCCACATCGCCCGGCTAGTTTTTTGTATTTTTTAGTAGAGACGGGGTTTCACCATGTTAGCGAGGATGGTCTCGATCTCCTGACCTCGTGATCCACCCGTCTCGGCCTCCCAAAGTGCTGGGATTACAGGCTTGAGCCACCGCGCCCGGCCTAGACTAGTATATTTTTTAAATAAGTAATATAACTGTTGGAAATAAGATTTTATTAAAATATGTTAGGTATAAGTTTTACATTATTAAGAAAAAAGTGGAGAAAACATAGCTGAAGGCTAAATTATACACAGCCTAGAATCTAATAGGGATTTGATAAAATATTATGAATGTATTAATAATAGGTAGAAAAAAGTATGAAACTGTATATTCATAAATTAGTAATACAAAAATTAAAAATGATACTTTATAAAAATGTCATTCTTATAACATAACAAAATTATCAAATACTTAGGGATAAAACTAAAGAAGACTATATAATAATTTTATACTGAAAACTATGATAACTACCAAGGGACATTAAAGGCTATATAAATGAATTAAACATACCATGTTTATGCATTGGAAGTCTCACATATGGTAAATATATCAGCTTTCTTTTTTATAAATTTAATGTTAACCCATTTAAAACTCCAGAGGTTGTATGTATATGTTGGGGGGGCATGATTATTGATACAAGGATTCTAAAATTTATATTGAAGATCAAGAACAGCAAAGGCAATATTGACAAAGAGTAAAACTAGAGGACCTACATACTATGTAATAAGACATTCAGATCTATAGTTATGAAGACAATGTGATACTGGCATAAGCATTACAAATTATAATTTTGGAATAGAGAAGAGAACTCAGAAACAGATTCACATACAGTCACCTATTTTTAGTTTATTTATTAATATACATAACACTGTAGTGCGCTGGATGAAGGATAGTCTTGCATATTCACGATGTTGGGTCAATTGACTATCCATATGAAAAAAAATAAATACATTTAGACCCTTATTTTATGTCAAACAGTAAAATCAGTTCCACTTGGATTTAAGATCTAAATATAAAACATAAAACTACAAAGCTTTTAGAAGAAATTATAGGACAATAGTTTCATGAACTTGGGATGGGCAGGCTTCCAGAACAGGGAATAAAAAGCAGTAGCAACTGAAGAATAAGGAAGAATAAAATAGACTGCATCAAAATTAAGAACTTCTGTTAATAAAAAGATAAAATGGATAAAATTGTATTATTGCTTCAAATGCTTTATTCATCCTATGACTTTGCACGTCTTTTTGTTAATGCCAAAATATATTTTTTGGTCCCACTGATGCTGAGATTGGACTCTGACTTTCTTTGGTTTATTGAATGGTGTCAGAACTGACAGCATGTGGATTTGGATTCTAGGATTAAGGCATATCACATGTTTCTCTTACTCTATTACATTTCTGCTTGTGTCATAAGAACATGACTCAGCTGTCCCACTGGTACAGAAAACTAATAGACATGTACAAGTATGCCTGAAGCCAAGGTACACTTTGGGAGCAAGCCTAGTAAAACTCTGCTTAGACTCTTGAACTTCCAGCTGACTCACAGACATATAAGGAAGAATAAATACTTATTGTTATAAACTTCTGATATTTGGGGTGATTCATTATGCAATATAATTACATCAATATTTAGCTGATACAGAATGATGTACCTGGAAGTATAATACAGCTGTAAAAAAAAAAAAAAGACAGTTAACTTTGGATTCAGGAAAAAGGTTTTAAGGAAACTATTGCATGAGTCTGGGAAAATGGTAAGGAAACTGTGACAGAAAGAAAGACAAAATGGAAACCCGTGTTATTTAAAGGAAAAAAACCATTTGTAGCTCTTGTCTGTGATAACTTAGAAGTTAGTTCACCTAAAGGACGTTTGGCCTTGTGTAAAGAGGATTCTCCACAGAAAGTTAAAAAAAAACAAATGAGCTAAATTTTGCCAGCTATGACAAAGTGCTCTGAGAAAAAGATGAGCCCAGAGAACAATTGGTTGCTTATAAATAGAATTGAGGGGGTCCATAGAGAGCCAAAACATTCTGGAACTTGCTCAGTTGAAAAATAACCTTTTTTTTTTTTCGTCATCTTCTGTCTCCACAGACAACAAAACTCTGTGAAATTAAGATATATCCTAGATGGAAAGATAAGGCATGCTTTCTTAGGATGCAGCATGGAAGCATAAACCAGGACAAGGCCACAGCCCTCACATCCTTTATTAAGACCTCTCAGAGAATTAAGGGAGTCACCAGTAGATTGCTTTTGCTAAAAAGATAAAGAGAAGCCTGATATGCCTAATATACCCATAAACAAATTTCAGTTGAAAGATATAATCATTATTAATGTGTTTTTGCTGTGTAAATTTGCAAAGACAACCCCCCAAAATTGAAAGGAATTGTATCAGCAAAAGCATACCTAGTTGGACTGTGAAGACTAAAACTATTCAAGTGTAACATATTTTGACTCCTACATTTCTATAGCCATGAAATAGCCTGAGAAACCATTTCAATTTCCAACAATAAAATATTTTATAATGCTTTTTTTGCAAATGAACAACAAAAACAGTGGGGGTGGGGAAAGGATCTCCCAGAGGTTGATCCAAGAGTTATAGAGACAAATAGACTAGGGAGCCACCTCAGTGAGCAGATTCAGAGTCTATTCAAGGAACGTTTCATAGCCAAAGAACAGCCAGACTCAACATTTGTCCACTGAGATTCTGGAATTTATAAAAAACCAGTGATTGTTATAAATCTCCTATTCGTCTGTCTTTTTTTTTTTTTTTGAAACAAAGTGTCACTCTGTTGCCCAAGGGGGAGTGCAGTGGTATGATCTCGGCTCACTGCAACCTCCAGCTCTTGGGTTCAAGTGATTCTCCTGCCTCAGCCTCCTGAGTAGCTGGGACTACAGGCACGCACACCATGGCTGGCTAGTTTTTGTATTTTTAGTAGAGACAGGGTTTCGCTATGTTGGCCAGGCTGGTCTTGAACTCCTGACTTCATGATCCCCCCACCTCAGCCTTCCAAAGTGTGAGGATTACAGGCGTAAACCACCATGCCCAGCCTCATCTGTCTTTTAAATGTAATTGTTTATTGTGATCATTTTGTCCCTGCGCTAGGTACATAAGAGTAAACTTTTTTCCCCAAAGATTTCAATCAGGGGGAGAAAAATACTGACCTGCTATAAAGTATAGAATTCTAGCCTTTGTGCTTAATAAAAGGATTAGATAGGAATTTGGAATGTCTTGGGGTATAAGGGCATTCTGTATGTGGAAGGAATATAAATAAGTGTTATCAAGAGAGCAAACTATTCTATAGTGCATTGTTATTCCCAATGTTTCTCTGTATTCACATTTGTTACATGACTTTGCAGCTCTTTCCACTAACGATGTGGCACTTATTGATGTTGGGATTTGACTATGTGATTTGATTTGGACAATGAAATATGAACAGAAGTGATAGTATGACCACTCTCAACCACAGCCTGAGGAGACAATGTATGGTTCCATTAATTCCTTTTGCATTTCTTCCAATGCCATAAGAAGTAAAGGCGCTAGATAGCCCAGTGATCCCATAAGGATGAGAAATATATACAACAGACCTGTATTCAACCAACCTTCAGCAAAGGAAACTCAAAACAGCTATTGTGAATGTAAATTGATTGAATCACTTTTAAGTGACAATATCCACTAAAACTCACCTTACGTATACCTAGCATTTCTATTTCATGGTCTAGACTCCAAAGAAATATGTATGTATGTATGTATTTATATATACACAAATGCATGCAGGGTATTGAACTTCATAATAATAATGCTGAGAAAAAGAAGGCAGACACAAGGCAATTAGTAGTATTTTTATTCCAAAAAGCTCAAAAGAGACAAAATTAAGCCAAGCAAATAAGAATCAGGGTAGTGGTTACCCTTGAGGAGGACTGACAATCAGAAGAAATAAGGGACTGTTGGTTTGGTGCTATTAGACTCTTCCTTGATATGGGTCCTGATTTCTGTGTGTGCTCAATTTGTGAAACTTTACAAAGCCATAGGTTCATGATCTATGTATTTTATGTATGTATGCTATTCATAAGCAAAATGCACATTAAAAGTACTGTGGGACAATTAATAGTGGAGGACATTCTATTACTCTTTTATATGCTACCTCCCCTGTTTTTGCAACAAAATATATTACCTTATAATTTAAAAACAAAATTAATTAGTAAGACTAATACATTTTTTCTTAGGTAAAGAAAAGAAATTGATTCAAACGTACATAGATTACATTATTTTGAGCTTTGCAAATAAGATATATGTCTAATGTGAAAATGATGAACAATGAAAGTGAAAGAGAACTTTTCAGAAAGAGGGACTGTGTCAGGAAAGACGGAAGGATTGCAAAATACGCATTGCATTAAAATTGAAGTGGTTTTATAGCTAGTAGCTTTGGTGATGCACGGACTAGGACATATCGGGTACTTAGAAACACTTATGAATAAGTTAATGAATAATAGAAGATACATATGAAAAAATCACTTAACTCAATTTGGACATTTTATTTTCTCAATCTGACAGTGGGGTTTCCCTGCAGCTTTTAAACCTGATTACAACTTTGCTTCAGAAATCTACCTCTACTTGCCTGTGGGAAGAACTGTAGAATAGAGAGATCAGAGTCACACAAACCAGTTAGAACTATTACTGTAAATTTTCAAGGCAAGAAATGACCAAAGAGTAAATCTGGATATCAGGAGGTAACATTTTATGATAGAAATATTTTAGTAATACTCCTAAACTATGGTATGTAAGCATCTGGCTATCTCCATCTCTTTTTCACAGGAGTAAACTTTGCTAATAATTCATTAAAAAATAAAAACAAAAAATAAAGTTCTTCATTACTTATACAAAGTCAATATGGTGTTTTGCAGTGACCAGGTAGACTCAGAGCATTCCTATGGAGACATAAACAACCCTGTTCAATTTCCACCATTCCCTGTCAGTAGAATTCACTCTATTATGGAATGCATGTCCTACCATTGGGAATGCAGGCCTGTGGATATGACCCACATCAATCACATTCAATAGGACTAACAGGTTAGTCCTATTCTGCTTATAGGGTATCCCTTTGAAACACTTCATTCTTATATACTTTCTTTAAAACCTTTTGTTTTGTTTTTGGAGACAGAGTCTCACTCTGTTGCCTAGATGAGCACAGTGGTACAATCATGGTTCACTGCAGCCTGGGCTCAAGGGATCCTCCCGCCTCTGCCTCCTAAGTAGCTGAGACTATAGGTGCATGCCATCATGTCTGGCTAATTTTTTTTAAATTTTTTGTAGAGATGGGGTTTCACCATTTTGCCCAGGCTGGTCTCCAACTCCTGAGCTCAGGCGATTCGCCCACCTCAACCTTCCAAGGGTGCCTGGCTGAAATATTTAATTTTTAAAAAAGGAAAACAGACTATAACATATTCCCTCAGAGAATAAAGCTTAAAGTCTTCCCTGTATTTCGCTTATATCCTTTCTGTAGTACATGAACATTCACGAAAAAAATTAATATCACCTCTTTACCTCTCTTATGGTATAAGGCAGGTTGATAAATTCATTTGAATGTATAGAAGTGTTAGCTTTTTTGTCTGCCAGCATAAATATTATTTTTTAACCTCTACTTTCTTGGAATTTGACATGACAATGTTCATAGAAAATAAAAGTGAAAGACTAGTGTTTAAAAATACTCATAAATATATGTAAACAAATATCACTCCCAGTTATATGGGGCAGGTGAGCTATATATTTAGTTAATTTAATATTTAGCTAATTAGGAATTCTGTTATTAAAACCTAAAGCTGGTGGAATAGACATAATTGCTGGGGATCTGCCAAGGGGTTTTCAGGCCCCTGAAGAGCAACGTAAGCATTAGAGTTCAAATATGCTTTCTGAAATTGAAGTGCTTTTCCACTGTCCAAAAAGAGATCAAAGTAATTGTTAGGAAGGTGACACATGTCAGAAATTTTCAAGATATTCAATGCATAATGAATATGTATTGGATGCCCAAAAGAGTAGTGAGACCAAGACAGAGTGTTTTATAGGAAAACATTCTGAGGGCTAGAATGGAATATGACATTCTTAGGGCTACATTCTGAGGAAAACATTCTGAGGGCTAGAATGGAATATGACATGCTTACTTTCTGACTTTGTAGTGGATACTGTGGTTGCAAGGGTACTTCATGCCAATGCATCCTAGAAAAATGAAAGGCATATACAAAGACTTATCAACCACCAGTTTATTCAAGTAGATACATGAGCTTTAAAGACTGTGAAAGAAAGAAAGAAATCCACAAACAAGACACCTAACATGAAGATTCCAAAGGGTCAGAAGAGATTAAAAAAAAAAAAAAAATTGTCAGTTATTTGAGTAGTGAAGAGTGTGACAAGTGAATATGAAGATTGTGAAAGAAGAAAGGGATATCTACCTCATTCGATTTATACGTTAGGTCTACAGCATTTTCTTTCTAGAAGTAAACCACAAAGTTAGGTATAGGAGCCACCTGCAATCATCACTCAGTTGCTTAAAAATGCATGTTTCCAGGGTTTGCTCAAAATTAGATACTCTGGAGTTCCACTGAGAGCCTATGTTATTAACAATGTTCTATATGATTTATTTTATATATTTTATATTATTTTGTTAAGAACTACCAATCTCATGTTAAGACATGAGATCTACTCCCTTAAATTTTTAATTGTATGATACATTATTGTTAACTATAGATGCAGAGTTGTACAGCAGATCTCTGGAGCTTATTCATCTTGTTTTACCAAACCTTTATTCCTGCTGACAAGCAACTCCTCCTTTTCTGCTCCCCCAGCCCATGGTAACCACCATTTCACTCTTTGATTCTATGAATTTGACTACTTAGAGATTTCATATAAGTAGAATAATGTAGTGTTTCTCTTTCTGTGACTGGTGTGCTTCTTTGAGCATAATGTCCTCAAGGTTCATCTACGGTGTTATGCCTTACAGAATTTCCTTCTTTTTTAAGGCTAAATACTATTTTATTGGATGTATGTACTATATTCATCTTTGAAAGGCCATTTAGAGTATTTCCACCTCTTGGCTATTGTGAATAGTGCTACAGTTAACATACGAGTGCTAAAATCTCTTTGAGATCTTGATATTATTTTGAATAAAATACCTAGCAGTTGTATTGCTAGATCATATGATAGCTGTATTTTTTACTTTTTGAGAAACCTCTATATCTTCACTATGTGCCTAAGTAATTTCTTCTTAACTCCTATATCAGTACTTGTTACAGGTCTGTTCACATTATATTTCTGCATGATTTAGGCTTACAAGTTTCTAGAAAAGTATACATTTTTTTCAAGATTATTCAGTTTTTTGACATATAATTGTTCATGGTACTCTCTTGTAATCCTTTTTATTTATATGACATCAATCATAATGTCTCTTCTCTCATTTTAGATATTATTTATTTGTGTCTTCTACCATTTTTTCTTAGTCTAGCTAAGGGTTTTTCCATTTTGTTTATCTTTTCAAAACTCAACTTTTGGTTTCATTGATCTTTTTGTATTATTTTTCTATTTTCTATTTTATTTATTTCTGTTCTAATTTTTGTTATTTACTTCTTTCTGTTAACTATGGGCTAGTTTGTTGTTCTTTTTCTATTTTCATGAGATGGAAATTTAGGTTACCTATTTGAGATGTTTTTAACATAAGTATTGTTATAATCTTCCCTTTTATTACTCCTTTTAATGCAGCACATAAATTTTGTTATGCCATATTTTTATTTTCATTTGTTTCAAAGTAATTTTTATTTTTTTTAAATGTGGTTTTTTTTTTTTTTTGCCACTTGAATGGTTGTTCAACATTGTTGTTTAATTTCCACTTATGTTTGATTTTTCCAGTTTTTCTTATGGTATTTATTACTTCTAATTTTATTCCATTGTGGCAAGAAAATATATTTGGTATAATTTCAGTCATCTTAAATTTTTAACCCTTGTTTTGTGACCTAACATGTGATCTATTCTTGAGAAAGGTGCACTTCATTAGAATGTGTCTTTTGCTGATGTTGGTTAGAATGTTTTGTGTATGTCTGTCAGATCAATTTGATCTATAGCATTATTCAAGTCCTCTGTTTCCTTATTTATCTTCTGTGTAGACGTTCTTTCCATCATTGAAAGTGAGGGATTGAGTCTTTTACTATTACTGTATTGCTCTCCATTTCTCCATTCAGATCTGTAAATGTTTGCTTTACATATCTAGGAGATCTGTAAGGGAGTGCACATATACTTATTATATCTTCCTGATAGATTAACCTTTTTATCAATGTTTAATGTTCTTTGCCATCTGTGACAAATTTTGACTTAAAATCCATTCTGTTGGATATAGGTATAACCACCCATGGTCCCTTTTGGTTACCAAAAGGTAACCAAAATGTTACCAATAGCCTACTAATAGGTAACCAAAATGTTAGCAATATGTAACAATATGTTACCAAAAGGTAACATATTGAATAGATATTGAATATATCTTTTCCCATCCCTTCACATTCAGTCTATGTGTGTCCTTAAATCTAAAGTGAATTTCTTGTAGACAGCATATCGTTAGGTCTTAGTTTTTTAATCCATTCAGCCCTTTATGTAATTGGATTGGGAAATTCCATCTGTTTATGTTTAAAATAATTATTGACAGGGAAGGATTTATTATTGACATATTGTTAGTTGTTTTCTATTAGTCTTATTTTTTTTTTCTTTGAAATTTCTTTTACCTTATTTTCCTCTAAATTATTGAGCTTTTCTTCTTGAAGTTCTTACCTTTAGGGCTTACATAAAAAAGATTTTTTAACAGTATGTTCTAAACATATAACAAGTTATATCACATGCAAAAGCTTTTTACACTTTAACTTTTCCTCTCACACACATTTTATGTTAATATCATGTTGTATATATTAATACTGCATATCTTTTAATATTTATTTAGTTATAATTACTTTTAATGCTAGAATTGAAAGTTATTAACCCATCACCATTATAGTAATATAGTATCCTGTATTTGTTTGTATATTTTCCTTTACCGATGAGTTTCATACTTTCTTAAGCTGTGAGATTGCTGGTCAGCATTCTTTCATTTCAACCTAATCCTTCAGCACTTCTTGTAAAGCAGGTTTAGTGGTAATGAACTCCCTTAGCATTTGTTTGTCTGAGAAAAACCTTATCTCTCCTTTATTTTATATATATACACACACACACACACACACACATATATCCAGATACAGTATTTTTAGTTAACAGTTTTTTTTTTTTTCTTTCAGCACTTTAAATCTATCACCTCATACCTTTCTTGCCTGAAATAAAAGTTTCTGCTGAAAAATCTGCTGATAGTTTTATGGCAGGAGGAAGGGAGCAGGGAAGTATCCCTTATATCTGAACAGTCACTTTTTTCTTGCTGCTTTCAAAATTTTCTGCTTGTCACTGACTTTTGACATTTTAATTATAATGTGTCTCAGTGTAGATTTATTTTATTTGATGTCCTTTGGGTTTTTGGATCTGAACATCTATTTTCTTCCTCAGATTCGGGAAGTTTTCAGCCATTATTTCTTTTTTCTTTCCTTTCTCTCTCTCTCTCTCTTTTTTTTTTTTTTTTTCTTGAGACAGAGTCTCTCTCTGTCACCCAAGCTTCAGTGCAGTGGTGAGATCTCGGCTCACTGCAAACTCTGCCCCTAGGTTCAGACGATTCTCCTGCCTCAACCTCGCAAGTAACTGGGATTATAGGCAACCACCACCATACCAAGCTAGTTTTCGTATTTTTAGGAGAGACAGGGTTTCACCATGTTGGCCAGGCTGGTCTTGAACTTGTGCCTCAGGTGATCCGCCCACCTCAGTCTCCTGGCCACCACTCCTGGCCTCAGCCATTATTTCTTTGAATATGCTTTTAAGTTTTTTCTCTCTTCTTCTGGGCCTTTCATAATAAATATAAGGGTCTGCTTGATGATGTCTCATAATTTTATTGAGATTTCTTTACTCTTATTCATTCTTTTTTTCTTTATTCTCCTCTGGCTAAATTACTTCTAGTTATCTGTTTTCGAATTCACTAATTCTTTCTTGTGTTTGATGTAGTCTGCTGAACACCTCTACTAATTTTTCTTAGTTGAATTATTTTGTTCTTCATCTTCATAATTTCCTTTTGGTACTTTTTAATATTTTCTGTTTATTTCTTGAAACTATCACTTTGTCCATGCATTGTTCTCTTGACATCCTTATGACAATTATTTCTGTGAACATTTTTATGATAATTATTTCTGATTTTCTGTTAGGTACACTATACAATTCCATTTTAATAGAGTCCATTTTGGAAATTTTTATTGATCTCTTTATTTGGAAAATATGTGGCTCATTATTCTTCTTTCTCTTTTCTTTCTCTTTTTTTCTGTCCCTGTGTTGGTGTCTGTAGATTAGACAAAGCGAAACTTCTCCTAATCATGACAGACTGGACTTGTACAGCAGAAGATCACCACCCTCAGCCTGAACAGATGTTCTGACATTCTTTACTATCTCTTTTCCTCCTCAGGGAGCTGAAGGCAGCTGTGGTTTTTGTTAATTCACTCTGCGCTGAGCCAGGGTGGGAGTCATATAGCATTTACTGATGCAAGTCATTATCTCCATTCTTTCCTGGGCAGATGGTGCTAGATCTATGTGATTTTTAAGACTAGTGAGACACATGTTAGTTTTGGGAGAAGCCCTAGGGAAAGTGGGGTGCTGGACTCACGGATCAACTCTTTCCAACCCCAGGAGGAAGTTAAAATCTAGGATTTTTTTTTTATCCTTTTGCTCTCTGCTGAGCAGGGTAGAGAAATCAATGACATTTGCCAGTCCAAGCCGCTACCTCCATTCTACCCTGAGTAGATAGACTATGCTAGATCATCAGAACTCCAAGGCTGAAAGGACAAAAGCCAGTCCTCTAAGGAACCTCCTCAGAAAGCTGGATTTGCAAATCAACCCATTCGCTTTTCTGGGTAAAGCTGGGAGCTAGGGAGTCTCCTTCTGATTATATGGCATTGCACCAGGGGCAAGGTCTCTGGTGAAAGGTTGTCCTCAATCCTTCTACTGGCTTCACTGAGTCTGCTTTTGCACCACCCCCTTCCCAATCCCCAGGAAGCAGGAGACTTTCAATTAGTTGCTGATTACTCACAAAGGCAACCTGTCCATGAATTGTTGTAAAATCATTGTGTTTGTGAAGGAAATGAAGGTCCAGTACTTCCCATTCCACTATGCTGTTGACGAGTCTCTGCTATCTCATGTTTTTGAACAATAAACTTTAATAATCTCTATTGTAGAGAGTAGTCAAAGTCAATCGAAGAAAGGACTTGGCAGGGTGTTCCAGATCACATCTGCAATCCTAATGCTTTGGGAGGCCAAGGAAAGAGTATTGCTTCAGGCTAGGAGTTCAATCCCAGCCTGGGCAACATAGTGAGACCTCATCTCTACAAAAATAAAAAAGGCAATAAAAAGGAAAGGTCCTATGGGACTTTCATCCTTGACACTTTCTGTATAAAATATTCTGTAATAAATTAAAAACTACATAAACAATATTTCAAATGATACTACCCTTTGATGAAGAAGACTAAATCAAGATTTAACATTTTTGAACAACCTATCCAAGATAGCAAATGCAGTACGAATGCTTATAAACATCCTGGATTTTCACTGTATAAATATTTGAAAACTTCAAAATAAGGAAGAGACTATTGGCTGAGATAATAGTTATCCATATTAAGACTTCCTTTTTGTAGTAATGGTCCTGCATTCAACAAATCTTGTGATGAGGATTATGAAAATCAATAGGTAGAACTTGGGTGAACTTATTGGCCTCATGAAATTAATGTGCCTAATGGTGGCAAAGCAATGTGACATCCACAGCTTGTCACAAAGCAGAAAAGTTTTATCAAGGACTTCTAATGGCCATAGAAATCCCTTTTACATGCAACATTTAAAAATCATCTCCAAATTTCAGCACCAATTAAGTCACTGACAGAGTGTGTGTGTGTGTGTGTGTGTGTGTGTGTGTGTGTGTGTGTGTTGGTGGAGTAGAGGGGTAAGGGAGGGGAACCTGTAAATTATGAGTACAAAACTAGAATTTGCTTGTAATTCTAAGATGTTTGTTCTCAGACTTTTTTTCTATTCTCTCCTTCAAGCTGCGTTATTTTTCAACTCCAACATCTGCCTATATGCCTTGTGGGATTTGGTACAGCTGTTAAGGCTTGGACCCTTGTTCATATCCTGCATCAATAGACTAGACGAACAGCAAAATTGTGTAGACAGCAACTCTGGGAAAGTCAAAGTCTTTGTAAGGCAAAACTGGAGTTTGAGTCACAGATCTGCTCCTTAGATGAGGAATGACAAAGGGGTGGAACACTACTTTCACTGCACATTTCTGCTTCTGAGGAAAATCCAAAAGTAAACAATCCAATTCGAATAGATTAGTCTCCTTTTAAAACCTCTTTAAAACTTAAGTTTATCCTGTGAAATGATTGCAAAATCAAGAAGCCTGACAGTTTACTCTGAATAAATTGAATCGCAGGAACTCTAGTGATTAGGACACAGGTATGGGGGTGCAGTAGGAAGAATCTAGATCAAAAGCAGATATTAAAATTCTATTTATGTAATTGGAAGATCACCAAGTTCCTTCTTCTGTTCAACTCATATTTCAGAAGAATGGCATCTAAAGTAATCGTTTCTGAGGTCTGAGTTCCAGGATTTTATTTAGAAAAAATAATCATCCCATGAAAAAAGACTCAAAATTAGATATGTAACAAGAAATCATACCCTGAAGCCAAAACCCTCAACATCTATTTATTTATATTATTTGTATGAACTTAATGTGTATAAGTGCAGTTTTGTTACCTAGCTATATTGCATAGTGAAGCTTGGCCTTTTAGGGTACCTTTACTAGAATAATGTACATGTACCTATGAATTAATTTATCATCTCTCTCCCCTTTCCCACCCTCCTACTTTTCTGAGTTTCCAATGTTCATTATTACACACTCTATGTCCATGTGTAAACATTATTTAGCATCCACTTATAAGTTATAACGTGATATTTGACTTTGTTTTTGAGTTGTTTCACTTAAAATAATGGCCTTCAGCTCACTTCATGTTGCTGCAAAAGATATCATTTCATTTTTTATGGTTGAATCATATACTATACTATTGTGTGTGTGTATACAAACACACACATATATTATGCCATACTGTTTTTCATAGAGGTTATACTAATTTACATGCCCACCAATAGGGTATTCGTATTGCCTTTCCTCTGCATCCTGGCCACCATCTTTTGATTTTTTTTTTTTTTTTTTTTTTTACTTTTTAGTAATAGCCATTCTTACTGGTGTAAGATGGCATCCCATCATGGTTTTAATTTACATTTCTCTGAATGATTAGTGATGATGACTATTTTTTAATATGTTTGTTCACCATTTTTATGTCTTCTTTTAAAACATGTCTACTCATGTCCCTTGCCCACTTTTTAATGGGGTTATTTATTTTTGTTGTTGCTGTTGTTTGAGTTTCTTGTAAATTCTGGATATCAGTTCCCTGTCAGATGCATAGGTTGCAAATATTTTTTCCCATTCTGTCAGTTGTCTGTTCATTCTGTTGATTATTTATTTTACTGTGCAGAAGTTTTTAGTTTAATTAAGTCCCACTTGTCTATTTTTGTTTTTCTTGTTCGTGGTTTTGAGGCCTTAGTCATGAATTATTTGCCTAAACCAATGTCCTGAAAAGATTTCCCTAGGTTTTCTTCTAGTACTTTTATAGTTTCAGGTCTTATATTTAAGTCTTTGATTATCTTGAGTTGATTTTTGTATATGGTGAGAGATAGGGGTCCAGTTTCATTCTTTTGTATATGGCAATCCAATTTTCCCAGCACCATCTATTGAAAAAAATGTGTCCTTTCCCCTGTGTATGTTTTGTCAACTTTGTCATAGATCAGTTGGTTGTAAATATTTGGCTTTATTTCTGGGCTTTCTATACTGTTCTATTGATCTATGTGTCTATATTCATACCAGTATCATGCTCTTTGGGTTAGTATAGTATTGTAGTATAATCTGGGGTTAGGTAATGTGATGTCTCCCACTTTGTTCTTTTTGCTTACGGTTTTGTTAGCTATTTGGGCTCTTTTTTGGTTCCATTTGAAATTTAGAATTGTTTATTATAATTATATAAAAAACAATTTTAATATTTTGATAGGGATTGCATTGAATCTGAAGATTGCTTTGAGCAGTATGATCATTTTAATAATATTGATTATTCTGACCCATGAGTGTGGAGTGATTTTTCCACTTGTTTGTGTCATCTATATTTTATACATTTAAAGTACAAATAGCATTTTGAAAACAGTGAGTGACAGATCATTTGACATTTGAGGAGAACCATGTACCATCAAAACAAAGACCTAAACAAACAGAATAAAAACAATTAGAGGAAACAAAAATTATGAAGCCGGAGAGGGAAACAACTTCAGAAAAATTGTTTATACATCTCAGAAATATGAGATGTCATTGCTCCCATATAAACCAGAATAGGACACAATATACCTCTGTACAACATTCAGCGAATAAAAATGAGCCACTGGAAATCTAACATTTTAAAGTTTGCCTTTAAAAATATTTTGTAGAAGGTATTCAAGATAAAGTTAAAGATATATCCCAATAAGTAAACAAAGAATAAGTGGATGAAAATATTTAAGAATATGAAATTTCAATGATTAGTCTATTATCTTAATAATAAACTTTTCAGAAGGAAAAAGCAGGTTTTAGTGTCTTTTGTTTTCTAGGACAATCATACTTTCCATGTTAAAAGAAATTATGTTGCTTTTATTTTTTTACATGTTTTGTTTGTCCTTGTCGGCTTTTTTCACAACTCAAGGCCTGTTACGTACATCATCATGAAATATGAGAATGTAGCTGATAAAAAGTATATTCTAAAAGCTTCTAGGAAAAAAATAATGTGACAAACAAAATAGTTAAAATCCGAATAGTACCATACTTTTGGAGAGCAACATTGAAAACCATAAAACAAAGGTGTTATTGAAATTCCGAAGAAAAATATTTCCAGCCTAGAACTCTATCCAGCAACATCCCATTAAAGTATCAAAGTAGAATAAAAATAACGGTCCTTTAAAAATTGCCTCCCTTGCTTTCTTTCTCAGGAAATAACTTGAAGTTTGAGAGTAAATCAAGAAAGAAGAAGACACTGATCCAAGAAGAGGCCATCTAACATAACAGGTGAATCTCAGGATCATGAAGAATGGGCCTGAAGATGACAGTTCAACAGTGCTAGGGAGTATCTATTCCACTTTCAAGCAGGAGAGTGGTAGGTTCAAAATGACAGGACTTCAAGGAAAAATATAAAACTTTCATATTACTGCTGTCAGTGGTGTGCTGAAGCCAGTTGCTATGGACTGAATTTTTGTCCCGACAAAATTCACATTGAAACTCTAATCCCCAATGTGACTGTATTTGGATATAAAGGATATAAAGAGACAATGTTAGATTAGGTCATAAGGGTGGGACCTGATCTGATAGGATTAGTGTCCTTATCAAAGGAGAAATGAGAGCGATTGCTCTTCTTTCCCCACATTCAGAGGAAAAGCCTTGTGAGGATGCATTGAGAAGCCTGCCCATCTGAGAGCTAGAAAGAGAGTCCTCACCAGAAATTAAACCCTGCCAGACTTTGACCTGAGACTTTTTAAACCTTCAGAATTGTCAGAAATAAATTTCTGTTGTTGAAGCCACTCAATCTACGGTATTTTGTTATGGAAACCTGAGTAGTATAAGATACTAGTTCATACTGATTCTTAAGAGTCAATGGTTAAATATTTAAAGCTTTCGCCATCCCCTTTTAAAATATTAATAATTTGAAATTTTCCATGGCAAGAGTATCTACACTATGTAAATTAACAAGCACTACAATCAGTGCTACCCCTTTGCCTTCAAAGAGCCAGATGATAAGCATATCACTATTTTGTGATTATATTTACTTTTCTGTCTGACAGTCTGTAGATGAATTAGTTATATATAAAATAAAAGCAAGCAAAGTAAAAATAAGGAAGCTCTGAGCTCCTAAAAAACCCAAAATATTGCATAAGAAAGATATATATTCCAAAAATAATATTCATCCTGCTATGAATAATATTTGCATGATTATAGGAAGTTAAAACTGAAACACTGATTTAAATAAAATGATGATATATATGCAATGGTATCTCTGAAGGGTCTATACAAGAAAGTATAATACTATAGTTATCACTGTCATTTTATGATTAATATGTATACAGAAAGAAACAGGGTTGTTATAACAACATGGAAAATCACATAATCTACAAAATTATTACTCTTCTTGAACATATTAATGAGCTGAGGATGCAGCACAATTAGCTCAAACTTTTTTTTTTTCCTTTGAGACAGAGTCTCATTCTGTCACTCAGGCTGGAGTGCAGTGGCGAGATCTTGGCTCACTGCAACCTCAAGTTCCCAGGTTCAAGCAATTCTCTGCTTCAGCCTCCCAAGTAGCTGGGATTACAGGTGCCCACCACCATGCCTGGCTAATTTTTATATTTTTTAGTACAGATGGGGTTTCACCATCTTGGCCAGGCTGATCTTGAACTCCTGACCTCGTGATCCACCTACCGCAGCCTCCCAAAGTGCTGGGATTACAGGTGTGAGCCACCGCACCCAGCCAGCTCAAACTTTAAGAACAGATAGGACCTCAAAGGTGAGACAAAATGTGAGTGCTGGCTTTCTGTGCCAGAGCTCTGTGAATGATAGAAACTGTTTGCTTTTTTTTTTTTTAATTGGAATAACAGAAGAAGAGACAGAGAATTGGAAAGATAAAATATCCAAAAAGTGGTCAATAATTTTCTAAAAATAATGAACTAAGTCAAACTCCAAATTTGAAAAACTCAGAACCTAAAGCAATATAACTATTACATACATACACACGAACACGTGTGCGCATGCATGCATACACACACACACACACACACACACACAAGCACGGTCCTAAACACTTCATAGTCAAACTGGGTACAGTGAAAGAGAAATAGAAAAATCATGAAAGAAGCTAGAAACAAAACGCATTCTATGGAGAGAACAAAAATAAGTGTTACAGCAGATTTTGCCAGAAACTTTGTAAGAAAGAAGATAAAAATTGGCATTTTTAAGGTGCTGAAAGATAAAATTTGTCAAACTAAATTTTATACCCACTGAAAATGTGCTTATAAAATGAAAGAAGAGACTTATTCAGACTAACAAATTCTAAAATAATTTATTACCAACAAATCTGTATTAAAAAATATAAAAAATGTTTCTTCTATCTGATATCAAGCAGAAACACAATTCTACACACACATGCATACACAAAAACTATTTATAGAAATGGTTAAAATTTAGATAAATATGTGTGTTTTGTTCTCATTTTAGTTGCCCTAAAAATAATTGGTTTTCTAAAGATAAAAAAATAATTTAACAATGTATTTGAATTTATAGACTATGCAAAGTTATATACATGAGAAGAGTAACATATTGGATGAGAGGAAGAACTTCGGAATATATTGTTATAAAGCTCTTGTATAGCACATGAAGCAGTTTAAAATTATTTGAAGGCAGCTATTTTTAACACCAATATAATTTTTAGTAACTTCAAAAATGAAATACTTAAATATACATCTAACAGAACATGTACTGAATGTGATGACGAAAATGACAAAACGCTGAAAAAGAATTCAAAGATCTAAATAAATTGAAAGCAATACGAAGATTAATTGGAAGACTCACTGTAGCATAGATTTCTATTCCCCACGAATCTGTCTACAGATTTTTTGGAATTCCAAACAAAATATCCACAGATATTTTTTCATTGAAGTCAACAAGCTGGCTCTAAAATTCATATGGAAAGGAAAGGATGTTAAATAGTCAAACAAAGTGGAAAAGAAAAACAAAGCTTGACAACTAACATTATCTGATCTCAAAATTTGCTATAAAGCTGCAGTAATCAAGACAGTATGGTACTGGTGAAATATCACTGCCATAGGTCAGTGGAACAGAATAGAATGTCCAGAAACAGATCCAAACATATGCAGTCCACTGATTTAAAACAAAATTATAAAAGCAAATAATTGGTGGAAAGAGAGTTTTTTCAAAAAATAGTGCTGGAAAAATGGGACAACCCTACATACAAAAATAAGTCTTAACCAGATCTCAATCCATCTCATGAACCTAAGGATAATACCTAAAACTGCATACTAATAATATGGACCTATAATCTGAAACTAAAAGCTATAAACCTAAAACAACAGCAACAACAAAAAACTTAAACACAAAGGAAATCTTTGTGATTTTGGAATAAGTAAGGCATTCTTATATATAACGCCAAGGTCATGATCTATAATAAAAACGATAGATTTCATAAACATTTAAAACTTTTCTTCTAAAGCTACATTGAGAAAATGAAAAAGCAGGCCACAGAATTGAACAGAAACGTCATCAACAAAAATATATGGATATGAAATAAGCTCAGTGTCACTAGCCATTACTGAAATACAAGTTAAAACTTTATGGAGATACCACTACACACCTATTAGAAGAGAGTGAAGGGAAACTAATAATACTAAGTGCCAGGAAAATTAGAAGCTTTGAGGAGAGTGTAGGGTTAAGGAATCTGCTGTTATCTCACCAGGAGGTCCCTCATGTGTGCTTCTGAAATTTCAGTTCTCTGTGTTCCCTGCCTCCCTGTAGGAAGCTCCATTATATTCCTAACAGTGTAACTTGCTTCTAAGTCTGTTATTTTTCTTTGCTACCACGTGCACGGTTAGTTGAGGTTTTGCAGTCATTGAGCGCCTGCTTTCCCTTCCCTCTCCCTTTGCTTCCTGGCCCAGATGTTTGTTTTGCTGACATCTTCCTCTGGAATTTTTTAGCACATTCCTTCATTATAAAAAATAGGTGCATTCTGTATCTGCCAGAATCAGTCATTGTTCAATTTTGTCTACTTGCACTTCCCTGAGAGAACAATCCTACCCCAGAAACACTTTGTTATTTGACTAATATCTAACCCAAACCTGGACTCAATCTATCATGGTCCTTTCTGTGTTCTCTAAAGTATGCCTCATCTTGTCTATGCCTTTCATTAACATCCCACTTCTTTAAATTTCTGGAGCACTTTCCTCAGGGCACAATCAGGCAATTCCACTATCTTCATCTAAAAAAAACTATGGTAGCTGAGTGTCTCAGAAATTAGTTGAGTACTTTTGCCCATCTTAGTAGCCATCTTGTATCCTATTTTTAACATAGTTTTCCTATTCACGTTTTCACATTGCTATCTGAATCTATGAGAGGTGTTTTCCCAGTGATCCTTACTACAGGATCTCTAAATACTACTTTAAAAGGACAACTTGCAATAATTTTTTGACTCTTGTCTGTCTCTGGGAGAATCATTGCAGAGCCCTGTCTAGTGCTGCTTCTTTTCCCTGTTATTTTGTTTTCACCTGTTTCAGATCTATTATCAGATGAGATCTAGCAGTGCATTTTTCTCATCTCTTTTTGAAAAAGAGTTAAAACTGGAGGTTTCTTTATCTATTTAAATCTGTCAATCTAGAATCTTAAGATAGAATTCTCCTCTCTTTTTATATGTCTAATCTTGCCACTAAATTTCTCACCCATAGCCTAAAGAAAATTATCTCTTCAGTTTAATCAGCTGTCTTTATTTATTTATTTTTTTTGCAGTCTTTTTCACTTTTCCAGCTCTAATGATAAAACAAATGATGAAAACAGTTTTTTAAACATTATAATGTCTGCCTGACATTGTGAGTGAACTCAGTTTCTAGAGACAGTGATACAGATAGGACACTTTAGGAGTCTTCTTAGCCTTTAGGCTTACAGTATTTCATAGTTTTTGTTTCTTCAGACTCAATCCAAGAAAATGTCATATCATCTTAATAACATTTGCAAAAAGTACTCTAAATCTTTTCTTTGTTTATCAATAAAATTTACCTACCTTCTATGGCTGAAACCAAAATTTAAGTGTGAGGATTCTAAAGTTGTTATCAGCGCATTTATGTTCAAGTTGAGCTTGTGAATGGCTTGAGCCCGCAGCAAGCCACATGAATTCAAGGTTAATTATTCCAAAGTTTACTTCCAAGGCACTGGTGACAACTCAAAATAACAATAACTCTGAACAGAATTTTGGACAGACTATGTCTGACAGAAACAATTTTCTGCAGAACTTCTTATGGCTGACAAACACCGTAAGAAGAGCCAAAGGTACATAAATAAGAAGAATTTCCTGTAAATTCATGCCCTAACAATTGCTGCTCAGAAGAGGCTATGCGTGTTTAGTAAGATACAGTAGTAGCTTTCCGGTTGCTGCCGTGACTGTGAAAGGCCCTTCCGTCCTGTTCATTTGCTGAATCTGTAGAGCTGGTTCATGTTTATTAAATCTCCTCCTACTACCGCCTAGACCAAAGCACCTCCTCCCTTTTGCTGAGACGACCAATAGGACTTTTGCCATAGCCTGAGCAACTTCATACAAGGCCTAACCTCCTTTGTTTAAGTTTCTTTCTCTGGAAAAGTAGCTGAAGTAGTCTCCCCTATATCTGTGGTTTCACTTTCCAAGGTTTTAGTGACCTGAGTCAAATCACAGTTCAAAAATATTAAATGAAAATGGTCTAGAAATAAACAACTCATAAGTTTCAAATTGGTCACTCTTCTGAGTAGCGTGATGAAATTTCGCACTGTCTCACTTTGTCCCGCCTGAGACATGAATCATCCTTTTGTGCAGTGTATTTACACTGCCTAAGCTATCCGTCCATTCGTGATTTAGTAGCCATCTGGGTTATTAGATCGTCTGTCATAGTATTGAGGTACTTGAGTTCAAGTAAGTCTTATTTTACTTAATAATGGCCCCAAAGTGCAAGAGTAGCAATGCTGGCGTGTTGTTATAATTGTTCTATTTTACCATAGTTATTGTTATTAATCCCTCACTATGCCTAATTCATAAACTTTATCATAGGCGTGCAAGTATAGGAAAAATCATAGTGTACATAGGGTTCAGCACTACCTGTCATTTCAGACATCTACCAGGCATCTTGGAATGTATCCTCCATGAGTAAGGGGGTCTACTGTATTTACTTTTGGAAGAAGTCACTGAACATTAAATTTATAACGTTCAAACACATAGTGAACTTAATCCTTAAAACCTGTCATTCCCCAGATAAAAAGTTTGCCTTTGAGTACCTTTACCAATCTCAAAAGTTACAACCCTCTTCATGCAGTAAAGTCCATGGAGGGTGGCTAGCAAGAGTTAAGCCAACCTTAGTGGAAGTCTGAAAGTCATGTGAAAAGGGTGGATTTGAGATAAAATTTGAACACAGTCAACAAGGTTTGATAATAGATAGAAGATAAGATATGATATAAAGAAGAGTTATGAAAATATCTCCAAGATTTGGGCTTGAGCGAATAGGTAAACGCTGCTTATTGAGGGAAGATCAGGTTTGATCAGACTAAGGGTAATGGAGAGTTCAATTTAGGATATATTAAATTTAAATGTCTAGTAAGTAGGAACCTCAAAGGGAATTGTGATGACGTATGTCTATTAGTCATTAGCATTATCAGTGAGATTACTGCGACACGTTAAGACATATAAATAAATAAGTTCATATAGGTTAGGCAGGAAATGTAGCTACAGACAAGGCCTACTACCCCTTTGGGAGCAAGCCCCCCAAAATCTGGCCACAAACTGCCCCCAAGACTGGCCATAAACAAAATCTCTGCAGCACTGTGACATGTTCACTATGGCCCTAATGCCCAAGCTGGAAGGTTGTGGGTTTACGGGAATGAGGGCAAGGAACACCTGGCCCGCCCAGGGGTGGAAAACTGCTTAAAGGCATTCATAAGCCACAAACAATAGCATGAGCAATTTATACCTTAAGGGCATGTTCCTGCTGCAGTTAACTAGCCCAACCTATTCATTTAATTCGGCCCATCCCTTTGTTTCCCATAAGGGATACTTTTAGTTAATTTAATATCTATAGAAACGATGTTAATGACTGGTTTTCTGTTACTAAATATGTAGGTAAATCTGTTTGGTGCTCTCAGCTCTGAATGCTGTGAGACCCCTTATTTCCCACTTCACACCTCTATATTTTTGTGTGTGTGTCTTTAATTCCTTTGGTGCTGCTGGGTTAGGGTCTCCCCGACCGAGCTGGTGCCTCTCACGAAGGCATAAATACAGCAAGTTTCTACAAATGGTCTTACTTGGCAAACCCAGTTAGCTGACTTTGTGGGTATTGATAATTATTTTCCTAAAACGAAGCTGTTTCAATTTTTGAAATTAACTATTTGGATTCTCCCTAAAATAACGAAATTTAAACAAATTGAAGTTGCTGAGAATGTTTTTACAGATGGATCTAGTAATGGTAAAGCTTCTTATTCTGGCTTGAAAAGTAAAGTTTTCCCTATGCCCTATACTTCAGCTCAAAAAGCAGAGCTTGTAGCTGTAATTGAGGTATTGACTGCTTTTGATATGCCTATTCATGCGCTTTCTGATTCTTCATACATGGTTCATTCCACACAGTTAATTGAAAATGCTCAGTTATGATTTCATACCGATGAACAACTGATGACTTTATTTACCCAGTTGCAAACAGCAGTTAGGAGTAGAATGCACCCTTTTTACATCACTAACATTAGAGCTCATACACCTCTTCCAGGACCTTTGACTAAAGAGAATCAAATGACAGATCGTCTAGTTGCTAATGCCATATCTAATGCTAGACACTTTCACAATTTAACCCATGTTAATGCCTCTGGTCTCAAACGCAGATACAGCATTACCTGGAAAGAAGCTAAAGCTATTATCCAGTGATGCCCAACTTGCCAAATGGTACATTCCTCATCTTTTGCAGAAGTTAATCCTCGAGGACTGGAACCTAACTCTATTTGGCAAACGGATGCCACACATGTTCCCTCATTTGGGAGACTAACTTAGGTACATGTATGTGTGGACACCTTTTCTCACTTTGGGCTACATGCCAAACAGGAGAGTCTTCTGCCTGTGTTAAACATCACATTTTGCGGTGTTTTGGTGATGGGCATTCCAGTTTCTATTAAAACAGATAATGCCCCAGGCTATACTAGGCAAGCTCTAGCTACATTTTTCTCTATGTGGAATATTAAACACATTACTGGTATCCCATACAATTCTCAAGGACAAGCCATAGTGGAAAAAATCAGTCTCTCCCTAAAGCAGCAGTTGCAAAAGCAGAAAAGGGGAGATAGATTATATAGAACCCCAGAGACACAATTGAACCTAGCATTATTAACTTTAAATTTTTTGAGCCTGCCCAAAGGAGAAATGTTATCAACAGCTGAACAGCATCTACAGAAACCAGCTGCAAAGATAGAAACAGAACAACTGATTTGGTGGGGAGATCCGATAACAAATAGTTGGGAAATAGGTAAAATAATAACTTGGGGTAGAGGTTATGTTCATATTTCTCCAGGCCAAAATCAACAGCCAATTTGGATACCATCAAGACACCTGAAACCTTATCATGAGCCAAATGCCAAGGAAGAGACTCCAGGAGGATCCAGAGGATCCCCCGGTGGCAGCTATGTCGAGACTGATGCTGAGGAAGACCCTAACTGTCACGAGCAACACCCGTCGAACACAGCAACCCACCTGGGGACAAATCAAGGTGTCACAGATGGCGGAAGAAAACCTGAGGAAAGCGGGACAATCAGTCACAATAAATAATTTAATGATAGCTATGATAGCGGTTATCACCACTGCTGTGAGTATTCCTTCAATAAGGGCTGGTAATAATGCCTGGATGCAATCACTCTGTGACACAGTTACATATGCTTTCTGAGCTCAGTATTTACCATAATAAATCTGCTCCTATAATTGAGGCATACTGCTCTCAAAAAACTATTTGTAAACAGGATTGGACCCCGTTAGAAAAAATGAACGTATTTGTTTAGGAAGATTGCTTTGCAGAACAGGCAGAGGTGCTGTACAACGATTCCCTTGGAATCATTATTAATTGGTCCCCTAAGGGGATGTTTAGCTTGAATTGCACCTCTCAGTCTGCCTGCCATGCCCACACTATGTTCAGAGGATCTGAACAAAATGGTCAGATGGTAGAAATGATAAGAAGTATGGCAAAAGTTCCTATTATCTGGAACCATGGTGGTATAGTGGCACCTCAACCTCAAATGATATTGCCTGCTCTAGCAGCTTAACATAAGGATTTGTGGAAACTATCAAATGCTCTTAATAAGATCAAAATTTGAGAAAGAATAAAAAAGCATCCAAAAGGACACTCTACACACTTGTTTTTGAATATAGCAAAATTTAAAAAGCAAATATTTAAAGCATCCCTGGCACGCCTGACCTTAATGCCAGGAACTGGAGTGC
Source organism: Papio anubis (assembly GCF_008728515.1). Taxonomy (NCBI): domain Eukaryota; kingdom Metazoa; phylum Chordata; class Mammalia; order Primates; family Cercopithecidae; genus Papio; species Papio anubis. Next base: position 100,759,478 of record NC_044987.1, read on the forward strand.
TTAAAGGAGCTGCAGACAAATTAGCAGCTAGTAACCCATTAAAATGGATAAAATTGGAAGCTCTGTGATTTCAATGATGATGGTGCTTTTAATCTACATTGTTTATCTTTGTATAGTCTGCAGATACTGATCCCGACTCCTGCGAGAAGTAGCTCACCGTGACAAAGCTGCCCTTGCTTTTATCTCTTTGCAAATCAAAAAAGGGAGACATGTTGGGAGGAAGCCCCGCAAAATCTGGCCATAAACTGGCCTCAAGACTGGCCATAAACAAAATTTCTGCAGCACTGTAACATGTTCATAATGGCCCTAACGTCCAAATTAGAAGGTTGTGGGTTTACGGGAATGAGGGCAAGGAACACCTGGCCCACCGAGTGCGGAAAACTGCTTAAAGGCATTCATAAGCCACAAAAAATAGCATAAGCAATTTATCCCTTAAAGACATGTTCCTGCTGCAGTTAACTAGCCCAACCTATTCATTTAATTCGGCCCATCCCTTCATTTCCCATAAGGGATACTTTTAGTTAATTTAATATCTATAGAAACAATGCTAATAACTGGTTAGATATTAATAAATATGTGGGTAAATCTCTGTTTGGGGTTCTCAGCTCTGACGGCTGTGAGACCCCTGATTTCCCACTTCACACCTCTATATTTCTATCTGTGTGTCTTTAATTCCTCTAGCGCCACTGGGTTAGGGTCTCCCCAACTGAGCTGGTCTTGATCCATCCCTAGGTCAGCGGTTGTCAGTTGTTGATGTCTATACCAGTCAATTGGACAGCTTGTTAAAATGGAGAGTCTGATTCTGTAGATCCAGTGGTGAGCCTGAGATTCTGGCATTTCTATCAAGTTTCCTGGTGATACTAGTCCATAAACCACACTTTGAATTCAATTATCTTTGGCATTCAAATATTCATAGGTAGGGCAGAAGAGAAACAACCAATAAAGCAAACTGAGATGGAAAGGTAATGAGATTAGAGGAAAACCTTTAAGTGTCCATATAATGAGTTATCTTAATAGATCTAAATATTGAACCACTCTTGAATTCCTAGGGTAAATTCAGCTTTATCATACCATATATAATTATTTTATTGATTCTACTTGCTAAATTTTTAAAGAATAATCTTGGCATTTGAATGCACAAGGTAGAAAAATCAATAATTTCTTTTTGTTTCTTTCATCTTTGTCAGTTTTGACATTAATTTTATATTGAATTTTTAAAATTAATTTTTATTTATATTAAATTTATAAAGCATTATTCCTTAATCTTTTCATATATTCTAGAAGTGTTTAAGCTACCTTAAATTCTTCTCTGTCTTTTAAAATTATATACAATTTAGCTGAACCCACCTGTTTCCAGGGACTTTTTAATAGTAGAATCTTTTAAAGGTAAATTTTGGTAATTTTTTTTTTTGAAAAACACAAATTCCTGTAGATGGTTTTCAAGAATATTGCCATAAACTTTCTTACAGTATTATCTTATAATCCTGCTACTATCTCCTCTGTGTTCCTGTGAGAGAAAGATTCATTTTCTTTATCATTCCTGACCGTATATATTTTTGCTCTCAATAACGCCTTGTATTGGCATTCGGGGGTAAAAATCAGTTTCTACAAAAAAAAATTAATTTTAGCTGTATAATTCCTACTTTTCATATCTGTTGGCTGAACTTTATTATTTATCAAGATTGGTAGTAAGTTTCTTTTCAATTTCTGAAAAATCTTCCATCATCAGCAGGCTTATACACTTTCCACTCAGTACAATTTTTTGGTGAGATCTATAAGTTTTGCTGTGTAGTATTTATGTTTTGCTTCCCTTCTATTGAAATATTTTGAAATTTCTCTTTGTAAATATTCTTTAATTAAAGGAATTTCTAGGGACATAATTTTCATTTATAAACAGTTGAGTGAATTTTTAAAAACTCTATTTACACTAATCATTTTCATTACCTTTTTTTTTTTTTTTTGAGAGGGAGTTTTGTTCTTGTTGACCAGGCTGGAGTGCAATGGTGCAATCTCAGCTCACTGCAACCTCCGCCTCCTGGGTTCATGCAATTCTTCTGCCTCAGCCTCCCAAGTAGCTGGGATTACAGGCATGCACCGCCATGCCCAGCTAATTTTGTTTTTGTAGTAGAGACCATATTGGTCAGGCTGGTCTTGAACTCCTGACCTCATGTGATCCACTGGCCTCAGCCTCCCAAAGTGCTGAGATTACAGGTGTGAGCCACCTCGTGCAGTTATTTTAATTTCTGTTAGGTCATAATTAGAGAACAGGTCTATAAAGACTCTACTGCTTTAGTGTTTTAAGCTTTACCCGGTGGCCTATAATGTATACAAGTTTTGTGAACATGAGAGAAAAATGTTACATATCTGAGGGATGTATATTTAGGTAGACTGATTGAGTTATTCAGTTACCTGACTTGATTTTTTTCTGTATGCATCTTTCTAATTCTTCAAGGAATATATTGAAAGCTCCCTTTTTTTCTATCAAGTTCTTCTTGCATTGTAATAGGTTTTGCTTCATATATTTAGCTACAATTTGGTACCACTACTTATCTATAACTGTAACACAGAGCTGTCTGGTAGGGCTTCCTGTGATGGAAGTATTCTGCATCTGTGCTGTCCCATATGGTTACCACAATCACATGTGGCTATTGAATACTTGAAATGTGGTTGGTGCAACAAAATTTTAAATTTTATTTAAATTTATTTCAATTTAAATTTATATAGCCATACATGACTAGTGAATACCTTACGAGACAGCATAGTTGTAATATCTTCTATTTAAACTTTTATTATTAAAAGTTGTTTGTTTGTCTTGTTCAAGGTTTGTATTAGTTTCCTTTGATTGCTATGGCACATTGTCATGAAATGGGTGGCTAAACACCGCAAAGGTGTCTTTCTCACTGTTCTGGAGGCTAGAAGTCTAAAATCAAGGCATTGGCAGGGCCATGCTTCCCATGAAGGCTCTAGGGAAACAATTTTCCCTGAGTCTTCCAGCTTCCGGTGGTTGCCCACCACCTTTGCATTCCTAGGATTGTAGCTGAATCACTCCCATTTCTGCCTCTGTGTTCACATGGTCCTCTTCCCTGTGTCTCTCTGCCCAAAACTCATGCTCTCTTCTAAGAACACCAATCCATAGATTTAGAGTCCACCTTAATCCAGTATGACCCCACCTTAATTTGATTACATTTGCAAAATGCCTACTTCCAAATAATGCCACTTTCATAGGTACTGGGATTAGGACTTAAATTCACCTTTTTAAAGAGACACAGCACCATCCACTACAGGGTTTTAAAATAAAAAATACTTCTTTTCCTGAATGTTGCCAATCCCAATTTCCTTTAGTTTTCATTTGACTGGTATTTGCTGGCCCATTTTTTTTATTTTCAGTCATACTTATTTTTAAAATTGGTTTACTATAAATATAATACAACCTAAAAAATCTGATGGTCTTTGTCTTTTTCAAAGAAGAACTCAGTCTGCTCACGTTCAGTGTTATTAATGAAATATTCATTTATTCATTCTAATCTTCCACATATTATTTTACCTTGATGTTCACTATTCATTTTTTAGATTTCTTGGTTTAATAAAGTTTCTATTCATTTCATATTGTCTATGTTTTTAAAGAACAGATGTTCTATTTTTCAATTCATTGTTACCATCCCTTTTCAAACTTGTATTTCTCTATTATTTATTTTAAATAAGATTCCAAGTACTTCTTCCATGAAGAAATATTTTTTTCTATCCTACTCACATATGCACACATGTTGGCCATGAGAATGCACCTTGCAGATGTCTAACTACAGGTAGTAGAATTGATGTAAGTCTCACCTTGTTGTGTTCAGAAATATATCAATGTGTTTTGTTGAGACAATGCTCATTGCAGATTGCTCCCAGTCAATGGCTTAGCTTAGCAGAGGTACTATAGCCTGTTTCTGGAAAACAGTAGACTCCTCTGATGTCTGACTTTGGTTGAAAGACTCCTCAGAGGACTTGCCACACCTTCCTCGGATTGTATGGCAGGTTAGATTGCCCCCAAACCAACTCCTTTCCTTTTCTCCCTCACTTAGGAATCACATGTGCATGAAGGTCTGATGCCTCTCCTCATCTTCCCTGATTTCTCTTCATTTTTCTTCACAAGTGTTTTTTGTTTTTGTTTTTGTTTTTTTAAATAAAATCGTTGTATGTTCAATCTTATTTTGGCATCTCTTTCTTGGAGGACCCTCACTAACACACCACAACAGTAAAATAACCTGAAAATTTTTAAATTATTTCAACTCTCCCCAGTTGCCTGAGCTTTTTTGAGACAGTCTAATACTTGTAGTAGTAGACTGTTACAGATTATCCCTTGCCTGATAGTCATGAGTTCTGATATGGATTTATATTATACACTCTCAGACAATGTATAAGTATTCCTTAACATTTAACTATTAACTGTGCACTAAACTTACTCATTTTTATCTTCCCTCACCTATATATATATATTTTATTTATTTATTTTTTTTTTTTTTTGAGTCTCACTCTTTAGCCCAGGGAGTGCAGCGGCACAATCTCAGCTCACTGCTGCAACCTCCACCTCCTGGGTTCAAGCTGTTCTCCTGCCTCAGCCTCCCAAGTAGCTGGGACTTCAGATGCCTGCCCCTCATCTATCTCAAAGTCTCTGTTCTGATTTGTTTCAAGCCTGGTAAGAGTCTCTATAAGTCAGGATCCTTGAATGTAAATAATAAAGCACATTCTTAATTAAAACAAACAAAAAATAAGGATATTAACTCATTTATGGCTGAGGTGGCATTTTTCTTTTTTTAATTTTTGCAAAGAGACCTTGGCGATGATCTTGAGCGGTAGGATATAAATAACTCTCACATGCTTAGCGTTCCAATAATGGAACACTAAGCATAATTCAGTAGCCACTGTGCCCGGCTATTTTCATTTCTGTTGGATTGTAATTAGAGAACGGGCCTATAAAGACTCTACTGCTTTAATGTTTTAAGCTTTGCCCTGTGGCCTATAATGTATACAAGTTTTGTGGACATATGAGAAAAAATGTTACATATGGGAGGGATGTCCAGAAAATCAGACTTGAGGGACACATACCAGATTCCATGCTTACATGAACCCATGAGACTGCTGCAGACAAGCCTCTCATGTTGCCACAGCAGAGCACAGGAACCATAGATCATGTACCTGTCACAGTCGCATCTGAAACTGGCTACCTCTTCATCTTCCCTGCCATGCGAACTCCATACAACACCTCCTTTTTACACATCATTCTCTACAGAATCCAAGTGCTCTGGAACACATGGTTGGTGAAACATAGTTTATTTGCTTTGCTTGGGCTGCAAAAGATCCTGATAAATCAAATAACATTTTCCAAACAGAAATAATGTTCACAAACCGACAGACAACTACAACATATGGACATCAACACTTCAGAGTTCTTTCTCGATATTTTTACCACACAGGGAACATTGATGGTAACTAGGGATTTTTGTGCAACCATAATGTGTTTGTTTTTTTTCTTCTTCTTCTTGACAGTTGAATTATGCATCAGCAGGACAAAGTATTATTGGGTAGATGTCTCTTTCTCTCAAAATGACATAGATATTATGTTACAGCTTTTAGCTTCCAGATGAGAAGAATGACATTTACTTGACTGCTTCCACCTTTAGGGATAAGGTATTCTTTGTGTGTAAAAGCTTGAGTTTCTCTTTATGGCTATAGTTCAGAAATGTATGAAGCTCTGATTAGATGTGTCTTTTTTTTTTTTAATCACCAACTCAAATTGCAATGTGAACTCTTTTATTGTAATGAATCAGATTTAATTTTCTTTTAATTTAGGGTAATTTTAACAATTTGATAATAATTCAAGCTCAGAGTAATTTTTATGTATTTCAAAACTGCCTCTTTTCATCTCCCTTTCTGGGACCCCCACCCTTTCGGGTGTCCTTTAATTTGCAAGCTTGGTCTGCTGGGTCTCCTAGAGCTCTCCTGCCAGCCTCTTACATTTTCATTCATTATTTATATGTCTTTATACAATAATTTTGCTTTCTATGTAAGCTATTTCTTTTATTTTATCTTCCAGGCCATGAATGTATCATTAGAAATCATAGTTTTTGCACAGCATATAAACATCACTATACCTTTTGTTGATCTGCTTCTCTCTCTTTCTTGTTCAGTGTTCTATTTAACTTTCTATTTATTTAACTCATCTGCTTTGGCAGAAATATCATTATGGCTCATCAGTAGTAGGTCTGCTTATTGTCATATCTTACGAGGTAGTGGTTTCCCAGTGATTGGATGGCTGGTGTTGTGGGAACAGACTGTTAAATCTCCCATTTTGAGTGGCATAGAAGGCGGCTCTCAAGGAGGAAGCTCCCAAATTCCTACTCTTTTGGAACCTCTTGCATAGGAAAGATTTGACTCGTCCATGTAACATGAGTCTTGAGGGCCAGGGAAGACCTTGTAAAGTTACCCTAAGGTAGTATCAAATTTAGCTTTCTCACTGGTTGTCTGCTGATGTCTATGACAATAATTTTCTCAAAATTTCTCACTTTATTATTTCTGTCCTAGGTTTCTCTGGTTTTTGCCTCTCATAAGCGAGGAAGCACCCCAGTGGATCATAATAGGAGATTTTCATGGATACTGCAGCTTCTATGATTTCGCTGTGTCCCCACCCAAATCTCATCTTGAATTGTAGTTCCCTAAATTCCCACTTGTTGTGAGAGGAACTAGTTGGAGATAACTGAATCATGCGGGCAGTTTTCCTCATCCTGTTCTAGTGATAGTGAATTAGTTTTCATGAGATCTGATGGTTTTATAAGGTGCTTCTCCCTTCATGGGGCACTCAATCTTCTCTCTCCTGCCTCTGTGTGAAGACAGACATGTTTGCTTCCCCTTCCACCATGACTAAGTTTTGTGAAGTCTCCCCAGCCACGCTGAACTGTGAGTCAATTAAACCTTTTTCCTTCATAAATTACCCAGTCTTGCGTATATCTTTATTACCATCATGAGGACAGACTAATACAGTCACCGATTTCACAAGCCAACAGTTGATGCTATGTTAAAACAAAATTTCTCAAAAGGCACTAGGAGAATTAGTATGGAATAATTAGGGTTTTATGGGACTCTACTGTACACTACAGGACAGTTAGCCTCACAGGACTTTGGGCATTACATGTCAATAGCACTCACCACTCCCTGTAAAGTGTAAAATGCCTCCTCTATTTTCCAAATGCTTTTGGAGAGGGGTGCTGAGTAGCAACTATGGCTGAGAAACTCTAATTAAAAACAAATAAATAGGTAATTTAAAAAATCTTATCATGAGGTGCCAAAAGGTAAAACAGCTGACCAAGTTGGTATGAACCGCCACAGAGAGGAAACACTGCATAAAATATTATCATTAAAAAAAAAAAGTAGGGCATCTCAAAATAAATGGAAGGAAATCTTCTGCCCCCAATAAAGAAGTAAGCGTGTATATCATTGTTACAGCTGCTGTAAGTGATTCCAGGCAAAAAGGGAACCCTGGATTTGTGGTCGTAGTTTGGTAAATTCTTTATTGGCAGAGAAATTGTGGCTTGCATAGTTAAATCAAAACAAAATTACCCTTGAAACACAGGATGATCAGAGGGTTTCCATATGCATGGGAAAAAAAATGTGCTGGAAAATTTCACACAATTGTCAAGAGAAGTTTTCCAAAAAGATCTTTATTTGCTGAGGTTTCTGAATCAGTAAAATAAAATTATGCAAGAGAGTAAACACCATAATTGTTACATGTCTGAGGCTGTGGAGGCTCTGCTCCAGGTTATAAGGTAGATTTAGGTATTTTCCCCATACATCTCTCATATCAGGACCCAAGCTGAAAGAGGAATGGTTGCTTGGGAAAGATTCTTCTCATGGCAGAGGGCAGAAGAACAAGAGTTCACATATATTTAAAGTTTTTGCTCAAATGTGCCCTCATGTCTCAGCATATTTCATTGACTGTGGCAAATCACATGGTCTAGCCCAATATATTAGGTTGGTTCAAAAGTAATCATGGTTTTGCCATCCAAAGTAAAGGCAATTAAAATAATTTTGCCATTACTTTTCATGGAAAAAATCACAATAGATGAGGCAGGAAATCCATGCTTCTCATGGCTGAGGGTAAGGGGGAGGGAATATTTGTTGCTCAGTAATACATGCTACCATACCCAACAATGCTTACAAACAACTTAATGCCACAGAAGACAGAGCTTTACAGGCTTCAAGAGATAAAGCTGGCCGGGCATGGTGGATCACGCCTGTAATCCCAGCACTTCGGGAGGCTGAGGTGGGCGGATAACCTGAGGTCTGTAGTTCAAGACCAGCCTGACCAACATGGCAAAACCCCATCTCTAATAAAAGTACAAAATTAGCCGGATGTGGTGATGCATGCCTGTAATCCCAGCTACTCGGGAGGCTGAGGCAGGAGAATCGCTTGAACCTTGGAGGTGGAGGTTGCCGTGAGCCGAGATGGTGCCACTGCACTCCAGCCCAGGCAATAAGAGCAAAACTCCGTCTGAAAAAAAAAAAAAGAAAAGAAAAAAGAAAGAAAGAAAGAAAGAAAGAAAGAATAAAGCAATTAACCTACAGCAGCCAGGATTCTCATGTCTTATGATCTAATGATGTGGCTTGACTACTCACCTGTAACCCCAGGTTGAACCTCATGCTCTCTGCCCAACAAGCTTCTAGAGACAATTAAGTCCTTCTAATCAGCACTTAGGGTAAAGGGGATCATGCTTCTTGTTCTGGAATTTCCCCTAATCCATATGAGTCTGTTCGTATTCACCCTGAGTTTTGATGGAATGGGATGATAAATAATTTGTGGAAGGTTTACATTCTGACCTCAGCTATGGACTAGAAAATACTGATTCAAACTCAGAGCTCAAGAACAATCCTTTCATTTTACCGTTATCATAGCTCCTCCTGAAACAATGAACACAATTTATTCAATAGGTGGATAACAAAGAGAAAACCAAGAGCAAGAAAATATTAAGAGAAAAATTCATTGACTTGAGAGTTCACAAATAATTTGTGTATATATTTAATATGTATATCTCTTTGTAACAAAGGAGCATCCAACTTTCTTTTAGCCTAGAAATGCACTAGTTTCTAACTGCTACTGCAACAAAGTACCACAATCTTAACTAAGGTGGCTTACACAACAGAAATGTGTTCTTTCACAGCTCTGGAGGCTGGAAGTCCAAAACCAAGGTGTTGGTAAAGTTGATTCTTTCTTGAGGCTATGAGAAAAATCTGTTTTATACTATTTTCTCCTAGATTCTGCTGGTTTGCTGGCAATCTTTGGTTTTCTGTGACTTATGGTGCATGACCCTGAACTCTGCCTCTATCTTCACATGGCCTTCTCCCTGTATGTTTGCTTCTGTTTCCAAAATTCTCATTTTTTAAAAAACAAAGTTGTATTGGGTTAGTGCCCACTATAATGATTAACCTGATCACCTGCAAGCCTCTATTTCCAAATCATGTCACATTTACAGTTCGTGGGTGTTAGGACCTCGACAACTTTTGCAGGGACAGAAAACAATACATATTTTTTTTTTCAAATGGCATTTTACTCATATCAAAGAGATAAAATAGAGCAGATTTGGTTAAGTGAAGGCAATGGGGCAAAGCTCAGAGGATCCTGACTTTGACTCACCTCCTAAAAAACTCACTGAAATGTTGCTGAGATATTTGCATCCTCTTCAGAGCATAGTTTTAAAATGACTATTCATACTTTATTCCATTATAGGGTGACTATAGCTAATAATATATTGTATATTTCAAAATAGCTGGTAGAATTTTGAATGTTATCACCACAACATGATAAATGTTTAAAGTATGCTAATTACCCTGATTTAATTGTTATATAATTTATACATGCATGGAAACATCACACTGTATTCCATAAATATGTATAACTGCTATGTGTGAATTATAAATAAAATACAACTAACACTTAATAAAATAAAGTGACTATTCCACAGCTTCATTTTTCAATACCTATGTAGTATATCCTCATATGGGAAAAACATAATTTATTTAATAATCTGATATTCTTAGATATTTCCATTTTTAAACCTTTTCCCCATTGCAAACAATATGGTGCTTAACACCCATGTAGTTAAATTTTTGTGTACATATTTTGTACTTCTTTTAGCAATATTTTCCAAAAATGAAAATGTTTTTAAATACTTACATGTTAGCATATTACGCTAAATTGCTTCCCCTCCAAAAACAGTTGTCTCAATTTATTTTCTTTTCAGCTTTATACCATATACTTTTAGGTTTAGCTGAACCTCATCACAGAGCATTGAGTTTCAAGGGAAGGTTGCTACTATAGACTGAATGTGTCATACCAAAATTAACACGCTGAAATTCTAACCCGCAGTGTGATGATATTAGAATGTAGGACCTTCTGGATGTTATGAGAGTGGAGCCCTCAGGAATGGGATTAGTGTCCATATGAAAAAGAGGCACCAGAAAGGTACCCTCACTCCTAAGAACACAGGGAGAAGACAGTCATCTATGAAGCAGGCCTTCCAGGGACAATCTATCTGTCTGCATCTTGACCTTGGACGTCCCAGCCTCCAGAACTGTGAGAAATAAATGTTTGTTTTTTCAGTCACGCAGTCTGTGGTATTTTTGTCACACAGCCTGAATGAACAAAAAGGGTTAGTTTAGCTTAAACGATTTTAACTGGAAGAAAATTACTGGCTCTGAAAGGAAACTTAGAATACTCCTTCCCTAAGTCAGTGCTCATGCTCCCTGAAAGAAAGTAGAAATGAGGCACTGAGGTGAGAGAGATTAGTCAAGGAAACTTCTAACTACAGGGCCTATGTTTTCCACCTGAGGCATCATATAAATGTCCTAGTGCTGCCATATCAAATTACCACAAACTAGCAGCCTTAAGAAAAATTAATTGCCTCACAACTCTGGAGTCCAGATGTCCAAAATCAAGGCATCTACAGAGATATGTTCCCTCTGAGGATTGTGGGAAAATATCTTTCCTTGTGTCTTCCTAGCTTTTGCTTATTGCCAGTAATTCTTGGCTTTTCCTTTTTTTTTTTTTTTTTTTTGAGACAGAGTCTTGCTCTGTCGCCCAGGTTGGAGTGAAGTGGCCGGATCCCAGCTCACTGCAAGCTCCGCCTCCCAGGTTCACGCCAGTCTCCCAAGTAGCTGGGACTGCAGGTGCCCACCACCATACCCAGATAATTTTTGTATTTTTAGTAGAGACGGGGTTTCACCATGTTAGCCAGGATGGTCTCGATCTCCTGACCTCGCGATCCACCTGCCTCAGACTCCCAAAGTGCTGGGATTACAGGCGTGAGCCACCGCGCCTGGACAATCCTTGGCAGTTTTTGGCTTGCAGTTGAATCATTGCAATCTCCGCCTTGGTCATCAAGCGACCTATTTCCCTCTGCCCTCTGGGTTTTCAAATCTCAGTCTGTTTATAAGGACACCATTAATTAGATGTAGGATGACTCATTTTAACTTGATTACATCTGCAAATATCCTACTTCCAAAGAAGATCATAGTCACAGGTACCAGGGTTAGCACTCCAACATATCTTTCTGGGCAAGGGACACAAATTATTCCACATCAGACACCAGCTGAATTCTGAGGCAAAGGTGAGTGCCTAGGATTTAAGCTGTTCCAAAGAGAAGTGCAAGGAAACTCCTATGATCAACTTCACCTTCTTCAGCTTCACACAAGACTTAACTTCTCTGTGGCAACTGATATCTCTCCAAATGATATCTTGGATTGGAACCATATTCTAGGAAATGGAGCCACCTGCCACTGCCACTCTGTGCATCATGAAGATAAACACATACCTTTTTGTTTAAATCCACCTAATCACAGAGACTAATTGTATCATGGCATATGACAGAACTCTGCAGTATGCTCTGTGCAATTGCTGGGCTATTTCAGTTGTGTTAAGAGGCTCTGCCTAGAGAGAAGGATGGCATGTGCTCATTAAGATAAGGGCCACATTTAATTACAGACTCAGAAACACAGGTTTCAGTACATTCTGTACAGGAGTAAATCGTATTTCCTGCACCTTTCAATGCAAATATAGATCCTAAATGAGAGTCTAGATAATACTGTTAGAGTAAACCACCCCCAAATTCTTCATTAATCCTATATCTTTCTTTCCTGCATACAGGTTAGTGTTGCCTACAGTTGATAAAGAGAAGTCAAATAATTCCAGCATTTTTAATTTATCAACAAGCATTTATTGAACAATAGCTATGTGCCAGTCCTCATTCCAGATGCTTGGGATACATAAGAGAACGGACAAAAACAAACAGAAAAGAGCAAAGTTTCCAGCCTATGTGATGCTTATACTCTACTTGTCTTTGCTGAGTGGTCTTTTATTTTTCTGTTTCTGCTATTAATTTTGGATGCTGCCCATCAGTGGTTAATTGAATTTTTACCTGCAATCAAAATGCATAATGGTTAAAATGTTTTATAGTGTGAAAACCATTTAATATCTTTGTGTTTCTGTGTGTGAATCTCAAAAGTTACATGGCTTCTAACAAAAATAAAATGGCCAATAGAAATAAAGAACACCATTGTCTTTTTCTACTATTCTCCAAGACACAATGAAATGCTCTCTTTCTCAAGTGTAGCTTTAAAACCATCTCTCCCAACTATTTCAGCAACTCCCTATTTAAAGTATCAACAGTAGTGGAAAATATTTATAATGTTGGAGTTTCATTTCTACACATTTCTTGCTTTTCCAGTCAGAAAGAAAAAGACTGAGGCAGATCACTCTGTATCTATTACAGTGTGACATTTGATTTAATGTTTTATTTTACCCTATTTTGCCATTATTTTGAGTCCCATTTCTCTAGCATCAATTGTAAACTCTATAAAGTCAAGAAGATATGTCATCAGCTATTTCTGTATCGTTCAGTGAAAGAACAGCCTCAAACATTCAGTAGATACTCAATAAATACTGAAACAGGAGAATTTCCTGGCCTCCCTCTCAGGGTGTGTGACAGAGATGTGACTCTCTGTTCAGCTGCAGTGAGCTCAAACCCCTTATGGGAGGGGGAGCATGCAGACGAGCAGGTGCAGAAGCTGGGTGAGTGCTTTGGGTTCTGGCCCCATGGTAGTGCCTAAAGGTGAGTGCCTGTGACCCCAGTGTTACAAAGCCCTTTTAGCCTGGCTGAAGTGTTAACCAGCTCAATGACTCCTCTGCCTTTCTGCAAGGGCAGTGGGCCAGTGTGACAGCTTTCTGTATCCCAAGCTCTTGTCCAGTGTCCTAGAAGAATCAGGTCACATATTGACTTGAAGGATGCAGGGGTTTTACTGAGTGGTGGAGGTGGCTCCCAGTGGGATGGATAAGGAGCTGGAAGGGGGATGGAGTGGGAAGGTTATCTTTCCCTGGAGTTCATCTGTCCAGTGGCCAAACTCCTCTCCAACTGCCCCCCAGCTGAACTCCTCTCTGTGTTCAGATGTTCCTTCTCTTCTTTATCTGCCATGCTGTTCTGCTGTTTGTCTGGTTCTCTCCTCATCTCTTCATTTCCTCATCTCCTTATCTGCTCATCTGCCTCTGGATCCTGGGTTTTGAGGTTTATATGGGTACAAACCCCAAATGGGGAGCCAAAAAACAACTGTTGGGGCATGAAAACAGGAATGTCTGTCTTCATTTAGGGCCAGCCAAGGTATCCAGGCTTGAAGATGGGGCCTTTGCAGAAGAACCTCCATCTTCTACCCAGTATTTCCCTGTCTCCTGTCCATATCAATACTTTTGGGAAATATTTTCTATTTGGATATTCTTACAATTCTATTATTATAATTATGCATATTTTATCAAATGAAATGCAGTTTTTATAATGAACCCAAAACTATGAATTTGAAATATCTACTGCTATGGTTTGAATGTTTGTGCCCTCTTCAAAAATCATGTTGAAACTTAAACCCCAAAGTAATAATATTAAAAGGTTGGACCTTTATGTGGTGATTAAGTCACAAAGGTGCAGCCCTCCTGGATAGGATAAGCAATGTTATAAAATGGCTGGAGGAAACTAGCTAGGCCATTTTTGCTGTTTTACTTTCTGCCATGTGAGGACAGTGTTCATCCCCTCTGCAGGAAACAGTGACAAGATTCCATTCTGGAAGCAGAAAACAGCCATCAGCAGACACCAAATCTACTGGCATCTTGATCCTGAATTGCCCAGCCTGCAGAATTGTGAGAAAGAAATTTCTATTCTTTGTAAGTTACCCATTCTCAGGTACTTTGTTACAGAAGCACAAATGGACTAAGGCACTTATCAAACATTCTCTTCTCTTTTCATGTAAAACACACAATATTATGACTTTTTATAATACAATGAAGTAGCACAGAATTTTAGGCCTTTAAGGAAATTTCCAGTAGCCAAATTTTAGCCCCACTCCATTGTATTAAATGTTTCCATCTCCTGCTACAAACTTCTACTTGAACTGTCCCTGCCATCATACTTACATCACAGGTTGCTCTAATTGTTAAATGTATTTTTCTTAAGCAAAATCAAAATTCTCCTCCCTGTAACTAATACTGATGAGCCTTTGTCAGGGATGGTAAATAGTTTCACCTCACGTGGTCAATAGACTTTAAGGTGGTTCCTATAATCCCTCCTTTCTGATATTTACTCCCTTGTAATCCCCTTCCTTTAGGCATGTTGTGACCTATGACTTGCTTCTAACCAATAGAATATGGCAAAAGTGACAGAATATATGTTATTATGTGTATGTTATTTTATTACATAAGATTGGCACCACATATTGCATGGAGAGTCTCTTTCCTTTGCTGCCTTTGAATAAAGAAGCTGCCAATGAAACAGGAAATTTCCCTGACACTCCACTCAGGATGTGTGACAGGGCTGTGGCTCATCTGTTTGGCTGCCATGCCTATTCAAACTTCTTATGAGGGGACACATGCAGACAGGCAGGTACAGGAGCTGGGGCAAGTGCCCCTGGGCTCTGATCCCATGGCAGCATCCAGGGCTGGGAAGCTGCAACTCCCAAAGTCCAAGTGGGCATGTGTCACAGTTTGTAACTTTAGCCTTGCTGTCCACAGATGGCTTAAGTGTTAACCAGCCCAGTGCCTTCTTGGTACCCAGGTCCTTGTCTGACATCCAGGAAGAATTAGGTTCCACATAGACTTGAGGATGATGAATGTATGGGTTTTATTTTGTGGTGGAAGTGGCTCTCAGCAGGATAGATGGGGAGCTGGGAAGGGGAGGGAGTGGGAAGATGATCTCCCCCTGGAGTTTGGCCATCCAGTGGCCAATCTCCTCTCTAAATATCCCCAGCCAAATTCTTCTTGGCATTCAAATGCCCGTTCTCTTCTCTCCTTCTCTGCCATACTGTTTTGCCTTTCTTCTGTTCTTCTCTTAATCTCCTTGTCTGCTTCTGGAACCTGGGGTCTGGTGTTTATATGGGTACAGAATAGAGGGGCACAGTGGACCAAAAGGCAACTTTTGGGCATGAAAACAGGAATGCCTGTTTCCATTTAGTGCAGTAGGTTTCCAGGCTTGAGGGTGGGGCCTTTGCCAGGGAACCTCCCTCTTCTACCCAGTATTTTCCTGTATCCTGTTCATATCACCACATTGGAGGTCCCACATGGCAGAGAACTGAGAACTGGCCTTCAATAGTCATCAAGAATTTGAGGACCTCAGTCCAACAATCCAGAAGAAACAGATTGCTGCCAACAACTGCATGAGCTTGGAAGCAAATTTTTCACCAGTAGAACCTCTGCTGAGAATCCAGCCCCAGCCAACATCTGGATTGAAGTCTTGTGAGAGCCTGAAGAAGATACAGCTGAGTTGTGTTCAGGCTCCTGAGCCACAGAAACTGTGTGATAATACATGTGTTGCTATAAGTCACTAAGTTTGTGGTATTAATAATATGGTTATACACCAATAAATAATTAATATACCTCATATGCCAACTCTGAGCATTTACTTAGATGTCCTGGATTACTAAGATTAAGAAAGATTCTGCAGCCACATTTGAACTTTAAGTGCCATAAGTAGAGATGTTTGCAGTGAGTCTGGTTATGAGAAGCAGTACACTTGACATTAATAATTTATCCTACCCTCATATACACTTTGAGACCAGAAAGAACAAGTGAAATTTGTTTCCACATGTCAACTCGTATACTCAAGATCAATGCTATAGGAAAAAAGCTGTAAAGTGACTAAGGAGGAAAGGTACCTGTGTACCTTTGTGTACATGTTTATGTGTAAGTGTTTATCCATATATTGTATGAGGGGTTGTGACTAGAGCAAACTGTTCCAGTCTGAAGGATACAAATCTTAGTCTAAAGTACTCAGATATTCCCAGGCTAAAGAAAATGGTGTCTCTGTAAGATACACACCCAGTGTTACCAAGTATAATAATATTTCAATAGAAGCTGAATATTTCAATTTTATATGAAATTTTCCACATTTTAAACATTGGCTCATTTGTAAAGGTACAACTACTGTATTTTTTTTTTTTTGAGATGGAGTCTTGCTCTGTTGCCCAGGCTGGAGTGCAGTGGTGCCATCTCAGCTCACTACAATCTCTGCCTCCCCAGTTCAAGCGATTCTTACACCTCAGCCTCCTAAGTAGCTGAGATTACAGGTGTGCGCCACCAGGCCTGGCTAATGTTTTTGTTTGTTTGTTTGTTTTTGTATTTTTAGTATAGATGAGGTTTCACCATGATGGCTAGGCTGGTCACAAACTCCTGGGCTCAAACAATCTGCCCGCCTCAGCCTCCCAAAGTGCTGGGATTACAGACATGAGCCACCACGCCCAGCCTACATTGACAGTCTTTTTTTTTTTTTTTCTTTTTAACTATGTTAGTTGTACTACTGTGAAGCCACAAGCTTTCAGATATGCCCTTCTCTGCAGAGTTCAGTTTGTCTCATTATGTAATATTGAAGTTACCAATGTCAATTTACTTCTAACTATCTGAAAGGTAATTATGATATAATCACCCATCAATTTAATTTTTCTCCAAGCTTACATAATTAGATTATAGAATGAATATCTAAGGATGGAATGCATGGAATACATAATATTGAGTTAATGACCTTGAAGGCAACACTCTGCCCTCAGTCTTGTGCACATACTTGCAAATAACTGGGAGTTGTTTGTGAGTGTATACAGGTGGTGCAAAGAGTCGCTGAAACAGAAATCATGAAATGTACATGGTAGTATATAATCCATATCAAAGTCCCCCTTTTTCATCAGTGGTCATCAAAATCATTGAGTTTAATGATGTTGTCTGAACAACTCTAAGTAATTGCAACTTCAATCTACCAACAATATTGGTGGATCACAAACTCTGGCATAACCGTAAGGAGCCATAAGAAAAGAAGGCATATTCTTGCACCCAGAAAACTTACAATATAGTGCAGACAATCCAAACATATTCACTAATGTTACTGATTTCTCACGCAGGCTAACTCCAAAGGAATCTTAGCAGAAAACAATTTCATTCTTTCTCTCGTTCCTACACATTGGTACTGTAGGCTAGTTTTTTTTGCTGTTTTTTTGTTTTTGTTTTTTTTTTTTTTATTGAGGCAGAGTCTCGCTCTGTCGCCCAGGCTGGAGTGCAGTGGCGAGATCTTGGCTCACTGCAAACTCCGCCTCCCGGGTTCACGCCATTCTAGGCTAGTTATTTTTGTCCTCACCATTGAAATATCTGAGTGGTCCCAAATCTTTTCTGGTGTTTAGCTAATAAGTAAATTGCACCCTTCGTTGTCATATACACCTGAAATGTATAAACGCCTAATACTGGCAGATCTACTTTTGACCCATCTCCTTTACAAGTTCTTAATGGATGTTATATCACGTCACTGTTGAATGTGGAGGGACTTGGTACTTATTGTTTTATTGACCTTGTGTCTGCTAAAATCACAGGAAAGGTTGGATTTGGCATCCTACTACTAATGCAACTGAGGCAAATATAAAGACATACAAAGTTTTGAGGTGAAAAAGTATTTTAACTTAGAAGGCAGAATCAATCTCAAATCAGCTAGAAAAGTAATGGAAGTACACTCTAGAGGGCACTTAGAGTGTACATTATGTCTTCTAATTTTCACAATAATCCTATGAAAATTTAAAACAGATTTTAAAATATCTGAGTAAGATTGGCTATGTTCAAACCCCTGTGTATCACAACCAACCACTGTCTTATCTTGGGAGAGCGTTGGTACAGTTTCCTCATCTGTAAAACAGATCCCAACAATAATAGTACTTGAGTGATTAATCTATGCTAGACACCATCCTGTATTTACGGGAATTATTTTGTGTAACCTTCTAAGGCAAATACTATCATTTTTGTTAGTAAGAAAACTTTGCTAAGGAGGAAAATGAAGAGTGAGGTGGATAAGTAGTTGCCAAGATCTCCCAGATATTTGAACCTCAGAAGTTTGTTTCTAAAGCTTAAGATGTTCAATATTTTAACATGTTTCTGACCTACTCTGGTTGTGATTAAAATGTAACAATGGTTATAAAGTTACAAGAACATGAAAGGTTCTCCATTAATAGTTGTATTTATAGAAAAACACAGAAAGGATGAAGAATTATTGTAAAGGAAAGGTGACTTCTGATTTATTTCCCATATTATCTTAATCCAAATTGTTTTTTCATTCTAGTACACTGTTGTCTTGTCATTAAGATCTCTGTTTTGAGCATTGCATTTTTAGGGCCCCCCATGAGTTGGATATTAACAGCCTAAGAGAAAAGCGATTCTTCCAGTTCCATCCACTGTCCCTCTTGGAATTAGAGAATAGCTCTTGGGATTAGAAGAGGCAATATCATGTGGTTGTTCTTAACAGCCATGCTATTTACACTCGATTTCTTTTGGTTTTAATGAGAGGAAACTCCTTTCCAATTTGAACAGCAATTCTCCATGGATTCTGCCTGCAGAGCATGACAGCTAGACCTCTCTCCAATTACAAATGGAAAGCTAGTTGTCAGTGAAATTTCAGAGAGCTCGCAAGGTTATACTGACATTGATATTTAAGTTGCTCCTTGGTCTTCTCCCAGACACATGGTCCTTGAGGGAATGCAGAGGTGATAGGTAAGAGGGTATTCTTTTCTGTATGGTGTGTTATCTGTGATACCAGCACCAGTATATGCTGGTCAGACCACAGCCAATGCCTGTGTTCTTTCTTGATAAACTGTAAAATCCTACTTTTCTAAACAAAAAGCTGGTATTTCTCATACAAGCTACATAGCTTGACTAGAAAAAAAAAATGTAGAAGGAAAATTGTATACATATTATCGTGTGACATGTTCCACAGGTAAAATAAGAGATTTCTTATGTATATACTATATGACAAATAAGTTATAAGTAGAAATTTAAAATGGCAAGATGACTCAAGATGTTCAAACGTAAAATTATTTGGAATTATGATTGCAAAAAGAGGTATGAAGATATTACCAACATAAATTCAAAACAAAACAATTTTATGGTTGTAGAAATTTTAATTGAGGCAATTTAAATACTGGCTGCCTTAAAAATTGGAACAATAGGGATACAATTCCAAAATATGGTCTCTTTAAATTACACACATACATCCACACACACTCATGTTTAATGCACAGAAGCTGAGGCAGCTGTGGTGTTGTGGGATAAATCACTGAACTCAGAATTAAAATACCTTAGTTTGAGAATTATATTTATCCCTTATTATTAGCAATTAGACAAATCATAGAACTATATGTTCTTTGTTTTACAACAAATAGAGACGATAATGTCTATTTTGTTCTCCTTAGAAGTATTTGAGAGGCACCTGGTTAATTGCAATGGCAGTTTCTCTATCTTTACTTCAGAAAATGAGATTATGTGATCTCTGATGTTCTAAAAGACAGAAGAGGTCAGATACTCATTATAAATTAGGATATTCACTTTTATGAAAAATGTTGAAAAGAGAACATTGTATCACATTGCTTTTAAAATGTTATGTAGTCAGAGCAGGTATCCATTAAAATTTCAATAATGGCTGACATTTATGTAGCCCTCATTACCTCACAGCGTTCCCAGATTATTTAATCCGCACCAAAACCCTAGAATGTAGTTTAGCATTATTATATTCCTTTTTCAGGTTAAGGAAATCAAGTCATGAAAAGATAAAATACTTTGCCCAATGTCTTACATAAGACGAGTCATTATATCTTCTTTAGATTCACTTTTTTTTTTTTTTTTCCGTGAACTGTGTATAATAATAGTCCTACATTTTAAGGACTACTTAGTGGCACCTAAATTGTGTGGCATATGGTAAAAATTTAATCAGTATTAATTCTTAAGCTGATAAAATTAACCTGAGGCTAGATGAGAGTATCTATCAAGGGTTTGAGTTTAGCTGCAACAAACTGTTATCTATAATAACAATGGCTTTTAGAAAGTTTTTTTCTTTCATATAATAAGGAAACTAGAGACAACCAGTTCAGAGTTGATATAAAGTGAGCAACCCAGGATTTTGGTATCCTTTTAAAGGGTCCCGGTCATCTTATGGTCACGAGATGTCTGCTAGGATTCCAGCAACCTAGTTCACATTCCAGGCTGGAGGAAGGGAAAGGGCAAAACTCTAGAGTAAGGTAGTTTAGATGAAGCACTTTTAAGATCTCCCAGAAGTCCAGACCACTGACTATACTTCATTAGTCAAAATTTTGCTGTATGGCCAACATGTATGGTACTACGAATAAAGAGATATAGAATGGTTATTGGAGAAGCAATGAGCAGATCTTGCCACTGAAGTTTAAAGAAACCAGTTTCAAAGCAAATTGTTAGTCAATACCTTTCTTTAGTGTCAGTGGTGTGAATGCTACTCCGAATTTACAAGTTTCCTTAAAAATCGAAAGCAAAATTTATCAATGACTTAGTTATGCATCTTTACAAAATGAAAACCATATCATTTAAAATGCATCAATTATAATAAAATTGCTAGACATGTTTTCAATGATCATAGATTAAATGAAAAGTCCTAGTTGCTTCTAAGATGGCTGAATAGGAACAGCTCCAGTCTGCAGCTCCCAGCAAGATGGACACAGAAGACAGGTAATTTCTGCATTTCCAATTGAGCCTCCACTGGTGATACCCAGGAAAACAGGGTCTGGAGTGGACCTCCAGTAAACTCCAACAGACCTACAGCTGAGGGGCCTGTTAGAAGGAAAACTAACAAACAGAATAGAATAGCATCAATATCAACAAAAAGGACATCCACACCAAAACCCCATCTGTAGGTCACCAACATCAAAGACCAAAGGTATATAAAACCACAAAGATGGGGAGAAACCAGAGCAGAAAAGCTGAAAATTCCAAAAATCAGAGCACCCTTTCTCCTCCAAAGGATTGAAGCTCCTCGCCAGCAACAGAGAAAAACTGTATAGAGAGAGACTTTGATGAGTTGACAGAAGGAGGCTTCAGAGGGTCGGTAATTACAAACTTTTCCAAGCTAAAGGAGAACGTTCTAACCCATCATGAGGAAGCTAAAAACCTTGAAAAAAGGTTAGATGAATGGCTAACTATAATAAACAGTGTAGAGAAGATCTTAAATGACCTGATGGAGCTGAGAACCATAGTACGAGAACTTCGTGACACATACACAAGCTTCAATAGCCGATTTGATCAAGTGGAAGAAATGTTATCACTAATTGAAGATAAAATTAATGAAATAAAGCAAGAAGACAAGATTAGAGAAAAAAGAGTAAAAAGAAACGAACAAAGCCTCCAAGAAATATGGGACTAGGTGAAAAGACCAAATCTACATTAGATTGGTGTACCTGAAAGCGATCAGGAGAATGGAACCAAGTTAGAACACACTCCTCAGGATAATATCCAGCAGAACTTCCCCAACCTAGCAAGGCAGGCCAACATTCAAATTCAGGAAATACAGAGAACGCCACAAAGATACTCATCAAGAAGAGCAAATCCAAGACACTTAATTGTCAGATTCATCAAGGTTAGAATGAAGAAAAAAATGTTAAGGGCACCAGAGAGAAAGGTCGGGCTACACACAAAGGGAAGACCATCAGACTAACAGCAGATCTCTCGACAGAAACCCTACAAGTCAGAATAGAGTAGAGGCCAATATTCAACATTCCTAAAGGAAAGAATTTTCAACCCAGAATTTCATATCCAGCCAAACTAAGCTTCATAAGTGAAGCAGAAATACAACCCTTTACAAACAAGCAAATGCTGAGAAATTCTGTCACCAAGAGGCCTGCCTTACAAGAGCTCCTGAAGGAAGCACTAAACATGGAAAGGAACAAGCAGTAACAGCCATTGCAAAAACATGCCAAATTGGAAAGACCATCGATGCTATGAAGAAACTGCATCAATTAACGGGCAAAATAACCAGCTAACACCATAATGACAGGATCAAATTCACACATAATATTAACCTTAAATGTAAATGGGCTAAATGCCCCAAGTAAAAGACACAGGCTGGAAAACTGGATAAAGAGTCAAGACCCATCAGTGTGCTGTATTCAGGAAACCCATCTCATGTGCAGAGACACATACAGGCTTAAAATAAAGGGACAGAGGAAGATCTACCAAGCAAATGGAAAGAAAAAAACAAAAAGCAGGGGTTACAATCCTAGTCTCTGATAAAACAGATTTTAAACCAACAAAGATCCAAAGAGACAAAGAAGGCTATTACATAAGGGTAAAGGGATTAATTCAACAAGAAGAGCTAACTATCCTAAAGACATATGCACCCAGTACAGGAGCACCCAGATTCATAAAGTAAGTCCTTAGAGACCTACAAAGAGATGTAGACTCCCAAACAATAAAAATGGGAGATTTTAACAACCCACTGTCAATATTAGACAGATCAATGAGACAGAAGGTAAACAAGGACATGCAGGACTTGAACTCAGCTCTGCACCAAGAGTATCTAATAGACATCTGCAGAACTCTCCACCCCAAATCAACAGAATGTACATTCTTCTCAGCACCACATCATACTTATTCTAAAATTGACCACATAATTGAAAGTAAAGCACTCCTCAGCAAACGTGAAAAACCAGAAACCACAATAAACTGTCTCTCAGACCACAGTACAAACAAATTAGAACTCAGGATTAAGAAAGTCACTCAAAACTGCATAACTACATGGAAACTGAACAACCTGCTCCTGAATGACTACTGGGTAAATAACAAAATGGAGGCAGAAATAAAGATGTTCTTTTAAACCAATAAGAACAAAGACACAACATACCAGAATCTCTGGGACACATTTAAAGCAGTGTGTAGAGGGACATTCATAGCATGAAATGCCCACAAGAGAAAGCAGAAAACATCTAAAATTGACACCCTAACATCACAACTAAAAGAACTAGACAAGCAAGAGCAAGCAAATTCAAAAGTTAGCAGAAGGCAAGAAATAACTAAGATCAGGGCAGAACTGAAGGAGATAAGAGACACAAAAACCCTTCAAAAAAATCAAGGAATCCAGAAGCTAGCTTTTTAAATAGATCAACAAAATAGATAGACTGCTAGCAAGACTAATAAAGAAGAAAAGAGAGAACAATCAAATAGACACAATAAAAAATGATAAATGGGATATCACATTTATTGTATTTCTGATTCCACAGAAATACAAACTACCATAAGAGAATACTATAAACACCTCTACACAAATAAACTAGAAAATCTAGAAGAAATGGATAAATTCCTGGAAACACACACCCTCCCAGGACTAAAGCAGGAAGAAGTTGAATCTTTGAATAGACAAATAACAGGTTCTGAGATTGAGGAAATAATTTATAGCCTACCAACCAAAAAAAGGCCAGGACCAGATGGATTCACAGCTGAATTCTACCAGAGGTACAAAGAGGAGCTGGTACCATTCTTTCTGAAACTATTCCAATCAATGGAAAAAGAGGGAATCTTCCCTAACTCTTTTTATGAGGCCAGCATCATCCTGATACCAAAGCCTGGCAGAGACACAACAAAAAAAGAGAATTTTTGGCCAATATCCCTGATGAACATCAGTGCGAAAATCCTCTATATAATACTAACAAACCAAATCCAATAGCACATCAAAAAGCTTATCCAACATGATCAAGTCAGTTTCATCCCTGGAATACAAGTCTGGTTCAACATATGCAAAGCAATAAATGTAATCTATAACATAAACACAACCAATGACAAAAATCACATAATTATCTCAATAGATGCAGAAAAGGCCTTTGACAAAATTGAACAGCCCCTCATTGCAGAAACTCTCAAGAAACT
The DNA here is from genome assembly GCF_008728515.1 of Papio anubis. Classification (NCBI taxonomy): domain Eukaryota; kingdom Metazoa; phylum Chordata; class Mammalia; order Primates; family Cercopithecidae; genus Papio; species Papio anubis. Next base: position 100,783,722 of record NC_044987.1, read on the forward strand.
AGGTATTCATGGAACATATCTCAAAATAATGAGAGCTATTTATGACAAATCCACAGCCAATATCATACTTAATGGGCAAAAACTGGAAACATTCCTTTGAAAACCAGCACAAGACAAGGATGCCCTCTCTCAACACTCCTATTCAACATAGTGTTGGAAGTTCTGGCTAGGGCAATCAGGGAAGAGAAAGAAATAAAGGGCATTCAGTTAGGAAAAGAGGAGGTCAAATTGTCCCCGTTTGCAGATGACATGACTGTATATTTAGAAAACCCCATTGTCTCAGCCCCAAATCCCCTTAAGCTGATAAGCAACTTCAGCAAAGTCTCAGGATACAAAATCAATGTGCAAAAATCACAAGCATTCTTATACACCAATAAAAGACAAACAGAGAGCCAAATCACGAGTGAACTCCCATTCATAATTGCTACAAAGAGAATAAAATACCTAGGAATCCAACTTACAAGGGATGTGAAGGACCTCTTCAAGGAGAACTACAAACCACTGCTCAACAAAATAAAAGAGGACACAAACAAATGGAAGAACATTCCATGCTCATGGATAGGAAGAATCAATATTGTGAAAATGGCCATACTGCCCAAGGTAACTTATAGATTCAATGCTATCCCCATCAAGCTACCAACGACTTTCTTCACAGAATTGGAAAAAACTACTTTAAAGTTCATATAGAACCAAAAAGGAGCCCACATTGCCAAGACAATCCTAAGCCAAAAGAACAAAGTTGGAGGCATCACACTACATGCCTTCAAAATATACTACAAGGCTACAGTAACCAAAACAGCATGGTACTGGTACCAAATCAGATATATATACCAATGGAACAGAACAGAGGCCTCGGAAATAACACCACATATCTACAACCATCTGATCTTTGACAAACCTGACAAAAACAAGAAATGGGAAAAGGATTCCCTATTTAATAAATGGTGCTGGGAAAACTGGCTAGCCTTATGTAGAAAGCTGAAAGTGGATCCCTTCCTTACATCTTATACAAAAATTAACTTAGGATGGATTAAAGACTTAAATGTTAGACCTAAAACCAGAAAAACCCTGGAAGAAAACCTAGGCAATACCATTCAGGACATAGGCATGGGCAAAGACTTCATGACTAAAACACCAAAAGCAATGGCAACAAAAGCCAAAATAGACAAATGGGATCTAACTAAACTAAAGAGCTTCTGCACAGCAATAGAAACTATCATCAGAGTGAACAGTCAACCTACAGAATGGGAGAAAATTTTTACAATCTACTCATCTGACAAAGGGCTAATACCCAGAATCTACAAAGAATTTAAACAAATTTACAAGAAAAAAAAAATCAAAAAGTGGGCAAAGGATATGGACAGACACTTCCCCAAAGAAGACACTTATGCAGCCAACAGACACATGAAAACTTTTCATCATCACTGGTCATCAGAGAAATGCAAATCAAAACCACAATGAGATATCATCTCACACCAGTTAAAATGGCGATCATTAAAAAGTCAGGAAACAACAGATGCTGGAGAGGATGTGGAGAAATAGGAATGCTTTTACACTGTTGGTGGGAGTGTAAATTAGTTCAATCATTGTGGAAGACAGCGTGGCAATTCCTCAAGGATCTAGAACTTGAAATACCATTTGACCCAGAGATCCTATTACTGGGTATATACCCAAAGGATTATAAATCATGCTACTATAAAGACACATGCACACATATGTTTATTGCGGCACTATTCACAATAGCAAAGACTTGGAACCCAAATATCCATCAGTGATAGACTGGATTAAGAAAATGTGGCACATATACACCATGGAATACTATGCAGCCATAAAAAAGGATGAGTTCAGCTGGGCACGGTGGCTCACGCTTGTAATCCCAGCACTTTGGGAGGCTGAGGCAGGCGGATCATGAGGTCAGGAGATCAGACCATCCTGGATAACACAGTGAAACCCCATCTCTACTAAAAATACAAAACTTAGCCAGGCGTGGTCGCGGGTGCCTGTAGTCCCAGCTACTCGGGAGACTGAGCCCGGGAGACAGAGCTTGTAGTGAGCCGAGATTGTACCACTGCACTCCAGCCTAGGCGACAGAGCTGGCTGTGTATAGATTACATTTATATAGATTACGTTTATTTTTTTTCCGTCTCGAAAAAAAAAAAAAGCTGAGTTCACGTCCTTTGCATGGACGTGGATGAAGCCGGAAACCATCATTCTGAGCAAACTATCACCAGGACAGAAAACCAAACACTGCATGTTCTCACTCATAGGTGGGAACTGAACAATGAGAACACATGCAGACAGGGCCAGAAACATCACACACCGGGGCCTCTCAGAGGGTGGGAGGGGGTGGAGGTTGGGGGAAGGATAGCATTGGGAGAAATGCCTAGTGCAAATGACCAGTTGATGGGTCCAGCAAACCAACATGCCACATGTATACCTATGTAACAAAACTGCACATTCTGCACATGCACCCTATAACTTAAAGTATAATAATAATAATAATAAAGACAAGTACAGACTTTTCAAGTACACAATTTTTTGGACATGGTTTCAAAGGTAAGCAGCCTAGTGTACCAAGTGTGAAGACAGATATGCAAACAGATTAACATAAGATTGAAAGCCATTAGAATAGGAGTCAGTGTATTTTGTATCTGTCTAGCCTTTGAGTTTAGAAAAGATTTTATGACTGCATCAGGTTCCTAGGGGTGTTGTAACAACGTACTACATAAAACTGTGTGGATTAAATCAATAGAAATTTATTCTCTCATATTTCTGGAGGCTAGAAATATGAAATCAAGGTATCTTAAGGGAAATGCAGGTTCTGGGTGGCCAGATCTCAATATTTTTCTAAAAGTAGCCTGAAATATTGTTGTTTTTAAAATATATATGTATAATTTTGAATTCTAGAACTGTGGCAGTTAATTAGAAATTCATTCTCTTTTAATAATTGTTGGGTAGATTAATCCTGTATAGCCCTATTAAAGATCATGTGGGCTCGATTCAATTTATAATTTTTAAATATACATTTACATGTACACACAAACATATATTTCTGGGAAAAAATCACAACTTTAAATTATAAACCCAGGCACATGCATGCCAAAGGCAATGACATTCTGTCTTTAAGGAATCCCGCAGTATTTGTATTTTTCTGAATACTGCATACCATTGCTTCTTGATGAAGGAATATTTTTATTATCTATCTTGCATGTTGACTTGCTTGTAAGTGCCTTGTTGTTAGATGTTTGCTTAAGACTTTCCTTTTATGACTGTAGCTTGACATTAAAATGCATTACATGGATCAGCCTGGGTGTTGTTAAAGTCACTTTGAGAGGCTTTTTTCAGACTTTATATATTTGGTTGATAAAACACTGCTATTACTAAAGCCTCTGGGATTGAGTATAAGACCAAAGTCTTAACAACTGTTTCGTTCATATTCAACCAAGTTCTATATTCCATGCAGGGTCTCATTGATGAAATATGTTTCTTTGAACATTAGTAAACATGAATTTTTGTGGTAACAAATTGTCATTAAGGTCTTGTAATAAAATTCTCTAGATTTCTTGGCAAAATATTTGGTCCTGTTTTCATTTCCTTGAGGGAAAAACACATGAAACTTTATAAACTATGGTACCCTCCTTATACTAGTGCCAGGCATTAAAAAGATACAACATTCAACTCTGTAATTCACCAACAAGTTTTTTTTGAATGATTAATCTGTGCTCAGCTTTGTGCTACAATCTATTACATCATTCACGTCGTCAACTCTGAAGCCTTGAACCCTCGAGAAAGAAAAGGTTGAAAAAGTTCCTTAAGTGGATAATGTATACCAGAAGGGTCTCTTCCTCACTCCTATCACAAACATCATGCTGAACACACTAATACTAATACTATAACTCAAGATATCTGAACTTATAAATCCTGGAATTTCTACCCATACACCAATGAATAGCAATAGTCTCCATTAACCATACTGGCCTAAAGGTGTCTATGTCAATTCAAACTTTCCATAGTGTCTAAATATATATATTCAAGTAGATGCCATAAAAGCATTTTAAAGAAGAAACAAGTATAATAGAAGTTTATTGTAACACATTGAAGGGATGAAATAATTATCCAGATTTCAGAAGCAATGTTGGGATTGGGATATTAGTAGAGATATTATGGTGAGGAAGCTAGGAAACCTCGATTCTTGCCTCAGGATATCTTGCTTCTCTGCCTCACAAAGTTCTCAAAGAACATAAAACATAAGAAATTACAGCAAATAAATGTCAATTCTTAAGTTGTCTTTAAGCTTGGCAAATCAATGAAAATCTCCAGTAAGCCAGATTAGACCAAATTAATGAGTACAGTAGCTAAATGCAGTTTAGAATCTAGGTACACATCACATGCCAGATCCAGCAGGAAAAGAGACAGAAACAGGAATCCACTGCCATGTGCTGAACCTTTGCAGCCCAGTGATCTCACTCTCTTATAAACACTGCCCAGCAAATGCTCTGGAATCTCTCCCATCAAAATCATGGTTCTTCCTCTAGAGGACAAGAGAAGACGGGAGCATATAAAGGAGGTCTTGAAGGCACACCTTTCTTTAGCTATGAATGCCACTTCACGGACTCTCTAAAATACAAGGCAAATGTACTACATATATATTTACATATGCATACATATAAATATATATGTAAATATATTTGTTTTATAATTATACATCAATGGCCACACATTTTGTGAGACAGTCCTAATATTATGTAAGCATATTTTTTAACAAGAATGAATCATAAAATGCATAATTTAATGTGATTTTATATTTATAGCCTTTTAAAAAAAATCAAATGTATAAATTGAAAATTATGTCTCCTATTAGAATACAGGAACAGATTTAATAAAATGTGTTCCCCGAGTATATAAGCAATGATTTCAACACTATTCCGTCATTGTAGGAACAGGAGTATATACAAAAAGCAACAGCCCAGATGAAGGAGGGATTAATTCTATGGGAGACACAAAGAAGCAAATCCTAGAAAGTTCACTGGAAAGGCACTGTCTATTTGGAAGGATACATTGTAATTCAGAAGACAGATGGCGAGAGAAAGGGATTCCTGTTAGAGGAAACAAAACGCTCAAAGGCTTAAAATGGTTAAAGACTGGGGTATGTTTGGATGAGAGCAAATAGTTGATATCTGTATATTATGTCTCGATAAATGTGGAGAGAGGGAAAAGTGATTTATATAGTCCTGTAAGAGAATAAGCATAAAGCTGTCTAGCACCTTCTCAAAAGCCTATTTATTACATTGTCTCTGTTCTGTACTTTGATTTACTTCTCCTAATATTCCAAAATCATTTTTTCAGGTGAAAATCTAGTATTACAGTCTTGATTAGTAACCTGCATTGTCTATGGAGAGTATTCTTACAGGAAACTAGTGATGGCTAATAACCAGCAGGAGGGTGTCCTGTGGGTGACCAGCACCTGCAGCTTGCCATACTGAAAAGGAAGCATGTTAGGAAATTAATTACCGGAGAGTAGGGAGTGGCCAAGAGACCTTGATGCATGAAATAGACAGAGCCAGGTTTAGATTCTTTGGTACAGTGGGAATCTCTCATTATTCATGCAGTTTATTTCATCAGAATTTGCCTAGCACAGCTTGGTCGTGCAAACACTGAACACTAGGAGAACCAAACAAGCAAAATAGATTAAGACAGCTGTGTTCATTACAATTCAGAACAAGTGTAAAGTCATCCCAGAACATTTTACAATATGTACCTTCTCCAGGCACAAGATTAAAACAAATACTTGCTTAGTCTCGATACTAAACTTAAGTCAGAGGATTTCTTGGATTGACTTTACTAGACTTTATAGTAGTAACCAGATTGTTTTTCTAGACCCTTCCAATACTGATCCAATGCCACAGAATTTTACAGTTGATTTTGTTGCTGTTGCACTGGGACATAATCTTTTTTTTTTTTTTTGCTTTTATTATTTTTCAATTGAATTTTTACTTGAATGTTCCCAAAGTCAGAAAGCAAATTGGATTATACAGTAAAAATTATCATCTCCATCCACATCTCCTCCTCATATGCTTTTATTTCTTGTGTATATTTCCAGATACATTTTATGGAAATATGAACAGCTAAAACTATGCAATCTTTTCCTCTTTCTATACAATAGTGGTATATAAAACACACTATATAAAATTTTTATGTTTATCCAGTTTTAAGTGATTTAGGATGTCTCAAAATGTTTGCCTTTACAAATAATATTGCAATAAATAACTTTGTTACATGTAATTTTGAGCTTACGCAAGTATATATCTAGAATAAAATTAGGAAGTCTAATTGTAGAATTAAAATACATGAACAATTATAAATCCAGTAAATATTGCCAGAGTATCCCCTTTTTTATTTATTTCAAAAATTTACACTCTCCCTAGCTGCGAATGAGAGTGTCTTCCATACTTTGGGCCTCCAAATCCCACAGGTAAAATTGGTGAGGTTTTCATTCTCTTCCTGAATGTGTTTCTCAACCTGAAGATAAATGAAAACTCTTCTATGTCCCCAATAAAAACAAAAACATACAACTTCAATAACAAAAGGAAGAATTGTTCTTCCTTTTGTTAGGAAAAAAGATATAAAAGAAAGACATAAATAAAGTGGATTCCAGTGGAATTTTATTTCAATTACAAATCCAGCAGATAATATTTGTTAAGTGTTTTCATTTGTGAAAATTCTGCTGATGACTAATGTTACCAAAGTTGAATGTGAGGATGATAAAAATCGATTAATATAGCTAACAATTACTTATGTTATGTTTTTTTGCATGCTTTGTGGTTTTCTTTGAGTCACGTTTGGTTTCATCTATTTATCCAAAATGTTGAAATATTCACATATTAAAGAGCTACAAAATGAATGTATGTGGCAAGACTTCTTGCATCTAGCAATAGTAAAACAAAAGACTCTTTCTGATTTTGAGAATCTACTTATTATGATCCAAGTAACAATCAGGCAGGAAAAATTCACAGTGAAATAATTAAGAACAATTATTACATTATTGAGTCTGGAGAGGTATTTCAGTTTCAGGTAACTGATTCCAAACCAGCTGTGAATCAAATAGATGTGCTTGTAAACAACTAAACATTTCCAGTGCCTCCAAGAAGCTAACTCTAGTAATCTAAAATACCACTTCAGGACTGTACAAAAATAAGAAGAAAGGTAAATTATGATAGGTTGTTTTGTTGTTGTTGTTGTTTGGTGCTTTTTGTTGTTGCTGTTGTTGTTGTTGTAGAGGAAGAGGGTAATTCTGACCAGTAATATGCACAATAATCACCTAAGGGCTTGGTTAAAATGGAAATTCTGATTCAGTAATTCTGCGGTAAGGCCTGAAATTCTGCCTTTTAAGCAAACAGCAAGGTGATATCAATGCTGCTGGCTCATGAACCACATAAAGGTATAGAGAAGAGAAATACGATCCAAGTTGGTAACCCTTTAATCCCTATATCAGACTTTGAGGGTACTGTGGTGCTATAACCTCTAGTTGCACGCATGAAGTTCACGGAGCAAGAGGTTATAATAAGTTCAACTATAATCCATGCTATTTTCATAAGAAGAACAGAAAAATAGAACAACTTTACCACCTCTCCCTATTATTAGAAAAATATCAGAGAGAAAATTCACAGCATCTTCCTAAGAAAAGAATAATACTTGCTAGTGATTATATTAGTTTGGTGGGGCTGCCATAAGAAAGTATTATGTTGGTGCAAAAGGAATTGTGTTTTTTGCCATTACCTTTAATAGACTGGTTGTTAAACAAAAGTTTTCCTGTAGTTCTAGGCTAAAAGTTCAAAATCAAGGTCTTGGCAGCTTTCACTTTTTCTGAGGGCTTTGAAAAAAGAATTTTCTAGGCCTCTCTTTAGGGTTTATAGATGCTGTTTTCTTTCATTGTCTCTTCACATCATCTTTTCTCTGTGTATATGTCTGTTTCCAAATTTCACCTTTTTATAAGGACATCAGTCCATGTTGATTACTTCTGTAAAGGCCGTATCTCCAAATATGGTCACGTTTTCAAGTATTGGGGTTTAGGACTTAAACTTATGACATTTCTTTTCTTTTCTTTCTTTTCTTTTTTCTTTTTCTTTTTTTTTTTTTTTTTTTTTTTTTTGAGATGGAGTCTCACTCTGTTGCCCAAGCTGGAGTAAAATGGTACCATCTCTGCTCACTGCAACCTCCACCTGCTGAGTTCAAAGATTCTCCTGCCTCAGCCTCTTGAGTAGCTGGATTACAGGCACCTGCCATCATGCCCAGCTAATTGTTGTATTTTTAGTAGAGATGGGGTTTCACCATGTTGGCCAGGCTGGTCTTTAACTCCTGACCTCAGGTGATCCACCTGCCTCAGTCTCCCAAATTGCTGGGATTATAGGCGTGAGCCAATGTGCCCAGCCTAACTTTTGAAATTTGAGGTGAACACAGTTTCACCCGTAACAGAATTTCCCCCAATTCTGTGTCATTCTGCCCAAATCCCTTACCTGTAAAAGGGGAAAAGTTATGCTATGGAAACAATGAAGTAATTACATTCAGCAGGCATAAACAAGAGAAGAAGGCATCACTCATTCTTCCAGCTGATAATTACAAGGGTATTTATTAATCATATAGAGTAAATGTTGAAATTACCTTCCATTTAGTGGCTAGAAAGATAGTCAGGGACAAATTAAGTACATGAAAGTACAAACATCTAGACCTACTTTTGCATCAACCTTCAATTATTTACTAGGTATGTGTCTTTTCACTCACTGTATGAATTCCTTAGGACAGGCTCTTATCTGTGAAATGGGATCACATAGTTTCTCATAGGTACTTACTATCTTGTGTGATAGGTTGTATTATTGTGCCCAATTGTATTAGTCAGGGTCTAGTCAGGACAAAAAGCACATCAGTAATTTGAACATGCAAATTTTAGGATATCTAACCATAAACTGACATAAGGTGGTTAAATTGAAAAAAAGATAAAATTGGACTCTAATGGGCACACACATAGCAAATCCAGATAGCAGCTGCCACCAAAATGACAGAGAACAAGGAAGTGACAAACTGCTTAGAAGACTGTCCCCTCAAGGGTGAGATTCAAATGCCTTGGAGAAGGTGTATCTACCTTACCACAGGAGTATGCATCCTGTTGGTCTGCTTTCAAGCTTGTATGCAGAGAAACTTGCTGGGGGATAAGACTGCAGCTAACCAGTGGACCCCTGATGTGACTGCTACCATGCCTCCTACACAATGAGCTTCTGACTGCTGCACCATGGGGTGGGGGGAGTGGGGAGAGACAGCATTAGGAGCTATACCTAATGTAAATGATGAGTGAATGGGTGCAGCACACCAACATGGCACATGTATACATATGTAACAAACCTGCACATTGTGTACACGTACCCTAGAACCTAAAGTATAATATAAATAAATAAATAAAATAAAAAATTTAAATTTAAATTTTAAAAAACCTCACTGGAACCATGATATGCTTACCAGATAAAGCACAAGACATTCAACTACACATGAATTAACCAATGAATAACTTTTAGTATGTCTCATGCAATATTTGGAGTATATAGTATAAAGAAATTAATCATTATTTATCCAAAATTCAAATTTAACTGGGAATCCTTTATTTTGTTTGTGAAATCCTGCAACTTTAATCAGGAAGGAAAACCCTTTGCTCCTGCTCTGGCTTTGCAGTGTCCCTCCAGCACCCTCTACTGACCAATACTGAGCTGACTAAAGAGAAATGTTTACAGGGTCCAGCTCCAGTATCACACGGCAAGGCAATAAAATGATTTTGGGCTGGGTCAGTACATCAATGATTCCCCTCCTCCAACCTTTCCTGTCAGAAAACTGTAACTTATTTTCTCCTTAACAGGTGATTTGCTGTATCCACTCCACCACAGAATAATGAACATCCTCACTCCGTTGATTTTGAGTTTGGCCATCTGACTTGCATTGATTAATAGTATATGAGCAGATGTAAAGTGTGCATCCTTAAAGCAAAAGCTTTAAGAAGACTCGTGAATTTCCACAAGTTATTATTGTTTCCCTCTGCCAGAAAAATAGTATATCCCAAATAATAACTATTTCTTCAGCTTAGATTCCAAAACGAGAAAACTCTTGGGGAAGAGATTTCACAGCTCACTCACAACTGCTAGCAAGTAATGCAAAAGAAAAGAAATGTTTGCTCTGGTAAGCAACTGAGATTCTGCCTGTTTTAAAAACTGCAACAAAGCTGACTAATACACTTAACATATATAAAGCACTGGTTATAGTTCTTAGCATATCACTTAACTGTGAATTAGATAAACAACATGGCATATAAAAAGTAACACGCATTTTGAAAGAAGAAAGATTTGAATTCTAAATAAGGCTTTATTATATATTAATGTTAATGTAATAATACATCATAAAGAGAGCAGATAACCCAGAATAAAAGAGAGAGAGCAGATAACCACTGAAGGATAGTAGGCTAGATAATAATACAATCGGACTATGTTGTAGAAAAATTACTCAAGTTCAGCAAACCTTTTCTGTGAATGGTCAGATAGTAAATATTTTAGGCTTTGTAGGATATATGGTGTCTGTTGCAATGACTAAACTCTGTCTCAGTAGTGCTAAAAGAACCACAGACAATATGGAATGAATAAGGGTGACTGTGTTCCAATAATTATTTTTTTTTCAAAAACAGGAGATGGGCTATCCACAAGTCATAGTTTGCCAGCTATTGCTCTGACAAAACTACTCCGCTCTTACCCCTTGACGTGTAGTTCCCCACTAAAATCCACAGTAATCTATTTAAAATATAAAACAAATCAAATTTTATTCTGCTTAATAACTTCCTGGGTCTTTCCAACATACTTAGAACAAAATCAAGACTTTGTATCATGACCCCTAAAACCAAATAAGTTCTGAGACCTGTTTAATTTTTCTAAGCCATTTTGAATGTCACTCTCTCTGCAATAAATGACTTATGGTTTCTTGTTCTAGTCATCATTGTGGATGCCCATTCTTGGTAGGCTCTGACTGTACTCACACAGTTGTAACTTGATAATTCCCTTCATGCTTCCTAGTGTGCCCCACACCTCCCCTGTCCTGGGCTTCTTTATTGATGCTGCAGTGTGGGAAAACAAGACTCTCATTTGTTGCAAAAACATGCATATTCCAGATGTGCAGATGAGTAATACATTGTGGTTTAAACACTTGATCAATGGGCAATGGTAGCTGGTGGGTAAATTTTCTCACTACTTCTTCTTGAGATAGTTTATATGATTTCTCAGAGAATTCCTAAAGAGCAAGCCAACAGTCACTCTTACCTGATAAGAGTTAGCTTGATAACATATCCTCATATTGGCTATACTGCCTGCTGGGTTTCACCCTCCTTGTGCCTACTTCTGCTCTCTGGGTTTTTACTTTTCAATAGTGGCACATAGCCTTCACAGGGCAGGAGCATTGCCATCATGGACAAGCACCTCATTCTAAAATTCACCTTAATCAAAAACTGCCTAAATCCAAAGGGCATGAGCCTAATGGCCAAGGTCAGCATAACCATAAATCACAAATAACATCTCCAACCAGAAGCATTCCAAACTCCCCCCTCACCAGAGACATGCTAGCCTCAAGATAATGTCCTTCGGCCGGAAAGATGTGAGCCCCAAAATATCCTGCCCTCTGCCCAGAGACATTCCAATCCCATCATAAAACTTCTCCTCCACATAGAAACATTCCAAGCTTGCAGTAAGCCTCCTTACCCTGAAACCAATACATACTCTCAGTCTGTAAGAGAAAGCACTCCTGACTAAAATCAGGCAGAAGCCCCTCTCAGGTTTTTAATCTAAAATAAACCTGTCTTTGACTGTCAAGCCATGTTTCATGTTTCTTTCCTTTTTCTTTCACTCTTACAAACGTTTGCCTAGGGCCTGGCATTTGGGAGCACAGACTGAGGTACCACATCTCACTCTTGCTTTTGTAGCCACACCACTCTTTTGTTTTCACTGGAACTTGGAAGCTTGTTCCTATCGTAGGGCCTTTGCGCTTACTGTTTTATCTGCACCCAGGTCTTTGCATGGATGGCTATTTTATGTCATTCAGACCTCAGCTCAAATATCACCACCTCAGAAAAGCATTCCCTGACTAAATCTAGACAAACGAAATCTAAACAAATGCCCTACTATTCTGTATATATTACCAGGTTTAATTACTTTCATAGCTCTTAGTACTATAAAAATTCTGATTGCTGCATTTAGTTGCTTTGTTATTGTCTCTCTTGCCACTGCCTTTGGTGAAGTCCCAGTAGATTGTAAGCTCCACATGAAAGGAACCATGTCCACCAAGCTTCCTGATGCACTCAGTTAACTAGAAAAACCTAGTTAACTAGAAATCACTCTTATTAGTCAGCTGTATAACACATCCTCATGTTGGCTCAATCAGTTTCAGGGAATCATAATCAAAGGAAGAATGTAAAACAGGTAGAAAATGAAGTTTATCTTTGGAAAACAGAATGATTGTTTCTGAGATGGGCACAGGTACAGCTAGATCTACACTGAGTTCCCAAAATGGCCAGAAAATATTTGGAAACTAAAAGAGATACAGTTTTTTAAAAAGCTTTTAAGGAAATTGGGTCAACAATTGGAGTACCTAATTGGTAATCTGCATAATAAGAAGGCTAGCCAATTGTGTGAACCTATTTGTACTGGAGTGAATATGTGAATACAAGGAGAAGAAGAAGCAGCTTCATGTTTAAAGTATTAAAAGCTCTCTGAACCAATTAAATGCATCCTGGTTCACATTTGGACATACTAGATAACTGTTGTGAAATAAATCCAAACATCTGATCACTTTCAGAGAAACACTTTAAGAACTTATACTTTGTAAGTTCATATCCCTCTCCTTTTGATGAGAGCTGAGCTATGATCAGGTATTCACCATGCCTTTGAGATATAAAATTCTAGGAAAATGAGGATAATTAATTGCAACTCGAAGTGGCATAAGGGACTTTTCCTCCAAATCTGCTCCTGGGACCCATGCTTTATCTTAGGTTTAAATGATAGAGGATGATATAGAGTACAGGTTGCCCATAACTTTTTTAATTTAACAAATTAAACATCCAACAAAAATCAAAATATTTTCATGTTGCCTCATTTTAGAATAGTTTACATTCTAACACTGGAGAATTGTCAGAGTGTCTGCCCCATTATCAATGAGATCATGCCTTTATCCTTTGCTTCCTTATGTTCATCAAATTAGACTGTTTTATCACATAATTGGCTTTAAGTTTAACATCGTGCCTGATACACAGCAGTCACTCAGTCCATGCTTCTAAAATCAAGAAGTCCTCAGGCAGCTTTTGATTTGGTGCACCGTTGCTACTGTCTTAGGCTGTGTTTGTTGCTACAACAAAGTTCTATAGACTGAGTAGCTTCTAAAGCACAGAAATTTATTTCTCACAGTTCTAGAGGGGGAAAGTCTAAGATTAAGGCACTGGCAGATTTAATGTCTGACAAGGGCTCTATTTCTTTTCTTTCTTTTTTTTTTATTTTTATTTTTATTTTTTATTTTTTTGAGATGGAGTCTTGCTCTGTCACCCAGGCTGGAGTGCAGTGGTACAATCTCGGCTTATTGCAACCTCTGCTTCCTTGGTTCAGGCAATTCTCCTGCATGAGCCTCCTGAGTAGCTGGGATTACAGGCGAGCACCACCACACCCGGCTAATTTCTGTATTTTTAGTAGAGATGGGGTTTTGTCATGTTGGTCAGACTGGTCTCGAACATCTGACCTCATGATCTGCCCACCTTGGCCTCCCAAAGTGCTGGGAATACAGGCATGAGCCACTGTGTCCAGCCAGCTCTATTTCTTACAAATGGCATCTTCTTACTTTGTCCTTATATGGCAAAACAACAAACAAGCTCATTAAAGTGGACCCCTCATGCTGTAATAGCCTCCCAAAGACTCCCTCTCTTAACACTATCACCTTAGGTGTTAGGTTTCAGCATATGAATTTTGAAGGAACACAAACATTAAAATCATAGTAGCTACCAAGGGACAGGTTGGGGATTGCCATTTTAATTCCCTCCCATAATATCATCTTTCTGTATCAGGATGCTATTTGAACTTCTTTTCAAAAACACATAAATAATTTCCTATAGCAAGAAAGAAGCATATAATCATTTGTGCATCAAAACATAAGCTTCTTGAATTCAGATGGAACTGTGACTTTTAAATGCCCTGGGATACTGAGATGCTTTCTTTACTGCATGCTATGGCTCAAGTCCATCTTTCTCAAAGAAAATACCAACTTGTCCCAAATTAAAACTTAGTCTTCTTAGTTGAGCTATGCACAAGATGTGAATTCATTGGAGAAATCCTGGAAACCTCCATTTCTTAGAACAAACATTTTTCCACCCTTCTCTCCCAACTTTTTCTGACATCACTTTAATAGAAAGAAATGAAAGTCCTTTTAACTTATGTAGGTAACATCCATAGTCTATAATGGAAAGACTGTTGAGGTCTCAAAAAGAGAAATGATTTCTCAGCTGAGAGTTTCACTTCTAGTGGCGCAGAGGGTAGGAAAAACTTAAAACAAGAATTAAAGAAAAGCCTTTTTTTAATATTTGGCCCTAATGTGGGTAAAAGATTCAAAAGGCCTAGAAAGAAAGGAAAATGAATCATTCGTAAAGCTCTCTAAAAACTCAACTCTACCTGAGAAGGGAAAAAAGTGATTCAGATCTAAAGTTCTTGAATGCAATTTGCCTGTGCTAAAAGCAAGAGCCTATGACATCTTCATACTAGAAATGGAAGAAAATGCTTTTGGAAAATATGAAAATCATTCCTGGATGTCATACTCTTTCTTCTCTAAGAAACTCATGTTAAACCTTGAAGCAGAGCCTTCACTTTAGTTATTGTCGTGAGCATTCTACCCTTAGTTAGTTAAATATTGCCACCAACCTTTTTTTTAAATTGTTAAAACTCTGTTTAACTGTGGAAATCTGATGGGTTATCCCAGTCATTGAGATCAGTAGAAGAGTTTAATCAATTTCTAAATAATAAATCAACTTTTCATGCCCTTTATAATCTCAATGTAACACATTACAATTCATAGCCATTACACTACATTTATCTTTAATGAATAATAAATGGCACATTGGTATTGACTGAACAAGCGATTAAATATTCCATCAGTGGCAGAACACAGAAATATTTTTAAATTATTAATAAGTCACCAGCTTTGCTTCTCAGGTACAATCATCTTTTTGTTGGAACAACTTATTTTCATTTTTATTATTATAGACAAGTGCAATCAAATGCCATTTCAAACCACTTCTGGTCAATCTCCAGCATAGGACCAATAACTTCTAGTTTCACTTCTTAACAGCTGTGAAGGGCAATAGATTTGGGTAAAAAGAAAAATACATATGATAGAGATGTGGAGTTCAAGTAAAAATCCAAGAAAAAGGATTATAAAAAAATCATCTTATTAGATTTTCTCGTACTGGTTTCAAAAGATAGGTATAATAAAGTACTTGTGAAATTTTATGAAATATTACATACATAAAATTGTCAAGACTTTAAAGAATAGACTCATTATATGTACAAAAGAGTTTACCCTTATCAAAAGAAAAAGAGAAAGAGACAAATTAAAACTGTGTGCAGAACATGGTGACAAGATTCTAAATTAACTAAGAGGGGAGAAAATATTTTAAAAGTTGGAATTTGATTAAAGTAACCCATGGACTATAGTTTGAATGTGTGTCCCCTCCCAGATGCACATTGAAACTTCGTCCTGATTGTGGTAGTATTAAGAGGTTAGCCTTTTAGAGAAATGACTAAATGCCTTATGAATGGGCTGGAGGGAGCTAGCTTAAGTCCCTTTTCCCCTTCTGATTCTGCCAACCATGTGAGGACAAAGTATTCATTCCTTCAGGAGGACACAGAAACAGGACAACATCTCAAAAGCCGAGAGAGCAGCCTTCACCAGACACCAAACATGGTGGTCCTTGACTTTAAACTTCCTAGCCTTCAGAGTTGTAAAAAAAAATTTCTATTATGTATAAATTACCCAGTCTGTAGTACTTGTTATACCAGCACAAATGGACTAAGATACAAACCAAAGAGCATGAGGACATTAATTTCCTAAGGTAACTTTCACAGAGTTCAGATACAACCCTGAGGTGGGAAGTTATGAACACATTTATCTGACACATATTTATTAAATTTCATTAGACTTTTAAGGTCTTAGACGTTTGAAACTGCTTGCTAAAACTTTATGATCTATAAGAAAGAACAAAGCAGACATAGGTCCTGCCCTCAAAGTTTTACAGTGTTTTGGAAAGAAAAAAAAGCACGTAAATATCATCTAAGTTATGAAATATATCACTGTGTGAAATTAGCATGTTATACTTACATGTTTCTCTGGCATCTAACACAATTCCTGGCACAGTAAGAAAAATGTAAATTTATTCATTCCACACAAATTTATTGAATATCTATTATATGTTTCATCAAAATACTAGACATGCAAAGATAAATAAAACATTGTCCTTCATCAGCCCACAGTTTAATAGAAGAATGAGATAGTAAAGATTTGTTGAGTTGAATTGACAAATTTATGATCACTGCACTTCAGGAAATCTCAACCTGAAAAATTCAGAAATGAAAAAGTATTGCAAGCCGTGGGAGACTGTAGAGAAATGGCATAATGACTAGATAACCACACATCATCCATTAATCATCATAGGGTTTGACTCCAAGTAACATAAAACCTGACAGAGCTTTAGAAATATGGATTTCTTTCTTTTTTCTTCATCTAAAAAAAAATGGAGGTCAATAGTTTAAGGTGAAGGTTCATTGGCTCAACAAGGTTGGAGCCTCCAGTGGCATGTCTGTAATTTTCTTGGCCTTGACTTATGATTGAAAATGATTGAAGCAGCTCTACATCTCATCTTCACACTACACTCAAGACAGGAAACCAGAGCTGGTTCAAAATACCAAAATTCACTCCCCTCTTCTCACTTTCTTTGAGCAAAAGCCTCTCCCAGCACCCCTCCCCCACAGACCCCATATCCCATCAGACTGCTATTATGTCTCATTGCTCAGAATTTGGCTATCTGACTGCCTTTAAACCAGTAGCCCAGCCTACCTCTTCTGCAAAAAAAAAAAAAAAAAAAGGCTGTTTTAGGAAATAAGACAGAAGAGAGATTTTTTAAGGATGTGAAACAAATAGTGCTGGCCACAGATCCTTAGCAAAAGGAAAAGGAACTAGGCATAGAAACAAATGAGATGGTACATATCTGATAAAAATCAACTTGTAAATGGCAGGTATAAATGACAAGGAAGGCGTACATTAAAACAGGTAAGTGGTCCCTACCTGAAGGCATCTGCAATGTGACAGGGTCAGTGTTTGAAGGGCATTTTCAACCACATAAATACAGAAGGAAAGAAAGAATAGAACTATTTATCACTAGGGCAGAAGGTACACTTTAAATCAACTGGATTTACTGAGCACTTATTACTTGTAAAACTTTTTGCTAGTCAATGAGGACCATTCAGAAATCTGTCTTTCTCTTGTATTTTGGTCCCTCTGTGGCTCTTGATTTCCAAAAACTCATTCAATATATATAGGAAAGAATGTATCTGAGTTTTGAGACAACATTATTTAAAGGTGGCTAAATAGTCCCTGATTAAAATTGTTTTAAAAAGTGAGAAGGCAGGTGATATGGTTTGGCTGTGTCCCTGCCCAAATCTCATCTTGAATTGTAGCTCCCATAATCCCCACGTGTTGTGGGATGGACATGGCGGGAGGTAATTGAATCATGGGGATAGTTTTCTCTATACTGTTCTTGTAGTAGTGAATAGGTCTCACAAGATCTGATGGTTAAATAAGGGAGCGGGTTTTATAAGGCACTCCCCTTTCAACTGGCTCTCATTCTCTCTTTTTGCCTGCTGCTATGTAAGAAGTCCCTTTTCTCTTCCTTCGTCTTCTGCTATGATTGTGAGGCCTCCCCAGCTGTGTGGAACTGTGAGTTCATTAAACCTCTTTATAAATTACCCAGTCTCAGGTATGTCTTTATCAGCAGCATGAAAATGGACTAATATAGCAGGTTTCTGAATTGTCATAGCATAATCAAAGCTTCCCAGCTGGATGTCCAGCATACTGGTGCAAGGGGGAGGAGGTAACAGTGTATCAGTTGATACTCTGTTTACCTCATCCCCCGGGGCAGCCAAGCAGGGTCAAGGGTTAGTTACTGCCTGAAGTGTCTTCTGTTTACCACCATGTGCCTTAGGCATATTATCACTCACAATACTCTGCAATCGGAAAAGAGTCGGATAATCCTGCTATAAATGACAGTTTGATATTGGACCATGGAAAACTTCTAAATGAATTATTAATTCAATAGTTTGTATACAACTAGGAAATAGAGAAATGATTATTTGGGGTCAGCATGCATTCGCCAGGATACCTACTCCCAAACAAATGTTGTTTTCCTTTTGTTGAAACATTGAAATGGGTGGATACTCAAAATGGATTCTCTAATAATGTCACAGAAGTTAAGATGAGACAGTGCTCTCTAAACCTTCACATAGCACATTAACATAAATCAACCAAGCCAACTCAAGAAATTGCACTCACTTTTTAAAATTAACAAATAGTTTTGGATTACCAAAAATATCATAGTCACTCCCAAGATCTCATAATACAAACATTGTGTTCAGGCCTTTTCTATGAAGCAAAAAGATTCCACACTGTCCTCTTCCCCAAGCATCTTCACAGAAGTGGTATTTGAGTGGAATCATAAGGAAGAAATGAAATTTTCTTATATGCATCTGGGAGGACAATTCAAGTTGTACTATGCTTGTCAATCATTGTGTTTGTCTTCCATAGAAAGGAGGTGCATTCAAATACAGAAAGAACGCACCAAGTGAGAATGAGAGAGCACAGTGGTGGGTACAGAGAACAGAAGTGAGGTAGAGGCTTTTCCATTTTACCAAAATTTGAACTAAATCTGTATAATTAACTTCTTTTTTCATAAGATAGCCAAAGTTGGCTGCTACTTCTCGTAAGAGAAAGAGCCTACCTGAATCATACTGTAGCAGAACAGTGTAGTAAGGCTAACAGAGAAGAGGAAGTGTCATGTTTGTTGGGAAAAGAGCACAGCTCAGCCTGACCAGTTGATTGAAGTGCAGTATTTCTGGTATACATGGGTCACACTCACACACACATATTCATAATACTTTTTAAAGTTAGGTTTTGTTCTGAATTTAATTAGACAAGTATACATAATCTTTGGAAGCAAAGAGGCTGATATGGTTTGGCTCTGTGTGCCCACCCAAATCTCATGTCAAATTGTAATTACCAATGTAGGGGGAGGGAACTGATGGCAGGTGATTGTATCATGGGGACAGATTTTTCCCTTGCTGTTCTCATGATAGTGAGTGAGATCTGGTTGCTTCAAAGTGTGTAGCTCTCTCTCTCACTCCGCCATGTGAAGTAAATGCTTGCTTCCCCTTCACCCTTCTGCCATGAGTGCAAGTTTCCTGAGGGGTCCCCAACCATGCTTTCTGTACAGCCTGTGAAACTGTGAGTCAATTAAACCTCTTTTCATCATAAATTACCTAGTCTCAGGTATGCCTTTATAGTAGTGCAAGAGTAATATAGAGACTGTAGAGGCAGGGTAAAAGCGGATGAAGCAAGTATCTCAGGAAAGATTTCCTTATTCCCCAAAGTTTCCCCAAAATACATGTAGCTACCAGTCCAGGAAATGTACAATCTTCCCTCTCTTAGATTGTTCAGTACTTACTGTGATCCTGTCCTATACTTAGGGATAATATTGTTCTGGAAAGTAAGTAGTGTTTGAGAGCAGTGTCTGTACTGCTTTTACAACCTGTATGACTAATACATGTGTTTCTTAACCTACACATGCCTCAGTTTCTTCATCCACAAAATAGATAAAACAGGATTATATCTGTCCTGCTCCTTTAAAAACAGAAACAAACTTAACTTGGTTTTGTTTTGTTCTCTATTTTTCATTTCAGTCCTGACTTCCTCATTTTCTCACCATTACAAACACCTGAGACTGGGTAATTTATAAAGGAAAGACATTTAATAGACTCGCAGTTCCACATGGCTGGGGAGGCCTCAACTTACAATCATGGTGGAAGGCAAAGGGGAAGCAAGGACCTTCTTCACATGGTGGTAGGAAGAAGTACAAGCAGGGAAATGCCAGATGCTTATAAAACCATCAGATCTCATGAGAACTCGCTATTATGAGAACAACATGAGGGAAACTGCCCCCATGATCCAATCACCTCCAACTGGGTCCCTCCCTCAACAGGTTGGGATTATGGGGATTACAATTCAAGATGAGGTTTGAGTGGGAACACAGCCAGACCATATCATTCCATCCCTGGCCCCTCCCAAATCTAATGACCTCACATTTCAAAATGCAGTCACACCTGGCCAACAGTCCACCAAAGTCTTAACTCATCCCAGCATTAACCCAAAAGCCCACAGTTCAAAGTCTCATCTTAGACAAGACAAGTCCTTTCCACCTAGAAGCCTGTAAAATTAAAAGTAAGTTAGTTACTTCCAAGATACAATGGGGGTATAGGCATTGGATAAATGCTCCCATTCCAAAGGGGGAGAAATCGGACAAAACAAAGGGTTACAGACCCCATACAGGTCCAAAATCCACCAGGGTTGTCATTACATCTTGAAGTTCCAAAATAATCTCCTTTGACTCCATGTCCCATATGCAGGGCATGCCGATGCAAAGGGTGGGCTCCCATAGCCTTGGGCAGCTCTGCCCTGTGATTTGCAGGGTACTGCCCACCATCCTGGCTGCCTTCAAGGCTGGCATTGAGTGTTTGTGGCTTTTCCAGGCACACTGTGTAAGCTGTCAATGGATCTATCATTCTGGGGTCTGAATGATGGTGGCCCTCTTCTCACAGCCCCACTAGGCACTGCCCCAGTGGGGACTCTGTGTAGGGGCTCCAACCGACATTTCCCTTCTGCACTGCCCTAGCAGAGGTTCTCCACGAGGGCTCTGGCCCTGCAGCACACCTCTGCCTGGACATCCAGACATTTCTATACATTCTCTGAAATCTAGGCAGAGGTTCCCAAACCTCAGTTCTTCTGTGCACTTGCAGGATGAACACCACATGGCAGCTGCCAAGGGTTGGGGTTTGCACCTTCTGAAACAATGGCCAAAGCTGTATCTTTGTCCCTTTTAGCTACACCTGGAGCAACTAGGATGCAGGGCACCAATCTTAAGGCTGCACACTGCAAGGGGTCCCTGGACCTGGCCTGTAAAACCATTTTTTCCTCCTAAACCTCCAGGCCTGTGATGAGAGTGGCTGCCACCAAGATCTCTGACATGCCCTGGAGACATTTTCCCCATTGTCTTGGTGTTTAACATTTGGCTCCTCACTATTTATGCAAATTTCTACAGCAGGCTTGAATTTCTCCCCAGAAGATGGGTTTCTTTTTTGTTGCATCATTGGGCTGCAAAATTTCCAAACTCTTATGCTCTGCTTCCCTTTTAAACGTAAGTTGCAATTTCAGATTATCTCTCTCAAGTTCAAACTTCCACAGATCTCCAGGGCAGGGACAAAATGCCACCAGTCTCTTTTATAAAGCATATCAGGAATGACCTTTGCTGCTGTTCCCAATAAATTCCTCATCTCCATCTAAGACCACCTCAGCTAGGACTTTATCATCCACATCACTATCAGCATGTTGGTCAAAATCATTCAACAAGTCTCTAGGAATTTCCTAGGCCTAGATGCACATCTTCCCATCTTCTTCTGAACCCTCCGAATGGTTCCAAATTCTGACTGTTAACCAGTTCCAAAACTGCTTCCACATTTTTGGGTATCTTTATGGAAATATCCCACTCTCTCTGGTACCAATTTACTGTGTTAGTTAATTTTCACAACTGCTATAAAGAAATATCCAAGACCAAGTAATTTATAAAGGAAAGAGGTTTAATTGGCTTAACAGTTCTACATGGCTAAGGAGGCCTCAGGAGACTTATAATTATAAAAGAAAGTGAAAGGGAAGCAAGGACCTTCTTCACATGGCTGCAGGAGAGAGAAGTGCAAGCAGGGGAAATGCTAGATGCTTATAAACCATCAGATCTCATAGTAACTCACTCACTATGATGAGAACAGCATGGAAAGAACTGCCCACATGATCCTATCACCTCCCACCATATCTCTCCCATAACATGGGGATTACAACTCAAGATGAGATTTGAGTGGGGACATAGCCAAACCATATAATCCCCCTTCAGTTAAAAAGGCACTTTCACAAATTTTGCCACATGGTCATTTATAATTATCCCACCATAAGGGTATTGTTTCCAATATATGGATCAGGAATACACAAGTCAGATAAATACTTCACCAATGTACAAACATTACCAACCACATCTATAAATATTCCAATTCACATTCAGGAAGTCTGAGGCCGGATCTGAGAATTTACATTTCAAATATCCTCCCAGATACACTGAGGGTTGCTGGCCTGGAGACTACACTTTGGATTTAATATTAATATTAAAAAGAGGGTCCACAAATTACTCTCAGGTATTCTGGTAGTATATTCCATTTTTCCCCACAGCAAATTACTATTCAGTTCACGTGCTTATACCTACCATAATGTTTTATTGAAGTAGAAGTAATAATTTTGTACCACTATCTTCTGCGATGCTATTTTGTACTTATTATAAGTATTATTAGGTGTAAAACACAAATAGAACATTTATCTTACATAGTAGTGGTGTATGTGATTATAATGTATGAATGTAATATATACAGAGAGTGAGATATAATTCTTAGGTTCCTTTTTTATAGACAAAATGATATTTGATTTAAAGGTCATTGTCAGGTAGGCATGAGATTTAGGGATGCTACTATCTCTTCTCTTCATATTTCCATCTAGTTTTGAGTCTCACATTCGACCTATGCTTAGAGTGCAGAAAGTTGTGTCATTACAATGCAGTTACAGTCTCAAAAGTGCCACTCTCCTATTTGTTCCAAACTGTAGTTTAGTGCTACAATTGCTGACTTTACCTACAAAAATACATTGTTCTCCTGCCAGCACTGCAAATTCTAATGAGCAATGGACTGGTAACACCAAATTCCATTGTGAATTAGAATTGTCAGCACAGTTCTGATGGCTGAATCTCTGCAACTTGACGAAAAGTACTCATTGCTTCACTGTGAAGTAGAGAACTGTGTAGCTTAGGAAGACTGATTTTTGGATTGCAAACTCAGCTCATTAAGGGTAGATGGATGCTTCTGATTCAATGTACATAAAGTCAATGTCATCATTTTTATTTGCACTTTTTGAAACCAGAAAATGCATTTAAAAACACATTTTAAAAAAGTCATCAGTCACAATATTTGATTATCACAGCTTAGTGTAAATAATTTCATATATCCTTTTTATGCATCATTAATTTAACTGTTGCCAGATAAAATAATTAGATAATGGGCTCATACTCCATATCTTGGTTCAAAAATGATACAAAATGATAGCAAAGTGTTGTACACTCTCTTGAGAATGACATAATAGAAATAACTAAATATTGATTTTAACACAGCAGGTTTTACCAATATTCAATTATTCTAAAATTTGATCAATTTGAAGGCTATCAAAACAATGCCACAATGCTTTGCTGATCTTTATTTTAATTTTCAGTTATAAATTTAAAAAACTTACTTAGACCTCAAAATTATTTAGCCTATATGTGCAACTTGCTGTCCATTGCTGCAGAGTGCATTATTACAATGAAGTGACACCACATTTTCCTAATTTTAACCTGAAATCATACTCCCACATTTTATATCACATAGATATCCCACATGGTATATCACCTTTCAAATCCTTTCAAAAATGTCATGAACTTTTGTTTCACCTCTATCTGGAATGCCCTTTTCTGCCAGCTACATTTTCCTTCTTGTTTTTTACTAATTTTCTTATCTTGACATAATTGTAGATTCACATGTAGCTCTATGAAATAGTACAGAGAGATCTCATGTACCTTTTACTAAGTTCTCCCAATCTTGCAAAACATCTTTCAAAGCTTTAGTACAATACCACAACCAAAATCATGACATTGATAGAGGCAAGGTATGGAAAATACCATCAAAAGGATCTTTTATGCTTCTTTTTACAGCCATGACCACTTTGCTCCTCTCTTCCACCTAGGAATTATTTGTATGTTCTTCATTTTTGACAATTTTGTCATTTCAAGAATGTTACATATAAATTGAATCATGCAGTGTGTAATCTTTGATAATTTGCTTTTTTTCATTCAAAATAGCTCTCTGGAGACTTATAAGTTGTGGTATGTATCAATGCTTTGTTCTTTATATTGTTGAGTAGTACGCTTGATGTTTATTACTACAGAATGTTTATCCTTTCACCAGTTTCAAGGTGTATGGGTTAATTTCACCTTGGAATTATTGTGAATAAAACTGGTATGAGGCCAGACATGGTGGCTCATGCCTATAATACCAGCGCTTTGGGAGGCCAAGGTAGGCAGATCACCTGAGGGCAGGGGTTCAAGACCAGCCTCGCCAACAGGTGAAACCCCGTCTCTGCAAAAATCCACAAATTAGCCGGGCATGATGGTGGGTGCCTATAATCCTAGCTACTCGGGAGGGAGGCTGAGGCAGCAGAATCGCTTGAACCTAGGAGGTGGAGGCTGCAGTGAGCCAAGATCATGCCATTGAACTCCAGCCTGGGCAACAGAGCAAGATTCCGAAGAAAAAAAAACAAACAACACTGCTGTGAACATTTGCCTGTAAGTTTTTGTGTGGATGTAAGTTTTTGTGTGTCTGAAATATATCCCCAGGAGTCTAATTGTTGGATGATATAACAGTTGCATGCTTAGTTTTTTCAAAGCAACTGAAAAGTTGCTTTACATAGAACCTGTACCATTCTGTATTCCTATCAACAACCCAACAGCTTCTCTGAATCCATACTAGCATTTGGTGTTGTTGCTATGGTGTTTTAGTTTTATTTTTGTTTTTTAAGGACAAGTCCTCACTATGTTGTACAAGCTGGACTTGAACTGAGCTCAAACAATACTCCCTAGTAGCTGGGAATACAGGCATGAGCCATTATGCATGACCACTGTCACTATTTTTTCATTTTAGCCATTCTGATAAATATGCAATAATATCTATTACAGCTTTAGTTTAAATTTCCCTAACGGTTAATGATGTTTAACATCTTTTTATATATTTTATGCCATCTCTATGTCCTTCGGTGAATTACTGAAATATATGTCTGTGTCTTTGCCCATTTTCTGATTAAGTTGTTTAAATTTTTCTTTTCTATTTTCGAGTTTTAAGAGTTCTTTATATATTGTATATACTAGTCTTTTGGGTTTTTGTTGCCGTTGTTTGTAGAGACAGGTTTTCACCATGTTGCCCAGGCTGATCTCGAACTCCTGGGCTCAAGCAATCTGCCCACCTTGGCCTCCCAAAGTGCTGGGGTGACAGGAGTGAGCCACTGTGCCCAACCTATATACTAGCCTTTTGTTAGATATGCCATTTGCCAATATTTTCTCTGAGGTTATAGTTTTTCTTTTCGTCCTCTTACTGGGGTTTTTCAGAAAGCAAAGTTTATTTATTTACTTATTTATTTATGAGCTGGAGTTTCCTTCTTGTTGTCCAGGCTGGAGTGCAATGGCACAATCTCAGCTCACTGCAACCTCCACCTCCCGGGTTCAAATGATTCTCCTGCCTCAGCCTCCTGAGTAGCTGGGATTACAGGTTCCCACCACCATGCCTGGCTAATTTTATATTTTTCATAGAGACAGGCCATGTTGGCCAGGCTGGTCTTGAACTCCTGACCTCATGATCCACTGGCCTAGGCCTCCCAAAGTGCTGGGATTACAGTCATGAGCCACTGCACTCTGCTATAAATGTTTTCCTTTTATGGATCATGCTTTTGGTAGAAAGTCTTTTTGCCTAGACCTAAACACAAAACATTTTCCCCAAATTTTTTTTTTCCAAAAGTTTTAGAATTTTACATTTAAGCTTATATTTCATTTTTTACTGTATTTCTCAGGCATGATATTTCAGTCAAGGTTGTGTGTGCATGTGTATGTATGTGTGTGTGTGTGTGTGTGTGTGTGGTTTGTTTCTTGGCCATCCAATTGTTCTCACAGAATTAGTTGAAAAGGCTATCATTTCTCCATTGAATTGGATTTTCACCTTTGTCAAAAATCAGCTGGGCATATTTGTGTGGATTGATTTCAGGGTTTTCTATTCAGTTCTATTGAACTATGTGTCTATCTCTCCATAGTCTTGATTTCTCTAATTGTATAATAAATATTGAAGTAAGGTTGATTGATTCCCTCTGCTTATTTCTTCATTTTTCAAAATTGTCCTCATTATTCGAGTTCTTTCATCTTTCCATGTAAATTTTATAAGAATATTGTCTATAACTACAAGATATCTTGTTATAACAATATTGTCTATAACTGCAAGAATTTTGATAGGATTGTGTTAAACCTGAATATCAATTTGGGGAGAATTCATATATTTACTATGTTGTATCTACCAACTAATGAACATGGTATGTGTCTCTTTTCATTTAGATTTTGATTTCTTTCAGCAACATTTTAGCATAAAAATTCTATTTTTTTAATCTTTACAGTTAAGTATTCCATTTTTTCACCAATTATAAAGAGGATGATTTTTTAAAATTTGAATTTCCCCATGTTTATTGCTAGTATATGGGAATACTTTTTTTGCAAATTTATCTTGCATCCTATGATAATGATGAACTCAGATTTTACCTCATATCTAAAAGTTTTATTGTAGATTTCTTGGTGTTTTCTACACCAATAGAGAGTCATTTCATCTGTAAATGGAGAGAGTTTTATTTTTTCCTTTGTTATTTTTATGCTTTTCATTTCCTTTTCTTACTTTCTTGCACTTAAAGAATTTCCAGCCCAATATTGAATAAGCCTGGTGACTGACCTCAGAGGGAAAAAATTCATTATTATACCATTAAATATAATATGAACTATGTACTTTTTATAAGCACTCTTTATCACATTCTAAAAGTTTTCCTCTATTACTATATTCCTAAACTTCTCATTATTAAAAATTTTTGAATTTTCTCAAATACACTTCTGCACTAAATGACGTGCTTGTGAGATTTTTCCTTTTTTAGCTTGCTATTAGGATGGATTATAATAATCAATTTTTGGATATTAAACCAGTCTTGAATTGCTGTAATAAACTTTGCTTGGTCATGGTGTATAATTCTTTGATAAACTGATAAATTCATTTACTACTGTTTTGTTAAATATTTCCACATTTTTATTTATAAAACTATTGAGCTACAGTTTTATCTTTTTTTGGTAATGTCTTTGTCTGGATCTGGCATCGGGGTAATAATACCTTTATAAAATAAATTAGAAAGTATTCTCTTCTTTCATATTTTGTGGAAAATATTGTGTATACTTTGTTTTAATTCTTTAAATATTTTGAACAATTATTTAGTGAAATAATCAGGGCCTAGATATTTCTTTTGTGATAGTTTTTCAATTACAACACAATTTCCTCAATAGTTGTAGGGCTATTCCAATGATCTATTTTATATCATGTAGTTTTAATAGTTTATGTATTTCAGGAAATTGGTCCATTTTGTATAATTCACTTTGTGTGTGTGTGTGTACAGCTGTAGAGTTGTTCATGGAATTTTTAAATAATCTTTATCTTACTGGTTGATTTCATTTATATAAATTATAGAACAGATAAAACTACTATGGTGACAGAAATCAAATCAATGTTTTGCTTGGGAGAAAAGATGATCTACGAAGGGATACAAGGCAATTTCTCGGGTTTTTGTAAATGTGTATATTTTTACTATGGAGTTGTTAGCACAAATATATACATTATTAAAACACTGAACTGTACCCTTAAAATATGTGCATTTTCTTATAAGTAAATTATTCCTCAATAAATTATTTAGAAAGTAATGCTGTTAGAAATGTATATATGAGTCATTTTGCACATTTCTATTTTTATTGTAAATTGACAATTTATAAATGTAGAAATGTATGGGGTACAAAATAATGTTATAATTTATGAATACCATGTGCAATAATTAAATCATACTCATTAACATAACTATCACCTCACATACTTAACAGGTTTTGTTGTGAAAATTTTTGAAATTTACTCTCCTAGCAATTTTAAAATTTATCATATGCTGTTATTAATTACATTCAAGATGCTATACAATGTGACTCAAAAAATAAAAATATATTCCTACAACCTAATGGACATTTTATACCCTTTGACCATAGTGTGCACTCCCATCACCTCTAGCCTCCATAACAACCATTCTACCCTCTGCTACTATGAGACTGTTTTACATTCTACATATAAATGAGAACATGTACTTTGCCTCCTTTCTAATGGGGTTGTTTTCTTTCTTGTAAATTTGTTTAAACTCTTTATAGATTCTGGACATTAGACCTTTGTCAGATGCATAGTTTGCAAATATTTTCTCCCATTTTATAGGTTGTCTGTTTACTCTGTTGATAGTTTCTTTTGCTGTGCAGAAGCTCTTTAATTAGGTCCCATTTATCAATTTTTGTTTCTGTTGCAATTGTTTTTGACTTCTTTGTCTTGAAATTTTTGCCAGAGTCCATTTCCAGAATGATATTGACTAGGTTATCTCCCAGAATTTTTACAGTTTCGAGTTTTACGTTTAAGTCTTTAATCCATCTTGAGTAGATTTTTATACATGGTGTAAGAAAGGGGTCCAGTGTTGATAGTCTGCATATAGTTAGCCATTTATCCCAGCACCATTTAGTGAATAGGGAATCCTTTCCCCATTGCTTGTTTTTGTTGACTTTGTTGCAGATCAGATAGTTGTAAGTGTGTTATCTTATTCTAGTCTTTATTCTGTTCCAATGTGTTTGTCTTTGTGCCAGTATATTGCTGTTTGAGTCATTGTAGCCTTGTAGTATAGTTTGAGGTTAAATAATGTGACACCTTCAGCTTTGTTCTGTTTGCCTAGAATTGACTTGGCTATTCAGGCTCTTTTTTGATTCCATAAGAGTTTTAGAATTGTTACTTCTAATTGTGTAAAGAATGTCATTGGTAGTTTGATAGGATTAGCACTTAATCTGTAGATTGCTTGGGGAAGTGTGGACATTTTAACAATGTAATTCTTCCTATCCATGAGCATGGAATGCTTTTCTGTTTGTATCATCTCTGATTTCCTTAAGTAGTGCCTTGTAATTATGATTGTAGAGGCCTTTCCCCTCTCTAGTTAGCTCTACTTATAGGTATTTTATTCTTTTGTGAATGGGACTGTATTCTTCATTTGGTTTTCAGCTTGGATATTGTTGGTGTGTAGAAATGCTATTGATTTTTGTACATCGATTTTGTATCCTGGAACATTATTAAGTTGTTCTTCAGATCTAGGAGCTTTTGGGCAGAGACTATGGGGTTTTCTAGGTATAGAATAATATCATCTGCAAATAGAGATAGTTTAACCTCCTCTCTTCCTATTTGGATGACTTTTATTTCTTTCTCTTGACTGATTGCTCTAGCCAGAACTTTCAACACTATGTGGAATATTAGTGCTTAGAGTGGGCATCCTTACATGGTTTCAGTTCTCAAGGGAAATGCTTCCAGCTTTTTGCCATTTAGTATTATATTGGCTGTGAGTTTGTCACAAATGATTCTTATTACTTTGAGATATACTCCTTCAGTGCCTAGTTTGTTGAGGGTTTTAACCTGAAAGGGTTCTGAATTTTATTGAAAGTCCTTCTTGTATCTATTGAGATGATCATGTGTTTTTCATTTTTAGTTCTGTTTATGTGATGAATCACATTTACTGATTTGCATACATTGAACCAAACTTGCATCCCAATGATAAGGTCTACTTGATCATGGTGGATTAGCTTTTTGATGTGCTTCTGGATTCCATTTGCTAGTATTTTGTTGAGGATTTTTGCATCTATGCGCATCAGGGATATTGGCCTGAAATTTTCTTTTTATGTTATGTCTCTGCCAGGTTTTAGTATCAGGATGATGATGGACTCATAGAATGAGTTAGGGAGGAGTATCTCCCTCCACTTCAGTGTTTTGGAATAGTTTCAGTAGGAATAATACCAGCTCTTCTTTGTACTTCTAGTATAATTCAGCTGTGAATCTGTTGATTGACTTTTTTTTGGTTAATAGGCTATTTATTAGTGATTCAATTTTGATACTCATTATCAGCCTGTTGAGGGATTTAATTTCTTTTGGTTTCAATCTTGACAGGTTGTATATTTCCAGGAATTTATCAATTTCCTCTAGGTTTACTAGTCTGTGTGCATAAAGGTGTTCACAGTCATCACTGAGGTTTTTTTTTTTTTTTTTTTAATTATTTCTATGTGGTTGGTGGGATTGTCCTTGTTGTCATTTCTAATTGTGTTTATTTGGATCTTCTTTCTTTTTTTCTTTATTAATGTAGCTAATGGTCTGTCAATCTTATTTCTTCTTTCAAAAACTACCAATGTGTTGATCTTTTCTATGGCTTCTTGTATCTCAATTTCCATCAGTTCAGCTCTGGTTTTGGTTATTTCTTTTCTTTTGCTATCTTTGGGAGGGGTTTTCTTTTGCTTCTCTAGTTACTCTATGTATTAGTCTGTTTTCATGCTGCTGATAAAGACATACACAAGACTGGGTAATTTATAAAGAAGAAAAGATTTCATGGACTCAAAGTTCCATGTGACTGTGGAAGCCTCACAATCATGGAAGAAGGAAAAAGGCACGACTTACATGGGGGCAAACAACAGAGAACTTGTGCAGGGAATCTTTTCTTTATAAAAACCATCAATCTCATGAGACTTATTCACTATCTTGAGAACAGCATATGAAGGACCTGTGCCCATGATTCAATTACCTCCCACCAAGTCCCTTCAATGACACATGGGAATTGTGGGAGCAACAATTCAAGATGAGATTTGGGGACACAGCCAAACCATATCATTCTGCCCTTGAGCCCTCCCAAATCTCATGTCCTCACATTTAAAAACCAATTATGCCTTCCCAACAGTCCCCCAAAGTCTTAACTCATTTTAGCATTAACTCAAAAGTCCATAGTCCAAAGTCTCATCTGAGATAAGGCAAGTCCCTTCTACCTATGAGCCTGTAAAATGAAAAGCAAGTTAGTTACTTCCTAGATACAATGTGGTTACAGGCATTGGGTAAATACAGCCATTCCAAATGGGAGAAAGTGGCCAAAGCAAAGGGGCTACAGGCTCCATGGAAGTCCAAAATCCAGTGGCGCAGTCAATTCTTAAAGCTCCAAAACGATCTTTTTTGACTCCATGTCTCACATCCAGGTCATGCTGATGCATGAGGTGGGTCCACCCCTGTGACTTTGCCAGGTACAACCTCCCTCCCAGCAGCTTTCATGAGCCAGCATTGAGGGTCTGCAACTTTTCCAGGTGCATGGTGCAACCTGTCATTGGACCTATAATTCTGGGTCTGGAAGATGGTGGCCTTCTATTCACAGTTCCACTAGGAAGTGCCCCAGTGGGGACTCTGGATTGGGACTTCAACCCCATATTTTCCTTCATGTACTGCCCTATCAGATCTTGTGAGACTTATTAATTATTATGAGAACAACACAATAAAGACCCCCTCCATCGTTTAACTATCTCCCACCATGTTGCTGCTGTGACACATGGGAATTGTGGGAGCGACAATTCAAGATGAGATTTGGGTGGGGACACAGACAAACCATAGCATTCTAGCTGTGACGTTAGGTTGTTAATCTGAGATCTTTCCAACTTTTTGATGTGGGCATTTAGTGCTGTAAACTTTCCTCTTAACACTGTTTTTCTTGTTTTCCAGATATTTTGGTATGTTATATCTTTGTTCTCATTAATGTCAAGGAATTTATTGATTTCTGCCTTAATTTCATTGTTTACCCTAAAGTCATGTAGGAGCAGGTTATCTAATTTCCATGTAAATATGGTTTTGAGTGATTTTTTTGTATTGATTTCTATTTGTATTGCACTGGGGTCAGTGAGTGTGTTTGGTATGATTTCAGTTTTTCTGAATTTGCTGAGGGTTATTTTATGGGTGATTGTCTGGATGATTTCAGATTATGTATCATGTGCAGATGAGAAGAATGTATATTCTATTGTTTTGCTGTGAGGAGTTATATAGATGTCTCTTAAGCCCATTTGGTCATGTGTCAAGTTGAGGTTCCAAATATCTTCAATAGTTGTATGTCTCAATGATCTGCCACTCGGTTGTTAAAATCTCCCACTATTATTGTGTGTCTATCTTAGCCTTTCTGTAGGTCTCTAAGAACTTGCTTTATGAATCTAGGTGCTCTTGAGTACATATATATTTAGGTGTTCTTTTTTAACTGAAGCCTTGCCATTATGTAATGCTCTTCTTTGTCTTTTTTGATAATTTTTGGTATCAAAATTAAAGTGTGTTTTGTCTGAAATTAGAAAAGCAACTCTTGCTTTTTTCTATTTTCCATTTGCTCAGTAGATTTTTCTCCTTTGAGTTGATGGGTGCCATTGCATATGAGATGAATCTCTTAAAGACAGTATAGCATTGGCTCTTGTTTCTTTATCCATATTGCCACTCTTTGCCTTTTAATTGGGATATTGAAGCAATTTACAGTCAAGGTTAGTATTGATTTGTGTGGATTTGATCCTGACATTGTGTTGTTAGCTGGTTATTATGCAAATTTAATTGTGTAGTTGCTTTATATTTAATATTATCAATGGTCTATATAGTTAGGTATGTTTTTTCTGTGGCCAGTAATATATTTCCTTAGCATTTGTCTGAAAAGGATTTTATTTCTCCTTTACTTACGAAGATTAGTTTGGCTGGATATAAATTTTTAAATTGGAATTTCTTTTCTTTGAGAATGCTGAATATAGGCCCCCAATCTCTTGTGGGGTTTCTGCTGAAAATTCCACTGTTAGTCTGATGGTGTTCCCTTTGTAGATGATCTGCTCCCTGTTTCTCACTGCCTTTAACATTTTTTCTTTCTTTTTAAACTTGCAGAATCTGGTGACTATGTGTCTTGGGGATGGCCACCTTGGATAGTGTCCTCTACATTTCCTGAATTAGAATTCAGGCCTCTCTAGTGAGGTCGGGGGGAATTTTCATGGATTATACCTTTAAATATATTTTCCAAGTTGCTTGCTTTTCCTCCCTCTCTTTCAGGGACATCAATAAGTCATATATTTGGTCTCTTTATATAATTCCATATTTCTCACAAGTTTTATTAATTTTCCTTTATTGTTTCTTCTTCACTTTTTCTGCCTGAGTTATTCTGGAGAACCAATGTGCAAGCTCTGAGATTCTTTCTTTAGCTTGGTCAATTCTACTGTTAATATGTGTGATTATATTATGGAATTCTTGAAGTGTGTTTTTTAGCTTTATCATATCAGTTTTGTTCTTTTTTAAAAAAGCCATTTTGTCCTTTATCTCCTTCATCATTTTAATATGTTCTTTATATTCCTTGTATTGGGTTTTGCCCTTCTCCTGGATGCAGATAATCTTTGTTTCTACTAATATTATGAATTCAATTTCTATTATTTCAGTCATTTCAGCCCAGTTAAGAACTGGGAAACTACTGTGAGTGTTTGAAAGTAGGAAAACACTCTGGCTTGTTGAGTTGCCAGTGTTCTTGTGTTGGTTCTTTGTCATTTGTGTGGGTTGAAGTTCCTTCAATCTTTGAAATTGCTATCCTTTATTTGTTTGTTTGGTTTGGTTTGTTTTTGTTTTGTTTTTATTTTTGCTTCTGTTTTCTTTGACGCCCTGAGGGATTTCATTGTGGTATAAGGTGGGTTCAGTTGACTGTTTATTTCTGGAAGATTTTAGGGGCTAACGCTCAACTTGGCCCACCTGGTCTGTGTGCACTAACTCTGGGAGGCTGGTACCAGACCCCCAGCTTTGTTATCTAGCCCCATTAGGAACCTGCTGTACTGGAAGGACTGAGTTGTTCCCAGTCTCTCGGCCACCACACTCTGATGGGTGCTTCCAGCCAAAGCACTCTATTGGGACAGTGGCAGCAAGATACATGCTTGCTCACATATTGCCAACAGCCATGACAGCACTGAAGGGTGCATACACATTGGCTCTAAGTGTATATCTGTTCACAAGTAGAAAGACTGTCATAAGCCATGGCACCTCTGCCACTTCTGCACCCATCCTATGCCAGTCCCCATCATAGCCATTTGTCCGTGCCTACTGCAGCTGCTATGTCTGCCAGTCTCTGCCACAGCCACCATGTGGGCCAGTAGCCACCTCAGTCATCTGCAGATATTTCCCATCCTGTATTTTATTTGTGCAATTATCTGTTGATAGACAAAACTTGGCTACTGTAAATAGTGCTGCAATTAACATGAGCATGTAGATATTTTTTTGAGAAACTGAGTTCAAGTGTTTTGGGTAAATTCCAGGAGTGAGATTTCTGGGTCATATGGCAATTCTATTTTCAGTTTTTTGAGAAACTTCCTTAATATTTTCCATAATGGCTATACTAATTTTATTCCAATCAACAACATGCAACGTTACCTTTTCTCCATATCCTTGCCAACACTTATCTTTCAGTTTTTTGTCAGTATCTGGCAAGTATGAGATGATATCTCATTACAGTTTTAATTTGTATTTCCTTAGGGATTGTAAATGTTGAGCATTTTAAAAAATATTTGCTGAACATTTGTATGTTTTATTTTCAGAATTATTTATTCAGATCCCTTGCATATTTTTAAATATTTTTTCTTTTTCATTCTTGTTTTCTTTTGTTTTCTTGCTATTGAGTTATTTGAACTCTTTGCTATTTAGTTGTTAATATTATAAATATTAACTCATTTTATGTATGACTTGCAAATATTTTTTCCCTATCCATAGGTTGTCTTTGCAAACAGTTAATAATTTCTTTTACTGTGCATAGCTTTTCAGTTTGATGTAATCCTATTTGCCTATCTTTGTTTTTGTTGTGTGCACTTTTGGGGCCAAATTTAAAAAAAAAAAAAAAGGAATACACCAATGTCATGTATTTTTTTCCCGTATTTTCTTCTAGTAGTTCTAGAATATCTGGTCTTACTTTTAAGCTTTTAATCCCGTTTGAGTTAATATTTGCACATGGTGTTAAATAAAGAGCCAATTTCATTCTTCTGCTTCTGGAAGTTTAGTTTTTCAATCACCATTTATTGAAAAGACTCTCCTTTTCCCCTTGTATATTCTTGACATTTTTGTTGAAATTTGACTATATGTATAGGTTTATTTCTGGGCTATGTTGTTCCATAGATTGAAGTGGTTTTTCATTTTTATTTTTTTTTGCCATTTTGCCATTTTTTGCCATGCTGTTTTAGTTACTATAGCTTTGTATCATAGTTTGAAATCAGGTAGTGTGATTCTTCCAGCTATGTTATTTTTGTTCATAATTGTCTCAAATATTTGGGAATTTTTGTGGTTCAATATAAATTTTAGGATTTCTTTTTCTATTTCTATGAAAATAATATTAGAATTTTGATAAGGATTGCATTGAATCTGTAGATTGCTTTGAGTAGAATAAATGTTTCAACAATATTAATTTATCTGATCCATGAACATGGGATATCTTTCTTTTTATTTATGTCTTCTTCAATTTCTTTTATCAGGATCTTGTATTTTTTAGTGTACAGGTCTTTATGTCCTTCGTTAAACTTATTCCTAAGTATTTAATTTTTTAAGTGTTGTAAACAGAATTGTTCTCTTGATTTCTTTTTCAAATAGTTTTTTGTTCATGTATTAAAACACTGTTAATTATTGTGTGTATATTTTGTACCCTACACATTTACTGTGTTGGTTTATTAGATCTATCAGTTTTTTGGTGGCAGTTGTAGGATTTTTTTGTGTATAAGATTACATCACCAGCAAAAACTGACAATTTCACCTTATCATTTTCTATTTGAATGCCTTTTATTTTATTTTCTTGCCTCATTATTCTGGCAAGAACTTCTATACTATGAATAGAAGAAACAAGAGAGAGCATTCTTGTTTTGCTCCAGATCTTAAAGGCTTTCAATTCTTCACTGTTTAGTAAGTGTTAACTGTGTGATTATCTTATGTGACCATTACTGTGTTAAGATAGAGTCTTTCCATACGTAATTTGATACAAACTTATATTTCTTCTATATATAATTTCTTCTGTACATAGATTTTTTTCTATACAAAGTTTGGTGAGAGTTTATATCATGAAAATAAGTTAAATATTGTCAAATGCCCTTTCTGCATCTAATGAGATGATCATATTGCCTTTGTCCTTCATTCTGTTAATGTAATATATTTGTGGGATCTGTGCTTATATATTTTGTTGCATTTTTGATATTATACATTTATGTATTTTCTGTATTTTTTGGTAATTCTTATTTAAAAATTTTTAATTTTTTTATTCCTTTATTTCAATAGGTTTTGGGGAAATAGGTGGTGTTTGGTTACATGAATAAGTTCTTTAGTGGTGATTTCTAAGATTTTGGTGAACCTATCTCCCAAGCAGTGTACACTGTACCCAATGTGCAGTATTTTATCTCTCATCAACTACCAGCCTTTTGCCCAAGTCCCCAAACAAAGTTCAATGTACCATTCTTATGCTTTTGCATCCTCATAGCTTGACTCCCACATATGAGTGAGAATATACA
Source organism: Papio anubis (assembly GCF_008728515.1). Lineage (NCBI taxonomy): Eukaryota > Metazoa > Chordata > Mammalia > Primates > Cercopithecidae > Papio > Papio anubis. The sequence continues at coordinate 100,820,437 of NC_044987.1, forward strand.
ATGTTTGATTTTCCATTCCTGAGTTACTTCACTTAGAATGATAGTTTCCAATTCCATCCAGGTTGCTGCAAGTGTCATTATTTTCATTATTTTATTTCTTTTTATGGCTGAGTAGTATTTTCATGATAGTAGTAGTAGTAATATTCCACATTATCTTTATTCACTCATTAATTGATGGGCAATGGGATTGGTTCCATATTTTTGCAATTACAAATTGTGCTGCTATAAACGTGGTTGTTCAAGTATCTTTTTCATATAATGACTTCTTTTCCTCTGGGTAGATACCAGGTAATGGGATTGCTGGGTCAAATGGGAGATCTACTTTTAGCTCTTCAAGTCTTTTTCATATAAAGACTCCTCCTTTCTCTGGGTAGATGCCAGGTAGTGGGATTGCTGGATCAAATGGTAGATCTACTGTTACTTCTTTAAGGAATCTCCACAATGTTTCTCATACTGGTTGCACTAGTTTACATTTCCACTAACAATGTAGAAGTGTTCCTTTTTAACTGCATCCATACCAATATCTGCTATTTTTTTCAAGGTTTAATTGCCTTTTAATTGACTTATCTCTTAATTCCATATATATATATACACACACACACACACACATATAAAGTATATATAAGTATATATATATACACACTTTAAGTTCTGGGATACATGTGCAGAATCTGCAGGTTTGTTACATAGGTATACATGTGTCATGGTGGTTTGCTGCACCCATCAACTCGTCATCTACATTAGGTATTCCTCCTAATACTATCCCTCTGCTTGTCCCCCAACCCCTGACAGGCCCCAATGTGTGATGTTCCCCTCCCTGTGCCCATATGTTATTTTTTTAAATCCCACTTATGAGTGACAACATGCGGTGTTTGGTTTTCTGTTTCCGTGTTAGTTTGCTGAGAATGATGGTTTCCAGCTTCATCCATGACCCTGCAAAGAATATGAACTCATTCTTTTCCATGGTTGCATAGTATTCCACGACATATATTTGCCAAATTTTATTTATCCAGTCTAACATTGATGGGCATTTGGGCTGATTCCAAGTCTTTGCTATTGTGAACAGTGCTGCAATAAACATATGTGTGCAAGTAACATTATAATAGAATGATTTATAATCCTTTGGGTATATACCCAGTAATGGGGCTGCTGGGTCAAATGGTATTTTTAGTTCCAGATCCTTGAGGAATTGCCATACTGTCTTCCACAACGGTTGAACTAATTTATACTCCCACCAACAGTATAAAAGTGTTCCTATTTCTCCACATCCTCTCCAGCATCTGTTATTTCCTGACTTTTTAATGATCGCCATTCTTACTGGCGTGAGATGGCATTTCATTGTGGTTTTGATTTGCATTTTTCTAATGACCAGTGGTGATGAGTGTTTTTTCATGTTTCTTGGCCACATAAACGTCTTCTTTTGAAAAGTATCTGTTCATATCCTTCACTCACTTTTTGATGGAGTTGTTTTTCTTATAAATTTGTTTAAGTTTCTTGTAGATTCTGAATATTATCCCTTTGTCAGATGGATAGATTGCAAAAATCATCTCCCATTCTGTAGGTGGTCTTTTCACTCTGACAAAAGTTTCTTTTGCTGTGCAGAAGCTCTTTAGTTTAATTAGATCCCATTTGTCAATTTTGGCTTTGTTGACTGCTTTTTAGTCATGAAGTCTTTGCGTATGTCCTGAATGGTATTGCCTAGGTTTGCTTCTAGGGTTTTAATGGTTTTAGGTCTAATGTTTAAATCTTTAATCCATCTTGAGTTAATTTTTGTATAAGATATAAGGAAGGGGTCCAGTTTCAGCTTTCTGCATATGACTGTCCAATTTTCCCAACACCATTTATTAAATAGGGGATCCTTTCACCATTGCTTGTTTTTGTCAGGTTTGTCAAAGATCAGATGGTTGTTGATGTGTGGTGTTATTTCTGAGTCCTCTGTTTTGCTTCATTGGTCTATATATCTGTTTTGGTAACAATACCATGCTGTTTTGGTTAATGTAGCCTTGTAGTATAGTTTGAAGTCAGATAGTATGATGTCTCCAGCTTTGTTCTTTTTACTTAGGATTGTCTTGGCTATGTGGGCTCTTTTTTGGTTCCACATGAAATTTAAAGTAGTTTTTTCCAATTCTGTGAAGAATGTCAATTGCAGCTTGATGGGAATAGCATTGAATCTATAAATTACTTTGGGCAGTATGGTCATTTCCATGATAATGATTCTTCCTATCCATGAGCACAGAATGTTTTTCCATGTTTGTGTCTTCTCATATTTCCTTGAGCAGTGATTTGTACTTTTTGAAGAGGTCCTTCGCATCCCTTGTAAGTTGTATTCCTAGGTATCTTATTCTCTTTGTAGCAATTCTGAATCAGAGTTTGCTCATTATTTGGCTCTCTGTTTGTCCATTATTGGTGTATATGAATGCTTGTGATTTTGCACATTGATTTTGTGTCCCGAGACTTTCCTGAAGTTGCTTTTCAGCTTAAGGAGATTTTGGGCTAAGACAACAGCGTTTTCTAAATACACAATCATGTCATCTGCAAACAGAGATCATTTGACTTCTTCTCTTCCTATTTGAATATCTTTATTTCTTTTTCTTGCCAGATTGCCCTGGCCAGAACTTTCAACACTATGTTGAATAGGAGTGGTGAGAGAGGGCATCCTTGTCTTATGCCAGTGTTCAAAGGGAATGCTTCCAGCTGCTGTCCATTCGGTATGATATTGGCTGTGGGTTTGTCATAAATAGCTCTTATTATTTGAGATATGTTCCATCAATACCTAGCTTATTGAGTGTTTTTAGCTTGAAGGGGTGTTGAATTTTATTGAAGGTCTTTTCTCCATCTATTGAGATAATTATGTGGTTTTGGCCATTGGTTCGGTTTATGTGATGGATTACGTTTATTGATTTGCATATGTTAAACCAGCCTTGCATCCCCAGGATGAAGCCAACTTGACCGTGGTGGATAAGCTTTTTAATATGCTGCTGGACTCAGTTTGCCAGTATTTTATTGCGTATTTTTGCATCAATGTTCATCAGGAATATTGGCCTGAAATTTTCTTTTTCTTTTGTGTCTCTGCCAGGTTTTGGTATCAGAATGATGCTGCCCCCATAAAAAGAGTTAGGGAGGAGTCCCTTGTTTTCTATTGTTTGGAATAGTTTCAGAAGAAATGGTACCAGCTCCTCTTTGTACCTCCGGTAAAATTTGGCTGTGAATGTGTCTGGTCCTGGGTTTTTTTTTGTTTTTTTTTTTTTTTTTTTTTTGGTTAATAGGCTATTAATTACTATCTCAATTTCAGAACTTGTTATTAGTGTATTCAGCAATTTTACTTCTTCCTGGTTTAGTCTTGAGAGGGTGTATGTGTCCAGGAATTATCCATTTCTTCCAGATTTTTTAGTTTATTTGCGTACAGGTGTTTATAGCATTCTCTGATGGTAGTTTGTATTTCTGTGGGATCAGTGGTGATCTTCCCTTTATCATTTTTTATTGTATCTATTTGATTCTTCTCTCTTCTCTATTAGTCTGGCTAGTGGTCAATTTATTTTGTTAATCTTTTTAAAAAACCTCTATTAATTGATTTTCTGAAGGTTTTTTCATGTCTGTATCTCCTTCAGTTCTTCTCTGATCTTAGTTATTTCTTGTCTTCTGTTAGCTTTTGAATTTGTTTGCTCTTGCTTCTCTAGTTCTTTTAATTGTGATGTTAGGGTGTCAATTATACACCTTTCCCACTTTCTTCTGTGGGCATTTAATGCTATAAATTTTTCTCCAAACACTGCTTTAGCTGTGTGCCAGCGATTCTTGTATGTTGTGTCTTTGTTGTCACTGATTTCAAAGAACTTATTTCTGCCTTAATTTTGTTGTTTATCCAGTAATCATTCAGGAGTAGGTTGTTCAATTTCCATGTAGTTGTGCAGCTTTTAGAGAGTTTCTTCATCCTATGTCCTAATTTTATTGCACTGTGGTCTGTTTGTTATGATTTCTATTCTTTAGCATTTGCTGAGGTGTGTTTTACTTCCAATGATGTGGTCAATTTTAAAATAAGTGTTATGTGGTGCTGAGAAGAATGTATATTCTGTTGATTTGGGGTGGAGAGTTCTGTAAACATCTATTAGGTCCCCTTGGTCCAGAGTTGAGTTCAAGTCCTGAATATCCTTAATTTTCTGTCTTGTTGATATGTCTAATATTGACAATGGGTTGTTAAAGCCTCCACTATTATTGTGTGGTAATTAAGTCTCTTTGTGGGTCCCTAAGAATTTGCTGTATGAATCTGGGTGCTCCTGTATTGGGTGCATATATATTTAGGACAGTTAGCTCTTCATGTTAAATTGATCCCTTTACCATTATGTAATGCCCTTCTTTGTCTTTTTTGATATTTGTTTGTTTAAAGTCTGTTTTATCAGAGACTAAGATTACAACTCCTCCTTTTTTTTGCTATCCATTTGCTTGGCAAATATTCCTCCATCCTTTTATTTTGAGCCTTTATGTGTCTTTGCACGAGAGATGGGTCTCCTGAATACAGCACACCGATGGGTCTTGACTCTTTATCCAATTTGCCAGTCTGTGCCTTTTAATTAGGGCATTTAGCCTGTTTACATTTAAGGTTAACATTGTTATGTGTGAATTTGATCCTGTCATTATGATGTTAGCTGGTTATTTTGCCCATTAGTTGATGCAGTTTCTTCACTGTGTCAATGGCCTTTACATCTTGGTTTGTTTTTGCAGTGGCTGGTACCAGTTTTTTCTTTCCATATTTAGTGCTTCTTTCAGGAGTTCTTGTAAGGCAGGCCTGGTGGTGACAAAATTCATCAACATTTGTTTGACTATAAAGGATTTTATTTATCCTTCGCTTACAAAGTTTAGTTTGGATGGATATGAAATTCTGGTTTGAAAATTCTTATCTTTAAGAATGTTGAATATTGGCCCCCATTCTCCTCTATCTTGTAGGGTTTCTGCAGACAGATCCACTGTTAGTCTGATGGGCTTCCCTTTGTGAGTAGCCCAGTCTTTGTGGGTAACCCAGTCTTTCTCTTTGGCTGCCCTTAACATTTTTTCCTTCATTTCTACCTTGGTGAATCTGATGATTATGTTTCTTGGTGTTGCTCTTCTTGAGGAATATCTTTGTGATGTTCTCTGTATTCCCTGAATTTGAATGTTGGCCTGTCTTGCTAGTTTGGGGAGGTTCTCCTGGATAATATTCTAAAGTGTGTTTTCCAAATTGGTTCCATTCTCCTTGTCACTTTTAGGTACACCAATGAAACACAGGTTTGGTCTTTTCACATAGTCCCATATCTCTTGGAGGCTTTATTTGTTCCTTTTAACTCTTTTTTCTCTAATATTTTCTTCATGCTTTATTTCATTAAGTTGATCTTCAGTCTCTGATATCCTTTCTTCTGCTTGATTGATTCAGCTGTTGCTACTTGTGTATGCTTCATGAAGTTCTCGTACTATGTTTTTCAGTTCCATCAGGTCATTTATGTTCTTCTATAAACTGGTTATTCTAGTTAGCAATTCCTCTAACCTTTTTTCAAGGTTCTTAGTTTTCTTGCATTGGGATAGAACATGCTCCTTTAGCTCAGAGGAGTCTGTTATTACCCACCTGCTGAAGCCTACTTCTGTCAATTTGTCAAACTCATTCTCTGTCCAGTTTTGTTCTCTTGCTCATGAGGAGTTGTGATCCTTTTGAGGAAAAAAGGCATTCTGGTTTTTTGAATTTTTACCTTTTCTGTATTGGTTTTTCCTCATCTTCGTGCATTATCTACCTCTGATTTTTGCTGTTGGTGACCTTCGGATGGAGTTTTTCTGTGGTCATCCTTTTTGATGATGTTATAATGTTGATGCTTTTCTTTTCTGTTTCTTAGTTTCCCTTCTAACAGTCAGGCTCCTCTTCTGCAGGTCTGCTGGAGTTTGCTAGGGGTGCACTCCAGACCCTGTTTGCCTGGGTATCACCAGCAAAGGATGCAGAACAGCAAAGGATGCAGAACAGCAAAGATTGCTGTCTGCTCCTTTCTCTGGAGGCTTTGTCCCAGAGGGGCACCTGCCAGATGCTAGATAAAACTCTTTGGTATGAGGTATCTGTTGACCCCTGCTGGGAGGTATCTCCCCATCAGGAGGCACAGGGGTCAGGGACCCACTTGAGGAGAAAGTCTGTCCCTTAGCAGAGCTCAAGCACTGTGCTGGGAGATCTGCTGCTCTCTTCAGAGTAGGCAGGCAGGAATGTTTAAGTCTGCTGAAGCTGCGCCCACAGCCACTCCTCCCCGCAAGTGCTCAGTCTCAGGAAGATGGGAGTTTTATTTATAATCCCCTCAGGATGATGCCTTTTTTTCAGAGACGCCCTGTCCAGTGAGGAGAAATCTAAAGAGGAAGTCTGGCTACAGTGGCTTTGCTGCACTGCAGTGGGCTCCACCCAGTCCCAACCTCCCAGTAGCCTTGTCTACACTGTGAGGGGAAAACCACCTACTCAAGCCTCAGTAATGGTGGACATCCTTCCCCTCACCAAGCTTGAGCATCCCAGGTCGACTTCAGAGCTGCTGTGCCTGGCAGCAAGAATTTCAAGCCAGTGGATCTTAGCTTGCTGGGCTCCATGTGGGTGGGATCCACTGAGCAAGACCACTTGGCTCCCTGGCTTCAGCCCCCTTTCCAGGGGAGTGAACGGTTCTGTCTCACTGGTATTCCAGGCACTTCTGGGGTATGGAAAAAAAAAAAAAAAAAAAAACTCCTGTAGCTAGCTTTGTGTCTGCCCAAATGGCTGCCCAGTTTTGTGCTTGAAACCCAGGGTCATTGTGGTATAAGTATGCAGGGGAATCTTCTGGTCTTTGGGTTGCAAACACTGTGGGAAAGGAGTAGTATCTTGGCCAGATAGCACAGTCCCTCCTGGCTGGTCCCTCACAGCTTCCCTTGGCTAAAGGAGAGAGTTTCCTGACCTCTTGCACTTCCTGGGTGAGGCAATGCCCCACCCTGCTTCTGCTCACCCTCCATGGGCTGCACCCATCGTCTAGCTAGTCCCAATGAGATAAACTGGATACCTCAGTTGGAAATGCAGAAATCACCTGCCTTCTGCATTGGTCTTGCTGGGAGCTGCAGACCAGAGCTGTTCCTATTTGGCCATCTTGCCCGGACTTTTCATTTTTTGATTATGGCCATTCTTGCAGAAGTGAGGGGGTATCACATTTCAGTTTTGATTTGCATTTCCCTGATAATTAGTGATGATGAGCATTTTTCCATATGCTTGCTGGCCATTTGTACATCTCCTTTTGATAACTGTCTGTCCTGAGCACACTTTTTGATGGAATTATTTTTTTTGCTTGTTTATTTGTTTGAGTTTTTTTGTGGATGGCATCCAAATCAGTAAAGATGAAGTCAAACTATCACTATTTGTTGATGATATGATCATATACCTAGAAAACCATAAAGACTCATCTAAAAAGCTCCTAGAACTGGTAAGTTAATTCAGCACAGTTTCAAGATACAAAATTACTGCATGCAAACAAATAGCTCTGCTTAACACCAACAGCAACCAAGCTGAGTATCAAATCAAGAACTCAATCCCTTTCACAATAGCTGCAAGAAAAAAATAAAGTAAAATAATTAGAAATATACCTAACCAGGAATGTAAAAGACCTCTACAATGAAAACTACAAAACACTGCTGAAAAGAAATCATGGATGATACAAACAAATGGTAACATATCCCTTGTACAGTTATGAGTAGAATTAATATTGTGAAAATAACCATACTGCCAAAAGCACTCTTCAAATTCAATGCAATTCTCATCAAAATACCACCATCATTCTTCACAGAACTAGGAAAAATAATCCTAAAATCCATTTGGAGCCTAAAAAGTGCCTGAATAGTCAAAGCAAGACAAATGAAAAAAGAACAAATCTGGAGGCATCAACTCAACTTCAAACTATACTATAAGGCCATAGTCACCAAAACGGCATGGTACTAGTATAAAAATAGGCACATAGACCAATGGAACAGAACAGCAAACCCAGAAATAAAGTCAAATCCTTACAGCCAATGATCTGTGACAAAGCAAACAAAAACACAAAGTGGGGAAAGGATACCCTAATTCAACAAATGGTGCCAGGATAACTGACAAGCCACATGGAGAGGAATGAAACGGAATTCTCATCTCTCACCTTATACAAAAATCAACTCAAGATGGACAAAAATCAACTCAAGATGGATCAAAGACTTAAATCTAAGACCTGAAACCATAAAGATTCTAGAAGATAACATTGGAAAAACCCTTCCAGACATTGTCTTAGGAAAGACTTCATGACCAAGAATCCTAAAGGAAATGTAACAAAAACAAAGATAAATTAGATGGGACTCAATTAAATTAAAAAGCTTCTGCACAGAAAAATAAATAAATAATAAGTATAGTTAATAGACAACCCACAGAATGGGAGAAAATCAGAATCTATACACCTAACTTAGAGGTTTTTCAATTGTACTAAATTAAAAAAAAAACCTAGCTCTTTCTATTATTTATTTTCTGTTTTTTTCAACTTCCTTGTTTTTGTGGCTGTTTTGTTTTTATTGTGGTAAATCATAAATAACCTAAAATTTATCATTTTAATCATTTGTAAGTATACAGTTCATGGCACTAAGTGCATCAACATTATTGTGCAACCATTACCACATCCATCTTCAGAACTTTTTCGTTTTTCCAAAGTGAATCTTCATACCTAATAAAGAATATCATCTCATTCTTTCTCCCCTAGTAATATGGAAATTACCATATTACTTTCTGTCTCTATAAATTTGATAACTCAAAGCAATTAATATAAAGGGAATCATACAATGTTTGTCCTTCTCTGACTGGCTTTTTTCACTTAACATAATGTCATCAAGATTCATCCACGTTGTAACATATGTTTGATTTTTCAACTTCTTAATTTATGCTCTTTATTATTTTCTTCTTTCTTTCTGCTTGTCCTGTGTTTTTTTCATCCTTCTTCTTTTTCATCTAAATTCTGCCAGTGGGAGCTTATTGATTTGAGCCATGTTTCCTCATTTTCTAATGTAAGCATTTAGTGCTGTACAATATAAGCATTTAGAGCTCTTAGCATTCAGAAGCTGTGCCCCCAAATTTTGATATGGTGTGTTTTCACTGTTACTCATTTTAATTATTTTAAAAATTTCCTTGGAGACTTTCTGCTTGATTTGTATATTATTTATAAGTGTGTTATTTAGCTTCTGAGTGCTGGAAAATTATTCTGCTATTTTCCTGTTATTTATTTGAAGTTTAATTCTAATGCAATCGCAGAATACTCAGTGTGATTTCAATTTTATTTTAATTTGTCAAGGGATATTTTATGGCCAAGGAAACTGTCTATCTTGGTACATTTTTTATAGGTGCTTGAAGAGATTCTGTATTCCACTATGCTGGGTGAGTTTTCTATAAGTGTTGATTAGATCCAGTGAGTTGATTAATTTTTTGTATCTTTAATGTTTTTATTGTCTAGTTTTTCTACCAACTATTAAGGGAGTAATAATGAAGCCTTCAAACATAATTATGGATTTGCCTATTTGTCTTCCAAGTTCTATCAATTTTGCTTCATATATTTTGTAGCTATGTTGTTTGGACCATATATATTTAAAATATGTCTTTTTTGGTAGGTTGATTCCTTTATAATTATGTAATATTCTTACCTGTCTCTGGTAATTTTCTGTGCTTGAACATCTTTTTTATTCAACATTAATATATCTACTTTTTTCTTTAATGTTTGTATGACATATCTTTTTCAATAATTACATTTTGAATTTTCTATATTTGATATGAATTTTTTGTAGACAACATATCATTGGGCTTAATTTTTTAAAAATACAATCTACCCATTTTTTTCTTAAGTACTGTATTTAGACTGTTGGTATTTAATGTAATTATTGAACTATAAGAGCTTAAGTCAGCCATTTGATTTTTTGGATTGTTTCTCTGTTGCATTTATCTTATCTTCCTGTGAATTACTGAAATATTTCTTAAGAGTTACATCATGGTTTTATATAGTATATTATAGTATATCTCTTTGTTAAGCTTTGTTAGTGGTTGTTTTCTATATTACACCACACATACATAAATTATGAACTTCCGGTATTGCTGTCTTACAATTCAAGTGATGTATGAAAATCTTAACTCATTTTATATAGCTTTACCTTTATCATTTATAATATAATTGTCTTAAATATTTTTTGTACAGACATTGAGAACCACAATAAAAGGTGTTTTTGTTTCAAGTGCTAAAAATAATTTTAAAAACTCAAGAGAAGAAAACTGTGCTTACTCATATTTTTATTCTTTCTGTTGTTCTCTTCCTATTTGATGCTTTAAGCTTCCTTTCTCTATCTTTTCCTTTATGTTTCAAAAATGTTTTTAGTCTTTCTTAAACATAGGCATTTTATGATAAATTCCCTTAGTTTTTTCTTCATCTGAGAATAACTTGATTTCCTTTTTATTCCTGAAGAATATTTTTACTGCATGTGGAATTCGGGTTAGTAGTTCTCTTTTTTTCTTTCTTTTTTTTTTTTTTTTTTTTTGGAGACAGAGTCTTGCTCTGTTGCCCAGGCTGGAGTGCAGTGGCGCCATCTCGGCTCACTGTAAGCTCCACCTCCCGGGTTCACGCCATTCTCCTGCCTCAGCCTCCTGGGACTACAGGCACCTGCCACCACACCCTGCTAATTTTTTATATTTTTTAGTAGAGTCGGGGTTTCATCGTGTTAGCCAGGATGGTTTCGATCTCCTGACCTAGTGATCTGCCCGCTTTGGCCCCCCAAAGTGCTGGGATTACAGGCATGAGCCACCACGTTCAGCAGTAGTTCTTTTCTTTAGGCACTTAAAATATACTATGCCACTTCTTTTTGGCCTCCATGATTTATGGTGAGAAATCCACTGCCATCCAAATTCTTTCTTTCTTCTTTCTCTTTCTTTCTTTCTTTCTTTCATTTCTTTCTTTCTTTTCTTTCTTTCCTTCTTTCTTTCTTCTTCCTTTTTTCTCTCTTTTTCTCTATTCTCTCTCTCTCTCTCTCTCTCTTTCCCTTCTGTCTTTTTTTGCTTTCTGTGTAAGGTATTCCTTTTTTCCTGGTTCAAATTTTTTCTTTGTTTCAGTGTTCCACATTTTGTCTATGTTGTTTTGGCATTGAATTATTTGGGTTTATCTACTACAAAGTATACTTGGGTTCTTAACTCCAGGTTTCTATTTTTGGCCTAATATTTGAAAGTTTCTAGTCATTATATCTTCAAGTATTTTTTCAGTCAACCCTCTTTCTCATCTCCTTTCAAAACTTCAGTGACATGAAACTTAGATTATTTGTTATTGTGCTACAGGTCCCTGAGGCTCTATTTCTCTTTTTTTTTTTCTGTTTATTTTTTGTCTTTTTTAAAAGGTGATTAATTTATATTGTTCTACCTTCAAGTTCATTGTTTATTTCCTTTGTCCTTCTATTCTGCCTTTATCCTCATCCATACAGTTATTTATTGTGGTTATAATTACTTTCTACTTTACAATTTCTATTGATTCTTCCTTATATCTTGTTTTCTTTGTAGACACTTTCCATTTTCCCATGGCTGCAAGCTTTTTTTTTTTTTTTTTTTTTTTGGCTGCTCATTGTGCATTTTGTCATATTAACAGGTTAAAAATACCCCCTTGTAAATTGGCCCTATGTTTTTTTTTTTTACAACAGGCTTGGACCTGTTTGTTCAAAACCCTATCAGGTCCTAACTTAAATTTTTACACATTCAATTGTTTTAAATGGCCCCCCAAAAATATTTTTAGTCAGTTATAGCCTTCCAGCTTTGCATATCTCCTTGAAATTGCACTGTTTTTTTTTTCTGACATTGCTCTGACAGAGGAAGAGTGGGTCATATTCAGGTGGAGATACAAACTAACTTTCCCCACTCAGATTTCATTGACATCTGAGGATTATTTCCTTCTTCTTATGTGGTTCAGAGTTCTGGCTAACCAGTAGATCTTTGCTTGGAGGAAGGGGATTGGAAAAAGCATGAATGCAGTATTATTGTTACCCTTGTAGCATTCACTGACCTCATAGAAGTGGCTTTATTACTTCTGGGCAGTGGTAAAGGCCCTGGCTGTCTGCTAGGCTTCCTTTGACACTACTACTCCTAGCAGGGTGAGGAGGGATAGAATGTTATGGCTTTCTACTCAACCTTCTCTGATACTACCGTGGTGGATGGGTTGGTACACGTTACAACATGGTAAGTGTGGAACTCTTGGCTCCACTCTCAAGCTTTGGCTCCACTCTCAAGCCTTGCTTATGTGACTGGAGAGGAGACATATTGTTTTATGTGGCATTTCATTGGAATAGACCACTTATTGTCTTAAAGATTTTGGTCTTATTAGCATGGATTTTTAGGGTTTTGCTTTCGCAGGAACCTGTTAGTGTTTCTGGGTGCCAGCTTCTTCACCTTCAAGCTTGGATTATATGAGAAAAAAAAGAATACCCAGTAAACTCACCATTGTGCCATTTCTTGAGGCCTGAAGGCTCTAGCTTGCCTTCTTATTTAAACTTTTTAGATTAGTTTAGATTATTATTATTGTTGTTGTTTTATGTATGATCCCAATAGTGTGAGAAACACAGAGGAAGACATTTACTCCATCTCTTCATCTTCCCAGACTAAAAGTATCTATTTTCTTTTAAGATCAAAATATAAATACTTTACCAGTGAATCTTCCCAACTACTTTACTTCCCTCGACGATGATCCTCCTTTCTTTTTAGTTTCCCAGGCACTTTTACTGTAACTTTTTTCTTTCTTTTTATTACTGCCTCCACAAACTAGACATATTAAATTATGAAACTCCTCAGGGCACATGCTTTGCCTTATTCCTTTCTATGTTCTTTTGTGCCTGGCCAAATAGTTTGAACTTGATAGGCAATGGTTGTTTTGTTTAAATTAATGAATGTTTAATGTTTAAATTAATGAATGCATGGTATAGGCTTTCAAGATTATTTTAAGACACAGGTCTCATCTTCTCCAGAGAGGTTTCTATGAAATCTCTAAACTGAGATAATCCCCTACAAAAGACTCTCACGCTATCTTTTATGTCTTTCTATCATTGTTTCACTTTAGCGTCATTGATTTTTCCCCCTCTATTACATGGTAAGAACAATATTTTTGACTCTGCCATTTCTTATGGAAATCGTTGGTCATAGATTAAAAGTTGTGTGAAATAACCATGTTGGTTTTGACTTATGGTTCACAGGTATTTCCAGAACTTAGCATAGTCCTCAAGTACAGAGTAGATATCAATAAAATCTGTTGACTAAATGAATTTTAAAAACTAATAAACAGATAATAGAAAGTCAACACATTATGAATGACAGCACGTATCTGTTGCATATGCTACATGAACAAAATTTATCCAATTTTCCTTCCCACAAATGTCAAATTTGTCTCTCTGATTTCAACATTTTTGAATTACACATTTTTTCTAATTACATTAACATAACTTTCGCTGTATAACTTTTTTCATGAACCATTTCAGCAGCTGAATAGTGAACTTGTTTGTGAGTTACCTATATAGCTTTCCAAATGCCTTAAATAATTTTGTTGTGTATCTATAATTGTTTATGAGATAGAAATAAAGAGAGAGCTTTTTCACGAGACAAGTGTCAGTAAACCAAATCTGAAGGCCTCTATTGAAGGCTAATCTGTATATTTCACTTTACTTACTAGTCTTCCAAATGGCCAACCTATTGTTATTCCCTTAATAACTCAATAATGCTTCATAAATGATTTCTTAATATTTTATCTCCATGTCTGAAATGCATATCAAAAGCTCCAAACCCCACAATAATAAAATAATCTAGAAGAGTGTTATAAGATTCCTATATGAACACACATCTACTAAATTCATAGTTAAATTATTTAACCTCTTTTTTGCATGTTAGTTTTCTAAGTGTGGCTGAGAGTGAGGCAGGTAAAAATATCTGTAAGGCAAAAATATTTCTTCTTTACACAAAGCCCCAAGGAGAGATAGTAAATGACAAAATATTATAGAAGGAGAACAAAAAAATTCTTCTGAAATCACAGTGTCACAAAAATAGAAACAGATTCTGTTCCCCTAACGTAATCCATTGACAGTCATTCTATTATATGAAATTGAGGTTAGGCCTTGGTATTTGACATCTGCTCTGGAGGTTATATTTTAGAAGCTGTATCTTAAATGTATAGGATGGGTGAAATACAGGTGTTTTGATATTGCCATAGTCTTTATAACATACATATCCTACGAGGTTCCATGAAGTTGGAACATATGAATTGTATGTGAAAAAATAAAGAAGGCATTTTCCGAAGAATCATTTATACAGATGTAACAATTTAAAAAAATACAGTTTAGAAAAGAAGAAAGAATTCATCTGAAATTTGTATCTTATTAGAGCTGATCTGTGAAAGAATGAAGATTATTATTCAGCATTTAACTACTGGAAACTATGGGCATAGCTTGTGTTAAATAATCAGGAAAATGCAATTAAATAGTAGTAATCTTTTCTCAGCCCAAGGTGTCTTTGTTTTCAACATATCACAACCACATCTACTTATAAGTATTGATTAGTTACTAGCAGACCCTAAAGATTGTAACAAATATTCTTTATATGATTCATATTATAACATTGCCTTATCTATTGATAGGTATACATTTGAAGATAGCTATATGTTTCTGCAAGTAGCATAATGAATACTGAGGGTTGCTTTAAAACATATTTGTATATTTACTACTTGAAAATGTAGTCTATATAAAATCAGAAACAATTAGGTAAACACGTTATTCTTAAGCCTTTGCTGCAGGTTTTGGCACTCCACAGGGTATAAGCTCTTATCTAAGTCAAGAGACCTATTTTAATCATTAATGGAATCCCTGGCATTTCACTCAGTTCCAGACAAAAAGTTGGTGCTCAATGAAAGTGATTTGTTTAATTTAACCAAATTGCCAAATATGGCTGTTTTAACTTGGCATGAGCCCCCATGGCCATCTGTAGAATTAAATAAATGTATGTGATACAATGAATACATTTTCATTCAATCCATAGAGAATGCCCAGTTTCTACTTTTTCTTTCTTGTTTCTGAAGAAAATGATCTACTTTATTTGATAAATCATCACAGTGGTCAACAAACCTATTACTCTTTCATACTTTTGAGAATTTTCTTTGAGACTTGAAAAGCTAGGTATTTGTGTAATAAAGGCTGATTTGCTTGAAAACCAGTACAATAACTCAGCCTATATGATAAAATGTGTAGCTACTTCACAACTGATTCATTCAGGTACCACTCTATTTAATCATCATACTAAGCACACTGTACTAATTTCATGTCAAACAATTGGCATTTAACTAGAAAAACATGCTTACATGTATTTAACTAGAAAAATATGCTTACACATTTTTTTTTTTTGTACTTGTTTTTAGTAGAGAAGGGGTTTCATCATCTTGGCCAGGTTGGTCTGGAACTCCTGACCTCAGGTGATTCACCCACCTCAGCCTCTTAAAGTGCTGGGATTACAGGCACGAGCCACAGTGCCTGGCATTTTTTTTTTTTAATTGAACAAATACTTATTGAACGCCCACTGAGCGTTAGTCACTGGAGCTGCAACGGTGAGTAAATAGGCCTATCTCTGTCCCCAAGAATCTTACAACACAGTCTCTCCCTCCAGCATCTGGTTTCGTAGACTGGATGCGTCTGCCAGTAGCCGAATGGTTGTCACAGGAGACAACTTGGGGAACGTGATCCTGCTGAACACGGACAGCAAAGGGGTACATTCTCCCATGTCCTGCCTTCCTCTCCCTCACTCCACCTCGGTTCTATGTCCTCACGGGAACCGAGCTCTTCTCTGCAGCTTTGGAATCTCAGAATGCACAAAAGGAAAGTGACGCAAGTCGCCCCGAACCCATGCTGTGATTGGTTCCTGGCCACAGCCTCCTTAGATCAAACAGTGAAAATCTGGGACGGGCGCCAGGTTAGAGGGAAAGCCAGCTTGCTCTACTCGCTGCCACACAGGCATACTGTCAGCGCAGGTGTAATATTCCCAGACTTCATCCCTCCTGCAGATGCTGCCTGTCTGACTGCTGCTGGGGTGTTCCCTCAGCGTGGAAGACACTATGTCAAACCTTTACCCCTGATAGCGCCTGCCAAGCTGATTGATGCCTGGGAACCTTTCTGGCTCTGGCTGTCCCCATCAACTTCTGAGTTTCCAGAATTTTTTTGTTTTGTTTGCTTTGGTTTTTTGAGACGGAGTCTCACTCTGTCGCCTAAGCTGGAATGTGGTGGCACGATCTTGGCTCACTGCAACCTCCCACTCCTGGGTTCAAGCAGTTCTCCTGCCTCAGCCTCCTGTGTTGCTGGGATTACAGGCCCACACCACAACACCACCATTTGTAGAGATGGAGTTTCACCGTGTTGGCCAGGCTGGTCTTGAACTCCTGAACTCAAGTGATCCATCCGCCTCAACCTCCCAAAGTGTTGGGATTACAGGCGTGAGCCACCGCACCCGGGCCAGATTCTTTTGTTGTTGTTGTTCTGAGCTCAGATTCACCTCTTCCCTTCGGCTCCCATCTAGAGAGGAGTGGGAGAGAGGGCACCCCCTGCAGGAGAAGGGCTGCAAGGTCAGGACAGCAGGCAGCTCGTGGTTCCTTCAGCTCAGGGCTTTTTCACATGTTCCTCATTCATCATAAAACATTCAAAAATAAATTTCTTTTCTCAGTTACTATTTACTCTTCTAAGCTGAATCACATGCTTTTTAAAATTATATGAAAAACCTTATTTTCCATTTTTTTAATTATCTAGGGTCTAGTGTCTAAGTCAGCTTCCTTTTGACTCCTAAATGATTAGACAATCACAGCCAAGCATGACACATAAATCTCTAATGTACAAACCACTCTTGTAGTCAAATTACTTCAACATACTTTGACCTGCAAGAAAATGTCACAGAAAGACCACCATCCACACTGTTTCTTCACAGTCGTTATTTTAGATTTAGTGTTGTAAATAAAAGATACCCTTAATTTCCTAAGGCATAGTTTATTGGTGACCCAAAAGGAATCACTGAGGGCTTTATATTAAAGTCTGGCCATAATAGAATCTGTCAGGCTTCACCATAAAATCTATGTAGTAACTAGTTCTTACCATTGCAAAGGACTCTACTCTGCAAAAGAAAACTGAGAACAGACTGATCTAACAATAAAATTCTTTCTTACCAAACCTTCTAATATTCATCCTCTTTGTTCAGAAACTGAGCACCTCAACTCAACACAAATAAAAAGAACATGAGCTTCTCTTTCACACAGAAGGACCAGTTCATTTTGACAATCTGAGTTTAACCACCGGTAGAAGACCCCTATTTGGAAATGCAGGTGGTTTCGCATTCAAATGTAGAACTAAATTTCATCCTCCAAATTGCACTTAGGTCTAATTTAGGCAAGACATCTATTTCTGGAAAATAACTAATAAAGGAACACAGGTGTCCTTCCCATTAAACTCTTGGGAAGACTCCATCAAAATATAACCACCAAGTGTAATTACTCCAGCGAAGTATAACCATATATTTTGCCTAAGTTCTTAAGAAATTACAGGAAATCCAGCTGAGATTTTTGTCCACAGTTGTGTAGCATTAACTTCTCAGCTCCTCCTCTCTAAACTGATCCAGGTTAGACTCCAGCTAAATGTGGCAGACAATAGCTTAAGTCTTAGAAATAGTGTTTGATTTATGTTTCTAAAAATATAGAGAGTATTTCGTTACGTGAATTTATTTGAGAGAAGCACTGGATTCTCCACTAAGTCCTGGCCCTGTGATTGGGTACTGAGAGAGTCCCCTGTTTAAGTGGGGATAGCAATTCATTACTTTGACTTGTATTTTAAAAGAGGACAGGAAAATAGGGGGGAGTAGCTCTGACATGTGTACCTATAAATTATTTGCAAAATCTGAAATATTTTACATAATTTACTATCAAAACACAGTCCATTCTTTTTGTGTGGTGACAGGATAACAATCAGCAAATATCATTTTTATTTCGGCACATTAGAAGCAATGATTTCTGCTTGTTTTTTTCCTTGCTGTTGTTGCTTTGGTTGTTTATTAACAATGTAATATATTTTTATTGTAGAAGTTTAGAAAGTATAGAAAAACCAAAAGAATATTGGAGGGAAAAATCTCACTGCATTATCACACTACACAAGGTAATCTACTATTTGGTGTATTTCCTTTTAGTCTACTTCACTGTGCCTATGTTCTACAAATTGAGTTCAAATTGCATGCAAAAGTTTTCTACTGTTATTTTTAAACTTAGTATTATATTTTAGGATTTCCTACATTATTAAAACTCTTTATAAACATTATTTTATGCACCTAATTTTTCTAACACCAATGTGTATTACTGTTCTAATTTTCTGAATAAACAGTTTCACATGAATTATTTTAACTAAAATACCAGCAAGTTTTATATTTAAATTATATAACCAAAACACAAATATATCAAATAATATAAAATTTATGGAATATACATTAGTTGTGATGTTTTTTAATTGATATGAGAGAGCAAAGGTAAAAAGGGTTACAATTCAGAGATTTTCAAACTAAGAGGATTTTTATTTCTCTTCAGCAGTCCTAAATTCATTTGAAACACTGTTAAAATATATCAGATAAAATAATTTATTTTTACTCTTATGAGTTCTCAGTAGAAAGGCTGAAAAGTCAAGGACTCTCTGAAAAGTAATAAAGCCATTTTATTTGTGAAATGGCTTTCATTCCAGTGTAGTACTTTATTTTGCTCATTTTATCAGAGAATTATTAGACCTTCTGCAATTTACTTGACTCTGCTTGGTTCATTTCTCCAAATGGAATAGTCTATCCATATAGAAGAAACAGTTAGTCCTCAATGATTTCTACTTAGTACTAAGGCATGAGTAGGATCCAGCTTCTCTAGAAGTTCTGTGGTTTTTCATGAACAGGACCTGCTATTCTACTGTAATCGTGCTAGGATTCTCTGAAATTGAAACAAGGAATGAAAAAATACATACTATTAAGAATCTGTTATTACCATTCTAGAAACCCTCATTTGTGGTATTTCATTTGTTCATGTGTCTGTTGCAGAGAAGATAGGAAGTGTCCTTTTTTGAGTTTGCAATGAAGCATGCTAGAGACAGCAATGTTCCCATGTAGGTGACATGTGTTCACATATATGTGCAAACTGAATGACTACATTCAAATGAAACAAAATAAACAGGCAGAAGGGGAAAACAGCAGGCTGAGGTGTCAGGGACTCAGAGTAGAAAGTATCTGAAGAGGATTTAGGTAGATAGAAAGACAGTCCAGAGGAATTTCTGGAAATTCAGGGTAAGTTAATCAATGGTAGGTTTGTTGAGTTTCTCAAGTTTTTGGTGTGAAATACAAGGAACTATTAAAGGGGTTAACAAGAACAGACCACAAACAATCCTCACATCATCCCTATCTTTACTCCTAGACTAAATCTGGACTAAGGTCATCAAAAGTCAGTAGAGGCATCTAGAAAGGAAGACACATAATGGTATTAGATGAAACAACAGTGAAAGGATAAGGACGAGACGTGATCCCTCAGTGTGGCAGAAATCTGAACACATCTGCATAAAATAGAATTTGGGGCATGTTAAAGAAATTCGATGTAGTACACGTAAGAGAATAACTTTAATTGGGTTGCTTCCAACAAAATATTTTACAACTCTACTGGTGCATCACACAAGTGCATCACGACTATTTAGCACACAAACTACCATCTATAGAAGACAGAGCAATAATGAATGGGAAGCATTTCACTCCAGTCACAACGAACCAGTGAAGTGATCTTGCAAATGGGAGCAGTTTTCCCTTTCATAGATCCATTTATCTTCCCCTTGTTGGAAATAATATTGTAAATAGAATTTAAAAGGCCAAGTGGGGGTATTGTAGTCTCAACTCCCCCACAACTGCGTCATCACTTTTCTCCATAGCAAAACACATGATGCCTTTGTTTGTTTGTTTGTTTGTTTATTTGAGACGGAGTCTTGCTCTGTCACCCAGGCTGGAGTGCAGTGGCGTGATCTCGGCTCACTGCAAGCTCCGCCTCCCGGGTTTACGCCATTCTCCTGCCTCAGCCTCCCGAGTAGCTGGGACTACAGGCGCCCGCCACCGCGCCCGGCTAATTGTTTGTATTTTTTAGTACAGACGGGGTTTCACCGTGTTAGCCAGGATGGTCTCGATTTCCTGACCTCGTGATCCACCGGACTCAGCCTTCGGAAGTGCTGGGATTACAGGCGTGAGCCACCGTGCCAGGCCACATGATGCCTTTCTTCTGGTACTGCTCATCATTGTATATAAAAGGCCAGAAAAGACTGGAGGTCAATTTTATGGTGGCAGAAGATGATACTTAAAATTAAAGCAGACATTGATCCAGATCATTGTTCTGTCCCTTTGCAACTTCTATGCATGCTCTGTTGCTTAACTATCCTACATCTGTTTTAAAATCAGTATTATTGATAAAACATAGAAAGAGTGAAAGTTTGTCTTTAAAGTTGTTATTGAAGTACAATATTCATAAGTAAACGTGAACATATTCAATTGAATAATTCAGTAAATATTTACAGACTGAAAACATCTATGTAACTGGCACCCATATCAAACAGCAGATCATTACCGTCACTCCAGAAGCATCCCTTTCAATCACTCCCTACTCTAAAGGAAACAGGTATCTCAAAAGAAAAAAAAAATCAGTTTTTACTGTAATCAAACATTATATAAATGGAATTCTACAATATGTACTACTTTTTATTTGGCTTCTGCTGTTCAAAGTTTGTCAAATTTTTTCATATTGCAATTGTGAAGGATTTAGTAAACAAATTTTTGTGAAAGTGGCCCAGACAGTGCTAAAATAAAGAAATAATTTAATATGTATTGCTGTTGCTTTAGGTATTAAATACTAACAAGTAATAAGAATTAACTTTTGTTTAAGTAGTAGTACCAATAGCTCAAGAGTAACCCATGAAGAATGCCATTGTATTGAGGACAGCCCTGTCAACAAATTATAATTTCTAATCAATGTGTTGTAAAAGTGCAAGTCACCCTTTATGAAGTGATTTGGAGCATGATGACTAGGTGTCCTCACACAGGTAAATGGAAGTGGTGCAGCTTTTCTTTTTTTTTTTTTTTTTTTGAGATGGAGTCTTGTTCTGTCACCCAGGCTGGAGTGCAGTGGCATGATCTCACCTCTCTGCAACCTCCTCCTCCTGGGTTCAAGCGATTCTCCTGCCTCAGCCTCCCAAGTAGCTGGAATTATAGGCACCCGCCGTGAGCCATTGCTCCCGGCCTGGTGCAGCTTTTATATCCAAGCGTGGGTTTAATCTACACCACAAGAACCCTGACATTTAAAGATATAGTACGCATTTATCACAATTGTCACTTACCATTAATTTACATTCCCTTTATGCATCTGTTCAAAAAATAATTAGGATTTTATGCTGCAGTAAATATGCTTGTTCATCCATTAGTGCATAGCAAAAGATTAATTGCATTACAATGGGAATTGGGACTACAACACTCCGAGCCACAATGATAACAGTGACAGCTGGGCTGCCCACACCGTACTTTGCTCTGATAAGCTTCAAAAACAAGTGTAGATGGGAAAATAATTAAGTCACTCACAAGGCAGCACCAGACTTATTTTCCCTCTTCTTGCGTTCAATTTGCAATCATCAAAAAAAAAAAAAAAAAAAAAAGATTCTCATTGCAACTTAGAAAAGGGCCCTTTCCCCCCATCTTCAAATACCCTAGTTTAATGTTAGTATAAGCTGTATTGCTATAGATCTTTTCTTTAACTCCTCCTATTTATCTCAGTAAGCTAAAGAAGAGAAATAGGTTGGATCTGATCCAGTCTCTTTAACTGGTATCTACTGAGAACCCAGTAGAGCTGGCTCCATGGTCTTGTGACCAGTGCAGTCACACAGGGCTCGGTGCTTGGTTTAATGCACTGTTGTCATTATCTCGAAATTCTTACTAGCTTTCCTTTTTTAAAGCAAGGGGCCTCACATTTTCATTTTGCTTTGGACCTCATAAATTATGTATCCAGTCTTACCAATAAATGTAAAAAGTAGTAATATAATCTCTTCCTCAATCTGTCTCACACTCTCTGTCTCTCTCCATAGATATCTATATTTATACCTGTAGATCTCTATATTTCTATCTCTGTATGTTTCTATATCTATGAAGATATATAGATGAGAGGGTTGAGATATATGTCAGTGTATACATCCACACATACTCATTGCTGCTTCTCCACAAGAGGAAACAAACAACAAACACAGCAAACAAGCTTTTTTTTTTCTTCTCATTTCCTCTGGTCGAAAACAACAACAACAACAACAACAACAACAACAGCAACAACAACAATGATGTTATTGAGTGGAAATCGAATATCTGTGTTTTGAGGAAATGTCTGAGAAGAAAGAGATACGTTATACTTGTACTCCAGCCATCTCCTGACTATGGATACTTCTCTACGGTCCATAATACACCAATCGTTGTTTTAGTACCAATGGGAATCGACAATGCTGTTAACCTTGGGCAATAATTTATATCACTCAAGGAAACATCTCTGCAATAATTTCCATGATGATCCAGCCTTCAGTCACCACTGATCCCCCCCACACCCCCAAGGTAAAAAAAAAAAAAAAAAGAAATGGTTTCAGAATTGCTCAACTCAAAACCTCATTATTTGAGGTCTAATCAAGATGACAACAGACAGAGAAGTATCCCCAGCTCTGACAGTCCCACAACAAGCAGTAACAAACAGATGGCAATGATTGTAACCAAAATGTATGGATAATCATCTTTGATGAATCATTTATCATGGCAGCTTCTCTTATGGCAGTGACTTCTTGAGAGCCTCTAAAAACTTGGCCCTTTAGGGAATTGGCTGGTGACATAATGTATCTGCTACTCAGCTAGAAACTGGCTAGAGCTTGTCCTTCTACATCACTTATAAATCTTTTTTTTTTTTTTTTTTGAGACGGAGTCTTGCTCTGTCGCCCAGGCTGGAGTGCAGTGGCACAATCTCGGCTCACTGCAAGCTCCGCCTCCCGGGTTCACGCCATTCTCCTGCCTCAGCCTCCCGAGTAGCTGGGACTACAGGCGCCCGCCACTGCGCCCGGCTAATTTTTTCTATTTTTAGTAGAGACGGGGTTTCACCATGGTCTCGATCTCCTGACCTTGTGATCCGCCCGCCTCGGCCTCCCAAAGTGCTGGGATTACAGGCGTGAGCCACTGCGCCCGGCTATAAATCTTATTTTTTAAGGCCCTTGGATTTGTCAAATGTTATTAATCTTTTTTGTTTTTTTTTAAGTTGGAGAACAAGAGAGAGACTTTGTTATCGGTAGGGGCAGAAAGTCTCAAAAATAGGTCAGGCACCATAACAGAAAAAGACAGCCTGCTTACGGGGAGGGGGAATGCAAATTAACTGCTACAGACATGGGTACGTTTTAGCCCCGGCAGCAGCTGCTGAATAATTAGGGCCCAAAGGCCTTCATAAAGGTTATAAGTCTTGTTACTGTGACTAACCAAATCTGTTTGAGTAATTTTCCTTTTGCTATTGCAATTACGGGGTTTTAACTCACTAGGTAGCTGATTTTGTGGCATGTACATATTCGATGTGTTGAGGAAAATGAGCTTCCAGGGCTCCCCTCTGGACGGCATTAGAGCAATGATCATAAATCCTCACTAAAGGGAAACTAGTTCTCAGATAAAGCAGTTTTGGGGGTGGGAGTGAAGTGAACAGTGGGAGGAAGTGGACAAACATTTTATAGGCAATAGTTCTGCAAAACTAGATTATAATACTACAATATAATAATGGGACATAATGTAATATAATACCACATAATGGAATGTCTTGTATTTTGATATTATGTAATATACGCTTCATATTTTTGTTATTACAGATTAGCTTTCACACTAGACTTTGCTAGATAATGTTGATATTATTCAGAAATACTTTTTTAAGTAACACTTTTCAACCTGTCTCCTCTCAAAATTGTGAAATCTTGACCCTATGTCTTTCACCTTTTCTTATGGAACCTTGTGCATTGACACTTAGTGTTACTTGCCTTATCATCCAGTTTGTCTCCTCTTATCCTGACATAATATCTAGTATTAAAATGAGATAGAGGAGGAAGGTAGAGCAAGATGGCCAAATAGAAACCTCCAGTGATCGTTCCCTCACAGGAACACTAAACTCAACAACTATCCATGTAAGAACCAAAAAATGAAATGAGCTATCACAGTTCCTGGCTTTAGCGTAATAACAAGAAATGAAGCACTGAAGAGGGGAGAAAAGTCTGGCACCGCCTGCACTACATCTCTTTCAATCCCAGACAACACCGCATGGGGAGAGAATCTGTGTGCTTTGAGAGCAAGATGAGTGTGGAACTTTGCGTTGGAACTCAGTGCTGCCTTGTCACAGCAAAGCAAAACACAGGCAGAACACTAGTGCCCATGGAGGAGGCATTTAGACCACCCCCGGGTCAGAGGAAAATTTCTCATCCCAGTGGGAGAAGTCCAAGTCCCCGCCAGCTTCACCACTGGCTGACTAAAGTGGCCTGAGGCCACAAATAAATTTGACTATCAGTCAAGCTACAGTGACTACAGTCCTTGGGTAAACCCCAGTGCTTCACTGGTCTTAGAGGCAGTGGACTCAGGGCACAACCCAGAGAGATACCAGCTGCCGCAGCCCCATTGGTGCCTGTATCATCCCTCCTCAAACTCCAGGCAGTGAAGCTCCAGGAGAGACCCCTTCTGCTCAGGAGAAGGAGAGAAAAGAGTACAGGAAATGTTGTCTTGCACCTTGAGGATAAGCTCAGCCACAGTAAAATAAAGCACTGGGCAGATTCCTAAAGCCCCAGTTCCAGGCCTTTGCTCCTGGATAGCATTTCTAGACCCACCCCCAGGGCCAGGAGATAATTCACTTCCCTGGTGGGACAGACCCAGTCCCAGCAGAATTCACCATCTGCTGACTAAAGTAGCCTAGGGCCTTGAATAAATATCAGCAGCAACCTGGCAATACTGGCTGCAAGCATTTGGCAAGCCCCGCTACTGTGCTGGTTTGAGAGGTTGTGAGCTCCAGGTATGACCTACTGCAGTGCCAGCTGTGATGGTCACAGGAGTCCCCTTAGTACCTCTACTCCAGAAGAAAGACTGCTACTTCAGAGAAAGTGAGGGAAGAGAATGAGAGACTTCATTTGGGAACGCAGGGAAATCTCCCTTATCTTCCCGAAATCCACCAATACTGTGTATCTAGGAGTCTGCAAGAGTCTCGGCATTACTGAGCTTAGGGAACCCACCAGTACTGAAATGCTACAGTGACCACAGGCTTAGGTCACAATCCTGAATCCCCTTTGAATTTTTCAAAAGCCCTCTCTGGAAAGATGGTTACAAACAAGTACAGACTTAGTGAGATGAGCATAAACGCCTCACTCTTCAATGCCCAGACATCAATGAACAGCAATGTCCACAAGCATCAAGAACTTCCAGGAAAATATGACTTCACCAACAGACTAAATAAGACGCTGTGATGAATCCTGGAGTGGTGGATTCATGTGACCTCTCAGGGAATTAGAAACAGCTGTCTTGAGGAAGCTCAATGAACTACAAGATAACACAGAAAACAAATTCAGAATTATAGCAGAGAAATTTAACAAACAAGATTAAAATAATTTTTAAAATCAAGCACAAATTATGGAACTGAGAAACTGACAAACTAAAATATGCATCAGAGTCTCTCAACAGCAGAACTGATCAAGCAAAAGAAAAAATTCAACAAGCTGAAAATCAACCTGCATGAAAATACACAATCAAAGGAGAAAAGAGAAAAAAAGAAAAAAAATGCCTAAAAGATTTAGAAGATAGCCTTAAAAGGAAAAATCAAAACATTATTGACCTTTAATAGGATGTAGAGAAAGAGATGGGGATAGAAAGTTTTTTCTAAGAAGTAATATCAGAGAACGTTCAAACCTTGAGAAAGGTTTGAATGAGAGGTTTGAATATTCAAACCTTGAGAAAGGGTATGAATATAGAGGTACAAGAAAGTCAACAAACACAAAGCAGATTCAATTCAAACAAGACTATTTCAATGTATATGATTATCAAACTCTCAAAAGTCAAGGACGAAGGAAGGATTGTTCTTTCCATAAATCTTTCAAAAGAAAGGATCTCAAGAGCTTGTTCCATAAACCTTTCTAACCTCTCTCTCCATATATATACTCATTTACTTTGTCCAGTCCTTAATGGGAAGATACATTGACAGAGCTTAAACATCTCAATTCACATCTATACATAGAAAATAAGACACATTTTACCAGTATATATTTGATATAATTTCAAAATACATTTGACACTTAGATAACAGAAAAAAAAATGTTATAAAATATGGTTTGAATGTGGCCAAAGAAGGTATTCTATCTACAGCTGAGCATACAATGAGTCCAGGAATTAGTACTGCACTGGCACTTATATCACCCAAGGGTCATTGGTTAAGTCACTGGTTAATAAAAGTGTATTCGCATTTCTGTAGATGTTATAGTCCATCTCAAAAATGGAATAAATTCTCAAAGAAATGTAAATTCTTCTTTATTTACTTATTTATATTCTTCTTTATTGCAGACATGAGAAAGCACTTTTCATAACTAATATTCTCAGATATAGATACTTAAATAGTAGTGTGGAATTCATAAATGCATTAATAATTTTCCCTAACAAGCAAAATACAGTCTTAATAATTGTTGTCAGTGCACAAGTGCTGCTTACATAGTGCTTTTTCAGTTGGAGAGGCTTAAAGTACTTTATGTTGATTAATTAATTGGCTTGTTGGTTAGAGACCTGGCCCAGGATTGTATTAAGTTCTGAAGAATTACAGGCAGGACATGATGGAAATGGGTGACTTAAGGAGTCAAAAAATAGAATCAATGGCAGTGACAATTTATCATTGTAAATTTACCAGTCTTCTCCATTGTGAGCTAATATAAAAGGTTAATAATAATAATCTTTAATGTAGTCCATTAATATTTATGTAATCTTCTGTAAATTGTGCATTTAGTCTAAAATTACTTTAATTCTGAAATAGTGCACATGATATGCAAATGCAGATTCAAGATACTCTGTTCTTGTTCTCTCAAACACACTCTCTGAAAATAAAATCACTCAGTTCTTCCTATATAGAATTTCAGAAGCCAACCATTATGGCGAGTCAAAATAAAAATCCATATGATGTAGATAAGTTCTCCTGACCATTGAGAGCTCACATGAGTACAACCTCTCAGGAGCTCAGAGACAAGGTGAAAACAAGGGATTGGCCTTAGATTACAACATGAAACAAGATCTGGCGCAGAAATCTGACTGTCATAAATTGATTTAATACAGATGCTATCTCGGCATCCATTTTTATGTATAGCTTAAGTTATCTGAAACCCAGCAATATCCATCACCTTTGGCCTAGTTAAAATTTCCCCTTCTTGTGGTTGTTTGCAATATAGCCTGTTTATTCTTCATTTTACTGATCCAAAATTCAACACATTTTAGAGCTGCTGAATGAGAATAAAACTTAATGGTTAATACCAGACTTACGTTTTCTGTAAACTATCCAATCTACAGTCCCGTGGGGAAGGCAAAGAGATCACTTCCATGGACCTTAATAAAGGCATAGACCTCTAGGTTTCTCTCTTTCTTTCTCTCTGTCTCCCTCCCTCCCTCCCTCCTCACCTACCTACTGGTTGAGCTTTGTTCTCCCTCAGGACTTTCTGTGGGCCCCTGTGGGCACCCTTCTTCTCTCACAGATCAGGATCAATGAGTAATAAAATGATTTTGTTATTTTATATGTTTCATTGTTCTGCCTTCTCTGTGTCTCTCATGAATGACACAGACGCACCCAAACCTGACTCTCCTCCCAGTCAGGTCTCTCCTAGAGAGTAGATATTTTGGTAATAATAAACTGGACACAGGTCAGACAAGAGCCACAAGAGTGTCTTCTAGGATAAACAAATTTCCTGTGAGAGCAACACCTGGTTACAAGTTGGATACTTAGGCGTTAGGCTCCCTGCTAGTATAAAGAAATACAGTATGAAAGGCACATTGTAAACATCCATGGCCCATCCCCTGGAGCTCCATCAGGAGAGGGCTAAAATTTATAGCCACTCTCCCAAGAGAGACCTTAAGATCAAGTCAGAGAAAATCACAACACTGACCTTTACAGGTGGAATTGACTGTGATTAAATCAATTTGGCTTAAAGAATTTAGTTCAGTGCAGAGACAAATAAAATACTTATATTAGGTAGCTCTTCATCTAATTGCTAGTTGATCAAATGTAGGATTGAGTTCATGCCTTCACTCTTGTAGCAGTTCCAAAAGAGTGGAAAGACAGTATGGAATATTAGAGAAGAGTTTAAATGCTAGTGACAAACAAATATGGATGCTGACTACTTATCAGTTGATTGACTTGAATAAGTTATTTTATGTGTTTGAAATGCCAATAAAATTAACTCTAAAATGGGGATTATAATAATACCTATTTCGAATGGCTCTTCTCAGGATGAAGAAAATATATGTAACATTTTTTGCATAGTATTTAATACAAAATGATATTCCACAATGCTAATTACTATTATTATTATTATTATTCTAAAATGAAAATATCTGTGGTACATAATCACACTGATTCTAATGCTTTGAAATTTGGGGCAGAATACTTTTAGCATAATATTTGTTTTCTATAAATGATGATGTGAAATGTGTAAGCCAAAAGTATAAGACCAACTTTTGGACATCCATTGTCTATTTTTTCCAGAGAAAACACATGGACACATGTGGACGCATTGTTGTCTAGTTCTTTATGAAACGTTCCCTGATAACTCTATTCAACTCTGATTTCTCACTTTGTTGACTGCCCATAGTACTAATTGTACAGAATATGTTAGCACAATGTATTTATCTCTTTGCCACAGTTTCTCCTCCAGTCTCATGAGCATAATGCCTTATTAACACATCTGGTAACTTTCCGGAAGTCAGGGATAATGCCTTATGTTTTCCATAGATCTTTCATGCCCCATAACTAGCATATTCTGGAAACATTCTAAGTTACATTAAATCTGAATTCTTTTATACTTCTTCCATATTACTTATTTGGGTGCTGTTCCCCGTTGCATTTCAACTCTGTTCTTTAAAACTACAGTTTCTATAATAGTATACAGTGCTCTAATAATGTCCTAATCAATGCTACGTCAGAGTAATGCTTATTATATGCTTGTTTCTAAATTCCAGAGTCATCAAATGTTTTCTTTTTAAGTTTAAAAAATGGTTAAGCTATCATTACTTTTTAATATTCATGAGTATTCAGTTTATGGTCCATTTTGATATCTGGGTTTTAGTTTATCACAAAACAGTCATTCCATAAAGTTTCCTTCTTTTCTCATTTCGCAATGTTATGAGTATTATTCAAGAAATATTCTGCAAATTTTTTTCAAGACTTATCACATTTTAAAAATAATCAAGGTTTTAAATCTGTATTTCTTGACCCGTAAGCCTCAAATTAACAGGATTAGTTAGGTGACTATGCTATTATTTTGTAAACCAGAGGTTCAGTTCACAAGAAACATATGTCTGGGCAGCATTTAGGTTTCTTAAATCTTAATTTCTAAGTTGTTTTTATTTCAAAGAAATAAAATGCTTACTGATTTGAGCAATATATAGAAGTAAATAAACATACATAAATAAAATCATCTGAAATCTTCTATCTAGAAATATTCACTGTGTACTCTGTTTTACACTTCTCTTATTTTAAACAAATTTTAGACTACAGAAAACTTGTTACTTCAGAGAGTTTTTATATGTCCCTCAGACAGCTTCCTCTAATTTTGGCACTTTGTACAATCACAGTACCAGGGATCAGAAACAGAGAATTGGTATCTCTAGTAGCAATTCAGGAAGCTAAATAATAACTTCTGTAACCATCAGCCCCAAATGTCGAGGACTGGAGGAATAATTTACAGATTTCTAAATTTTTTGTTTCTACTTCCAACTTAAGGCCAACGAAAGAAAGCCAAATATGCACCCTCACATAGGATGTCCCACTTCTGGTTAGCCTACTTCCGGCTTCCCCATGCCAGCAGCCACCAATCAGAGAACATCTAAAGTCTTCTCTTTGTGTTCCACTGTAAAGCTTTCTCATTCTTCCGCCTGCCTTGGAGTTGTTGATAAAATCCAAGTGACAGTGGCTTCCTCTCTTGCTCTTGCAAGGTCCAAATAAATAGCCTTTGCTTTTCTGATTTGACTGATCTTGTTGAATTTCCACGTATTTTTCTGCAGGAGGAACCATACCTTCAACTTTCAACTTCCACGGTAATAGAGTACCCTTAAGATCACTCATATATATATATATATGTGCATATGTGTACACACATTATATAATGGTATGTGTGTTTGTGTGTGCATGTATGCTTATGTGCACATTATATATTCAGGCTTTTTCGTTAAGATCTCATCGTGTTTGGATGATAAATACATATTTTTTGCATATAGTGAATGGTTTGTATTCCTCAAGGGCTCAGTCCAAAGCTCTCTTCTATTTCTTTCTCTATATTTTTTTTCCTTCATCACTCTACTTCTCTGAAGATGACTCTTGAATTTATATTTTTTGCCCAGATCTTTCAGCAGAGCTTCAGACCTTATATCCTACTACCTCTTGAGTTGCATAAAGGCACGACAACTCAATATGGGTTAGGGATCCTCCCCTACAAACCCAATACCCTTTCAGTGTTTCCAAAGTTGGTGAATGGCACCGTGATTCACCTAGCTGAGAAAGCTAGATCCCTAGGTGTCATCACTGACACCTTCTCCTTTCCTTATCTGCCATATCACATCCACATCCATTTATCTAGCCCTGTACATTTTATCTTCTAAATTATCTATCAGAATTCTGAGAGTAAAGACTCAGTTTTCTGTTTCATTGCCATTTCCATCCAAGTCTGTCATCTCTGCAATAGCATCTGTTTAATTTCTTAAGGCTATGGTAATAAACTGTCAAAAACTGGGTAGCTTAAAACCACAGAAATTGGTCTCAGGTGTGGAGGCTAGAAGTGGGAAATCTGTGTGTTGACAGGGTAATGCTCTCTCTGATGACTGTAGGGGAGAACTCTTCCTTGCCTGTCTCCTAGTTCCTCATGTTTGGTGGCAATCTTTGGCATTCCTCAGCTGGTATATGCATCTCTTCAGTCACAAGGCTGTCTTCTCCCTTTGTCTTCAAGTTATCTGCCCTCTGCACATGTGTATCTCTGTGTTCAAATTTCCCTCTTTTATATGGAAACTCATGAAATTGATTTAGAGCCCACCCTAAAGACTGACGTCATTTTACCTTGATTACCTCTTACTCTCCATGTAAGGTCACATTCTAAAGTGCAAATTCCGGAGGTTAAGATTTCAACATGTGTTTTTGGCAGGATACAATTCAATCTTTAATAGAGTCTAGGCTGGGTGTGATAGCCCACACCTATAATTCTGGTATTTTGTGAGGCTGCGATAGGCAGATTGCTTGATCCCAGGAGTTTGAGACCAGGCTGGGCAACATGGCAAAACTCTGTCTTTACTAAAAATACAAAAAATTAGCCAGGCATGGTGGTGTATAGCTGTGGTCCCAGCTACATCAGAGGCTGAGATGGGAGAATAATTTGAACCAATCGAAGCTGCAGTGAGCTGTGATTGTACCAGTGCAGTTCAGCCTGGGCAGCAGAATGAGACCCTCTCTCAATCAATCAATCAATCAATCAATAATCTAAACCCCTCTAAATTTTCTCTACATGCCCAGTAATCTATTTCTTTTCATAAATAAGAGTAGACTTTTCAAAATATAACTTTAGCAGTTATTTCTTCTCCTTAAAATTCTTTCATGCTGTTCTACTAGTCTTAGAATAAAAGCAACATTCCTTTAATATGACCCAGAAGGGTCTTAGTCTGGTTTAGCATACCTGCCATACCACACCCTACTCCTTCACAGCTTTGTGTTTAGACCAGAACATTATATAATATATATTATATATTATATGCCATATCTATTTTATATATACTATATATCATATAGTATATATAATGCATATTATATATTATATATTTTATATATTATATATTATATGTTATATATTATATACTATGTATTTTATATATTATATATTTTATAATATATAACTGATAATATATAAAATTTATTGTATAAAATATATACTATATATAATATATAATACATAAAAACCCAATATATATTATATATAATATATATTATATATAAAATATATATAATACATATATACACAAAATGGGGTTTTTCTGCTTGTCATGCTTCCTCTTGCCCAGGGCTCTTTTACCATTTCTCCTGTTTAGAATGTTTTCTCATCCTCCTTTTATCTTGTGTGTGTGTGTGTGTATAATCTTCAGATTATTTTTTTTAAGAAAATCCTTCCCCAGCCCTGTATTACTCTGTATGTCTTCATTTCAGAACTGTAATTCTGTATCTATGTAAAAATGGAATTAATATCTGTCCCTTCAAGTGGACTCTGAGCTTTACCGAGTGCAAGAAAACATAGTTGGCCCTTTTCACCATTCTATCTCCAGTCTCTAGTACAATGACTGCCACATCGTGGGTGTTCAAAATAGTTTTTGACTTGAAGAATAAATGATTGCATAAATGAATCAGCTGTATGTAATTTAGAGCAGTTTTTTTTAAACTCTCAATGTTAAAAGGCTAGTTGTTTTCTCAATCATTTGTGAAATTAAAAGAAAAATTAAACCCAAATAGCTATAAAACTCTTAAATGCCTTTACTTTCTATGCTTATGTCATCATGAACCAATAGTCAACAGTTTGCTGACTGATGCCAGCCCACGGACCATGCTTTAAATAGCACCGATCTTTATGTTTTCCCTAATTTAGTGATTCTGTTATCCTAAGAAATACGAAACTAAATTGATCTCTTTGCAGGACAAGGAATTTTTATACTCTATTTAAAAAAAATAAAAATACATGCATAGTAAAGCATTGCCATTTAACTTACTCATTTGCTCAGAAGACTGCAACCTGAACACTGGACATTTTTCAACCTGAGTTCACTGCTAGATTTTCATCCTCTTTTCATTTTCCACTCACTTCATGGTCTTCTCAAGGGGGAGTACCTGAACCATAAAGTAAGCCCAGAGTAGTTATCTGCCACTTGGATCAACTCAGCCTGTTAATATTTTTCTGGATCAGGTACCATGAGTTACAGGGATTATGCAGGTGGGCACCTCCCATCTGAAAGTGGTAGTGATGAATTATTTGTCTACCAGCTTGTCAAACTACAGACTGCTAACCTACAAGTAACTGCAGGAGTCTTATTTCTTCCAGGAAAGGTGAAAAAATCTAACTGAACACGTAGATTAACTTCTTTAGATGGGGAAAACATTACCAGTCAATACTCCAAATTACTAATAACTATAAAACACAGTAGTTTGAATCTTAGAATTCTAGATCTTAAAAATAGTCCTATATCTATTCCTAAGATTTAGAAACAGACATATATATGTGGCTATTCTAATGAAAGCAAAACCAGGTTTAAATATATATATTTATTTAAATATATATTTACATATATAATATATAAATGTATTATAATATATAACACATATATTACATATGTTAATATTATATATAATATATAACACATATATTTACATATCTAATATTATATATAATATATAACGCATATATTTATATGTTTAATATTATATATATCATATTTATATATTAAATATATAAATATGTTTATATTTATATATTTAATTTATTTAATACTATATATTGTATATTTAATATTATATATTATATGTAATATATAATATATAATTATGTATTAACATATATAACAGATTATATATTATATAAAATATATTAACATATATAATAGATTATATATTATATAAAAAATATAAACATATATAATCTATTATATATTATATATTTACATTTATAAGTTATATATAAATACATATAAAAATAAATATATATGTTATATATTATATATTGACCTATATAGATATATGTGTTATATATTACATATATTAACATATGTGTTATATATTACATATTAACATATAAATATATTTATGTATATGTATTATATATCGTATATAATGTATAATTATTAATATTATATATAATATATACTTAAACCTGGCTTTCTTAGAAAGCAAACGCAGGTTTAAATATATATATAACATATTTTTAAAATATGTATTATATTTAAATATATAATATATAAATGTACATATTATATGTTAATATTATATACATATATATATATTTAAATCTGGCTTTGCTTTTATTAGCATTTTTCTTCAACCAAAGATAGATCACCAGAAGTTGGATAGGTACTTTGTCACCTAAAGTCCTGAAGTTTCTGGTAGAATTTTTTTCCTCCTTAAGGAGGCTGTTTATTTGGAAATACAAGGAATAAACTGTCTGGCACAAAATTACTTTTGCAGCAAGTGGCAAGTGACGCATAATCCAAGACATTTATGGTGATAGCTATTAGCTAAACTTCCAAATTCAAAGAAAATAAAAGGAAAAATTCTATGTCTATAGTGATTTTTAAATCTTGAAGTAAATCAAGGTGTCTGCTCAGAAGATGCAGATATCACATCAGTCACTGACTTTGCCAATAAATATTCCGTGATTCTTGAGTGACGAAGTCTACTGGATGAGAGGTGATAGAGTAATCCGGGATAGAAAGGACAGAGATGACCTATTCTGTCATAGACTACCAAAGAGGAACTCCATGCTCTAGAGGACTCTTTTCTGGTCCTCTTCTACTCACATCCCACCCCATGAGACAAAGAGTCTGTAGTCCAATGGGTTATGTCTTCCAGGAACCCATGTCCCTTCTTGAGCATGCTTCAGGTACTTGGTACATATGACATTTTCTGCCCTGACAGCCTACACTGACTTGGAGGTTCTTCATTGGCCTTTTCAAAAGATTTAACTCATATAAAGGCCAAACATACCACAAATATATAAACCCATAAGCTCAATGGGTGGTCAAGAGATAACTATGTGTCTGCAGAGCTTAAATATACAGGCTGGAGTATCTACACACATGTGCATGAGGCCCCTCAGGGTGCAGGATGGGTGCACATAAAGGAGGAAAGAGAGGCAAGCCAAGGTGGCTCCATGTTCTAGCATGCAACTCCAAGAGATGCAATAATCGTATATTCATATCCAGTTTGCTAGATCATTTGTAATGATGCATTTGCCAGTGTAGGATAATGGAAAAAATTTAAAATAATTTATTTAATAGAATTATTTCAGTCTCAAGGTATCTAGGCATATTCTATATGTGTCTCCATTTTCCCCAGTCCTGTCACACCTATGTTAGGGAAGATCTGCAGAAGGCACACTCAAAAGGAATAAATAAACAGAGTTTAATGCAGGAATATTTACAAAGGTGTTAAAAAGGTTATGAAAAATCTGGCCGGGCGCAGTGGCTCACGCCTGTAATCCCAGCACTTTGGGAGGCAGAGGTGGATGGATCATGAGGTCAGGAGATGGAGACCACCCTGGCTAACACGGTGAAACCCCATTTCTACTATAAATACAAAAAATTAGCCAGCTACTTGGGAGGCTGAGGCAGGAGAATGGCATGAACCCAGGAGGCGGAGCTTGCAGTGAGCCAAGATAGCGCCACTGCACTCCAGCCTGGGTGAAAAAGCGAGACTGCGTTTAAAAAAAGAAAAGACAAGACAAGACAAGACTACCATTAGTAGGCCTGAGGACAATGGTGGGGGGAACTTGTAATTAGAACCCAGAAATAAATTACAGCCTGGTGGACAGGCAGCTAAATGAATACCACAAACTTCTAACTTACTTGGCACTCTGTCTTCTGCTGGTATCTTATATGTAAAGGATAGGTATGAATTACCCAAGTGAAACACAAAGAAAAAGGAGTTTGTTTCTCATTAAGCAAAAGCTGAGATGATAAAACACAGAGGCTCAACAAAACAATAGCTTTAAAAACCGTGTTTACTTCTCACTTTTAACTGAATATGAATGCCTAGGTCAGCAACATTTCATTGACAATTATGGCCCTGACCTCCTTTCAAGTCTACTGCTCATCTTTCTAATGCGTAAGTGTTGTCTGATGTTATTGCCAAAGCTGGTCACATAGTATTTGGGTTCCAAGTAGTGTAAGACATGAGCAAAAGGTGAAAAACATACTCAATATATTTAGACCCAGGTCTAGAAGCAACACACATTGCTTCTGCACACTTTCCCCTGGGAAAGAACTAGGCCATGTGACTTTTACCTAATTGCAAAGATAGTGGGAAATACAATCTAGATTGGCAGCCACATACCCAACAAGAAGAGTGAAATAGATATAGATGGATTATGGTTTTGATATAATAGTTGGAAACTCGATTCATCCATATTTCTTAACATGGCACGGGAGAGCACATCTGGGCAGGTTGTGCTTGCAAAACAAGTGAAAAAAGGAAGTGTTTATTTATTGCGCACATTTTTCATACTTTTTATCTACTTAGTAAGAAACATTAACTAATATTGATATGTCAGAAATGGTGGCCATACTGTATTTATATTTTTTAAAAATTCTGGCTCTAGTTCTAACATTTGGAAATATAGTAACTGATATTATATATAAAATACACAACCATTCTCTAAGAAGTGACTTCCCAGAAAGATGACTTTATTTCAGCAAGTAATATCCCAATTTGGTTTGAGTTATTATATATAAGTTAATATACTTCAGTTAACCTGAAATTTTACACAAAATGAATTTTTAACCTGTCACTAACACTTGTGAGCATCAGCAAACTTAAGTATGAAGCTGTCAAAATGACTCAATGACAACTATTGAAATGCAATAATAATTTTATAACAAGTAGCTGAAAAAAAAAACGAAATAAGCTTGTAGTTGTATAAGTGATAAGTATTTGGAAAGAGAACAGAC
This sequence comes from Papio anubis, assembly GCF_008728515.1. Lineage (NCBI taxonomy): Eukaryota > Metazoa > Chordata > Mammalia > Primates > Cercopithecidae > Papio > Papio anubis. The sequence goes on from NC_044987.1 coordinate 100,857,470, forward strand.
TTAATAGAGATTTGGAAGTTAAGAAAGGCATCTAACTGCCAGGCGCGGTGGCTTATGCCTGTAATCCCAGCACTTTGGGAGGTCAAGGCAGGTGGATCATTTGAGGTGAGGAGTTCAAGACCAGCCTGGTCAACATGGTGAAACCCCATCTCTACTAAAAATGCAAAAATTAGCCCGGTGGTAGTGGCACGCACCTGTAATCCCAGCTATTCAGGAGGCTAAGGCAGTAGGATCACTTGAATTCAGGAGGCAGAGGTTGCGGTGAACTGAGATCACACCACTGCACTCCAGTCTGGGTGACAGAGTGAGACCCTGTCTCAAAAAAAAAAAAAAAAGGCATCTAAGCAGAGCACTGAAGCTTTGTGTAAGTTACAGAGGCACAAGTTCTAGGAGCAAATACATCTGAGTTTCCTAACTCCCACTCTGCCAGTTACTAGCTGTGTCAATCTGAGAAGGTCATTTAACTTCTATGAACCCATTTTTTCCTTCAAATTTATAGTATCTACCTTACATTAAGTGGGAATATTATAACTATGTCAATTTATGTACACATAAAATGAGTAATCAAGTATCAAGTCACAACATGTGCTTCCTTGTGAAAGTCTATCTCCCTCAGAGCAACGTTTCCTTCTGACATTTTTTTGACTGCCAAGCCCCTGCAACCCAAGAGAAACTCTCAAAGTATATCACAATGTATCAGTAGCCAAAGGTTGGGGATTTCATCTTTGCATTGAGAAAATGTCAATTTAAGAAGAGAATACTGCACAGAAATACAAAATCTAGTGAATATTATTTATGAGAAAGTGATCATCTAAAATAAGATGATGTGCCCCCAAAAATTGAAAACCAATAATTTTCCATTTTAGGAAATACAGTATGATACAAAGTCAGTAACATCTTGAAGCTCATTTACATAAATTCTTTAGAATAATAAGCTAAAAGAATAAGTATGCCTTTTACTTCTCCTTTTAGAATGAATTCACTTTTTTAGATATGAAGGTAGGAGAAGAAATAATTAACTTTTAAACAAATACAGAATAGTATTCAAAATCTGTCCTAGATAATATGTCCGTAATCCTAGAGGATAAACAGAATGCTCTAATTGGAGACAGCAGGAAAGAAAAGGAATGTGAAATTTAGCAGTAAAGTGTGATGAATCCAAATGTTAGCTTGTGTTGTTAAAAAAATACATTCTTCAGTATTTAGTAAGTTTATCACGCTTTGGTGTTAAATTACAGTACATGAAGCTTTATGAGATGAATATTCACCTTTTTTAACATCTGCCCCATTTTTTTCTAGGCCAATGTAGTAGTGAACATGGTAAATATTTTGCTTAGGTAATTTCTCTATGTTACAGCAATTACATCAAATTTCATAAACATTTATCATGTGAGTGTTTTATGAAAAGCATAAGGCTAAGGCCGGGCGTGGTGGCTCACGCCTGTAATCCCAGCACTTTGGGAGGCCGAGGCAGGTGGTTCACCTGAGGTCATGAGTTCAAGGCCGGCCTGGCCAACCTGTTGTAACCCCATCTCTACTTAAAATACAAAAATTAGCTGGGTGTGGTGGTGGATGCCTATAATCCCAGCTACTTGGGAGGCTAAGGCAGGAAAATCACTTGAACCCAGGAGGAGGTTGCAGTGAGCCAAGATCGTGGCATTCCAGCCTGGGTGACAGAGTGAGACTCCGTCACAAAAAAAAAAAAAAAAAAAAAAGCACAAGGCTAGAGGAAACTGAAGGGATACATAAGCAAATAAATTACCATGCCTTACAGATCTAGGGAGGTGGACCACTGACATATGTTAAGACATTTTTATAATGTTGATGTCACTTTTATTTTAAAACAAAACAAAAACTGAAATCAGACAATATTTTTACACAATGACATTTGTTTTAAAATAAGAATTTTGGGAGAAAATATGTTTGACTACATTAAAGAAGATTTTAATTTCATGGAAAGTGGCACTGAAGCAGGGTTCTTTGGCAAAGAGAATTCTTAATCCCAGCCTTGAGAAACATATAGGAATTCAAGAGGTAGAGTTTGTACAACTAGCAGAGAAGGAACACCACAAATAAAGGCATAAAGAAAGTGGATCTTCAGGTAAAAATAAGTGAACCTCTGTGCTTATAGTAGAGTATTATGTACTAGAATAAAAAATAAGAAATATTTTTTATGAAAACAATACCTGAAAAGGGAGGGTTTTAAAAATAAGAACTTTAGGCCAGGCACAGTGGCTCATGCCTATAATCCCAGCACTTTGGGAGGCCGAGGTGGGCGGATTACCTGAGGTTAAGAGTTCGAGACCAGCCTGGCCAACACAGTAAAACCCTGTCTCTACTAAAAGTACAAAAATTAGCCAGGCATCATGGTGGGCACCTCTAATCCCAGCTACTTAGGAGACTGAGGCAGGAGAATCGCTTGAACCGGGAGGTGGAGGTTGCAGTGAGCCAAGATCTCACCACCATTGCACTCCAGCCTGGGCAACAGAGACTCCATCTCAAAAAAAAAAAACCAAACAAACAAACAAAAAACTTTATCTATAATTCAATACCACACAATATTCACATCCGAAATGTACAATTCAATGTTTTTAACTATATTCACAAAGTTGTACAATCATTACCTCAGTCAATTTTAGAACACTTTCATGACTCTAAATTAAAGAAACCTTGCACTGATTAGCTATTACTACCCATTTATTGACAGTGCAGAAAAAGCAGTTTGATCTATTCTGTGAAGGACCTTAGATCTTTATTCAATAGGTTATCACGCAAAAATGTCAGTGTGTTTTAGTACTAGGGTAACATGATCACCTGTGTGTTTGTGGAAAATTATTCTAGTAACTGTGTGTAGTATGGGGAAAAAAGCATTTGAATAAGAGGAATCTATTTTTACTTTCATTCCCATGTTCTCTAAATATGCTCTAATTCTATCTAACCAAAACATGTTTACACTGCTCTATGGATTACATTCCACAGAAATTTCTTCCTTTGTAATGTATTAAGCAAACCAGTAAATATTTACTAAGTACCATTTGCTTACAACTGAGCTACTCTTTTACCTTGGTTCAATTTGATTTTCTTTAGACTTCACTTTAGAGCACAGTAATGATCACTGATATATTTCTCAAAGCTATCTGAAAATTAATATAGTGAGCTATTATCTCCATTTTTATGAACACTCACAATCAGAAACATCAGTGCACCAGCCTGGCCAACGTGGTGAAACCCCATTTCTACTAAAAATACAAAAAATAGCCAAGTGTGGTGGTGGGCGCCTGTAATCCCAGCTGCTCGGGAGGCTGGGGCAGAAGAATCACTTGAACCTGGAAGGCAGAGGTTGCAGTAAGCCGAGAACACGCCATTGCACTCCAGCCTGGGTGACAAGAGCAAAACTCTGTCTCAAGATTAATTAATTAAATAAACATCAGTGTTTTCTCATAAGGCACACAGCTACCAAATGTCAGAAGCATGACTGGATAACTGGTCTCATGTCTTTAGGGTCAGACTTTTTCTATCATGTAACACAGCTACCTCCTCAGCTGTTGGCCATGATCTGCTGTTAACGTTTAGTCATGAAAATGACAACCCCTTCCTCTACCCAGAAGTATGTAAAATCTAAGCAGTTTGGGAGGGGTTAGGATACAACATGGTTATACTGATCTTCAGATTTGTTTTAAAATGTTTTAGAAATCTAATTATAGAATTAGAAATGGCTTAGGAAATGAATTTTGTTTTTAAAAATATTTAGTATAGAATTATCCTAGAATGAATTTGACAAGAAAAGCACATGAGCAATAAACCTAAACACAAGACAATTTAAGCCTTTTGTTAATAGGAATTAGCAAGTGGATAATATACAAAAGGCATGTTTGTAGACTACAGACAACCCTGTCATGTTTGGTAAATGTATGTCTTATGAGAAAGCACTGATGTTTCTGACTGTGAGTTTTCTTACTTTAAAAATAGAGATAACAATCCCACTAGACTAATTTCCAGATAACTTTGAGAAATATGTAAAATGATCATTGCTGTGCTCTAAAGTTCTAAGGGAAATCAAACTGAGCCAAGGGAAAAGAGAGTAGACCAGTTGTCTTGAAGCAGAAATTCCTAAACTGACTATTCTTAATAACTTTTAAGTAATAACCAATTCTGTTATGCATACAGCCACCAAGTAAAAAATTTTGCAGGTTATTAAGGCCATATTCATGTACCGTTTGAGAGCAATTCTGTGAAGTAGAAAGCTGAGGCTAAGAGAGGTACAAAGATTTGTCCAAGGCATTGGAGTCCAGGTCTTCTGACTGCAAATAACAAGGGCATTTGAAAGGGCCAAAACCCAGAATGCACCATTCCTAGTTCCGGCTTTACAAAGGAAGTCCTCTTCATTGAAGAAGGTTTAGACAAAGTTCTATTCCCAATGTAAGTGTTTGACATTGGGCCCTGACCTATCACAAGCTTAGAAATCCTGGAGAGTATTTTCTAATGAGCCATATTAAGTATAATTTAAGTTAAATGAAGACAAATTATTCTTCCCTACTCAAGCCCCCACCTTAACATCAGCTTCCCAAGTGTACCAATTACATTCATTTTTATTATTTCTTCCTCTTCCCCTTCCCCTTCTTCCTCTTCCTCCCCTTCCTCCTCCTCCTCCTCTTCCTCCTCCTCCTCTTCCTCCTCCTCCTCCTCTTCCTCTTCCTCTTCCTCCTCTTCCTCTTCCTCTTCTTCTTCTTCTTCCTCTTCTTCCCCTTCCCCTTCCCCTTCCCCTCCTTCTCCTTCTTCTTCTTGTTTGCTACAGGGTCTTACTCTGCCACCCAGGCTGGAATGCAGCGACACATTCACAGCTCACTGCAACCTCTGCTTCCAGGGCTCAAGTGCTCCCCCACTTCATCTTCCCAAGTAGCTGGGACTACAGGCATATGCCACCATGCCCCACTAGGTTTTTTTTTTTTTTTTTAATTTTGTGACTGGGTATGGTGGCTCACACCTGTAATCCCAGCACTTTGGAGGAGGAGGCGGGTAAATTACCTGTGGTCAAGAGTTCGCAACCAGCCTGGGCAACCCAGTGAAACTCCATCTCTACTAAAAATAAAAATATTAGCCAGGCATGGTGGCACACCTCTATAGTCCCAGGTACTTGGGAGACTGAGGCAGGAGAATCCCTTGAACCTGGGAGGGAGAGGTTGCAGTGAGCCGAGATGGCACCACTACAATCCAGCATGGGTGATAGAGCAAAACTCTGTCTCAAAAAAAGTTTTGTAGAGATCGGCTTGCTATGTAGCCCAGGATGGTCTCAAACTCCTAGGCTTAAGTGAGCCTCCTGCCTTGGCCTCCCAAACTGTAGAGATTACACATCTAAGCCACTGCACATTCAATTATATTCTAAGTTTCTAGCATCCTTAACGAATCATTATTTTCTCTATAGTAATGGTTTTTCTAACCCGCTGACTTGCATGAGGTGCCTTGGAATGCTGAGGCTTAATTTCTCCTTTTCTTGGGCATTGTTTGAGGAATAGGTGGAGATGGGGAGAACTTTGAATTTTGCATGACTTCTTTCACTCCTTGATACTTCTTTATTTTAGTGCCACTCTACTGGCTATAAAACTTTAACAGGAATAGACCATGGTGTTTCACCAACCATTTTGCAATCTATTTATTGGCAAACATAAAAGCCTATCTAAAGAAAGTAGCCCAGGGTAGATACATGGGGTCAAAACACATAGGAAGTTCTGTGTTTTGGAGCTCTTGGAACTCTGGAATGAGACAACGCCCTATAAACAGGATATCCAAGTGATTCAGAAATTAGCATCCATGCTGTATAATGCAGCTTCCTTCTTTTGCCATTAAAAGGAGGATGGTGAGGATGAATTTCCCCAGGTACTCCCCTAATATCAGCAAGAGTACAAATTGAGAATAGTTTGCCATTTATCTAAATATTTAAAAGATATAAATCAAGTTGTTGAAAAACATCTATTCCTGACCTTTGTAATGACATGGAAGGTCAGGTTTGACTTTAGAATGCTAAGACACCTCAGAGTCCCCGCCAGACTTAGCTGCATGAGGAGGGTTGGCCTGAGTCCAGCAACTTTTTTTTTTTTTTTTTTTTTTTGCTATATTTTACTCTATGGCATTTAGGAGCCTCACTTGCTATGGGGGCTACCTCAACCCAGAGTCCCCAACCCCATTTATGTTTCCTCACCTAAACACCCTTACTTGAGGTCTAAAGGTCAACAGAGAAGCCCATCAGACAGGTCCCTCCTTGAAAGCCCCGTCAGAGTCAACGAAGGCAGGGAATTCTTGCATTCCGAGTCTCCACAGAATGATCCAGAAGAGGACATGTGTTAAGTGTGGGCACATTTCTGGAGCCTCAGAGAATTCTTGCCTAATGGGAAAGAATATGCCTAAAGAAGGGTCATAGCAAATCCTCTAAAGAACAAGATACAGGCCGGGCACGGTAGCTCACGCCCGTAATACCAGCACTTTGGGAGGCTGAGGCGGGCGGATCATGAGGTCAGGAGATCGAAACTATCCTAACACTGTGAAACCCCGTGTCTACTAAAACACACACACACACACACACACACACAAATAGCGAGGTGTGGTGGTGGGCACCTGTATTCTAGCTACTGAGGAAGCTGAGGCAGGAGAATGGTGTGAACCTGGGAGGCAGAAGTTGCAGTGAGCTGAGATCACGCCACTGCACTCCAGCCTGGGAGACAGAGAGAGACTTCATCTCAAAAATAAAATAAAATTTTAAAAAACAAGATACAAGGCTACCTCCTTTTGCAAAGGTCTAAGAGAGGTACTGTTCCCCTTCTATGCACCCTCCAAGCAAACGCACAAGAAAAAATTATTAGCTTCTCACCTTGACATGTCTTCATGTAACACAGAGACAGAAGATGTCACCATGGCCTTAAATGAGCTCAGTCAGCCAGAACTGATACATGAAGGGACATGGAATTCCTATCAAATTTAATAGCTTTAATCAAAGGCATAGAACAGTGTGTGGAGGGAAGTTAACTCCTAAATTATCAAAAAGTGAAGAAATAACAAATAATACCTAACAGAAAAAGATACATTGATGCAGGGAAGTTAAGTAACTTGACAAACCTCACACAATTATTAACCTCGAAGAGATTCAGTCCCACAACTTTCCGTCTTCAAAACCCCATGTTCTTTCTATTTCCTGGTAACCATCTTCTGAGAAATGAAGTTTCTATCACAGATACTTGCTTGCATCCTTTCTCCTTTATTTTCCCATAAAACTATTTTGTAGGACCCTTTTTTAACACAGTCTGGTCTCAGATGTACTCTTCACTCCCTATTATATGACTTCCTTTCACAAATAGCCAGGATGACTTACTTAATTTTGTCCATTTTCATGTTTGTCACAATTTGTTGGTGCCTGTTCTTGTTATCCTCTAAACCCACTGTCTTTACCAAGTACTAGACTTCCAGATTTCTGATCCATGTGTGAAGCCCAGCAGGGAATACTGTTTATCTGGACATTTCATAAGAAGGGAGAATCTTGCATGTGAATACTCAACTCTAACCCCTCTGCATGCCTCCCTTGGCTCATTGCCCTTTCTTTAAAAAAGTTCTTCCTTGCAAGTTTCACACTAGGTGATTATGAAGAAAATTAAGTGATGTGAATTTCTTAATCAATTTCATGCTGAGAAGATCAGCAAGTTACAACAGAAAGACAATTTTAAGGAAATGAATACCCTATCTAGGTTGAACCTTTCTCTGTATCCATCAGGCAGGCCTGGACACTCAGTGTTGTCAGCAAAAACAAAAAATAATCAATGAATATATAAAAACATTCATTCTCAGTTAAGACATCTTTTCAAATACTAGTTACCAGAGGTTATGTGTGGAATCATAGTAGTGTTTACCACCACTCTAGAATGCTATGTCTTCAGAAAGGTATAAAATAGCTTCAGTTTATAATACACTACTATATTCCAAGTGTTTTATACTTACAATTCCTAATCTTTGTGAATTCATTATCTCCTCATCTAAGAGATGAAAATAGGAGAGACTGATAGTTAGAGATACTTCCCCCAAATCACACAGCTGATGACAGTTAGAGCTGAGATCTGGAAATATGAATCCAGCTTGGTACTGGGAAATCCTGCTCCACCAAGGTAAGATAAGGATAAATATCACCAGAAATTTAGTAGGAACTAATCCTCTTAAAACCTAGAGGTCCACAATTTGTCCTACCCCTGTAATAGTCCCAGCTTATCATTTTTCTATGGACCAGAAGTTCTAGTAGTTTCTGGGGTGATTGTCTGACATGGTAGAAATGCTGGTGTTCTTTAAATGAGATGGACCTAGGTCAGAATTTTAGGACTTTTTAAGATTACCTGTGAGACCTTAGATCATGTCAGTAACATTACCTAAATCTCAGTTTACTTTTTTAGGAAATGTATGTTACAGTTTGCATTCCATTCCACAATGTGGGTGAGGAAGAAAGGCAACTTCATTTTTTTTCAATTTAGCTAAATTTCTATTTTTACTTCTTACTATGGAAAGGAGGTAGAGATACATTTTTATTCAATTGGCTGCCCCACCATCCACTCCTTTTGTTATGGTGTTTGAGAAAGCTTACAAAGACATCAGTGGTAAACAATAAAAAGGAGTAATTCTAAATATCTGTCTGGATCAGGTAAGCCCAGCATTCTTTAGCATTATCTTTAGACGTTGGTACACAAAATTTATTGTAGCACAGTCTGTGGGTCTGATGACTCTTTTAGTTCATTATTACCACCATGGGGCACACGAGACTTCTCCTGATTCCGAAGAGTTCCAGGCCAAGAGAATCCTGGTGACACTATGGTCTCATCTACTTAGTAAAGCAATTGCCAATTCTTCTGTAAGAATTTGCCCTACACTGGGCTCTAACCAGAATACAGCCCAGCTATGGGCATTCTCAGCATATTTACATCCCAAAGAGCTCATTTTTAAAAACTGTCCTCTATATTTCAAAATTATATTCAGTAATTATCATAAATAATAATGCTTAAAAAAGAAAAGCAGTGAAAATTGTCCCTTATTGAACTTTGTGTATATAATTATGCCAGTAAAAAATAACTAATAAAAATGGTAATACAAAAAAAAGTAGATTTATGCTTTTTGATTATATTAATTTATGGGGGAAAAGGGAAAAAATATTTAAACAATTTGTACCCTACTGCTATAACACTATTATAATTTAATAAAAATTAAAATAAAAAGATGGAAAATTTAAATATAAAGACTATTACCTAAATTCAATAAAATATTTATGTTACAAATGAAAACATATACTTACCAAACAAAAATATTGTTATTCTTCAGGCTCTATTTTACTGTTTTAAATATTAAAGAACAAATAAAAAATGTCATTGATCATTCGTTACGGCAGAAGTAAAGTAATTCAAGTCCTGTTTTCAGAATTTTACAATCATTGTGCTATCACTGCTGATTTTGAACATTCTTTTTAAAGGTAGTGTGTGAGATCATCAACTGATCCAAAGAAGAACAAGGATAGCTCTCAACATTTAACGTTACCCTAGGAATGACTTTTCTTGTAGCTGAGTTTGTGGGTTAGGGATTGTGTTAGTTTTCTAGGGTGGCTGGATGAAATTAATTGATGGCTTAGGACAGTAGAAACTAATTCTTTTACAGTTCTGAAGACCAGAAGTTTGAATCAAGGTGCTGGGAGCTCTACATTTCCTCCACTCACTCTAGCGAAGATCCTTTTCTTGACTCTTCCAGCTTCTGCTGGTAGTCAGCATTACCGGGCTTATTCAGCTGCCTCACTGCAATCTCTGCCTCTGTCTTTATATAATCTCCACTTAGCTACGTGTCTCTCTCCAGTGTGTCTCTTCTAAGAATACTTGTCATTCAACTCAGGGTCCTCCACCTCCAGTAATCCAGGATAGTCTCATCTCAAGATCCTTAATTATTTCTACAGAGATCCTTTAAGAAATAATGGTAACATTTACAGGTTTGAGGGATTAGGACATGGATATATCTTTTTGGAAGCTACCATTAACTGACTACAGAGACCAATGGAATAACTAGGAGTTCACTGAAAAACTTCTACGTTGAATACAATATATATTAAAAGATAAATTTTCAAGCTTACGTGCTAATTGTTAGTTTATGTATATATTTTAAAAATTCAACATTAACTGCAACAGTTATTTAAAACTTAAGACTGAGAAAATATTCTTATCGGGAGAATCATTTTATTTTCAACATTATTTAGAATAACCTGCAAATGATGATTTAAAAAAAGAAGCAGACTTCTAGTTGGTTTTATCGCTGTTGTTCAATTCATGTCAGACATTATACTCCTTTGTCGCCTGTGTCCAGGGCAGATCCAGTCCCTCTTTTCCTTCAATTGCCTTTGCTATCTCACTGCTGGCACAGGACTCTGCTTTTCAATTCTATGAATGTATTTGACAGTTCACCATTTTCTGGGACTTGGCCTAGGGAGTGGGCACAGGGGCCCTTCCTCTAAGGCCTACCCACATGTCTGCTCTCGTGCTTTCTCTGAACCTAATTTTTCTCTACTATTCTAGAGAGTCCTTTCTACTATGAAAGACAAAGAGTAATGAGTGGGTAGGAGTACATGACACACAACTTCATACTGTTTTCTCCCCAAGTTTTTCCTACATGCCAACAGTTAGATTCCCTTAGGAGCCTAAATGTTTCAAGCCATATGGTCTAAGAAAAGACGCTTTTTTTTCCTGCTTTATATTACACATCTCTTCCCTAATGCATATCACTATACTGCTATAGAATACTGCTATAGAAACTAAAAATCTTTATCTAGGGCTCTTTTGGGTTAATTACTATATTTCTCTCCTAGCAAAAACAGAGACATTCCCTTCCGGCTCACTTATTTCCCAAGCGCATCATTTGACAAAAGGCTTAAGGATTTGTTGTTGTTGTTATTAAGTTTCAGAATCTCCTTAGTTCAGTTAGCCTGAGCAAACTATGGATAATGTCTAGGTTTCAGTCAGCTTTTCCTATCTATTTTTATTACCGTGTAAGAGGCAAGGTGTTATGATATACAGGTACTCAGTGTTGTCTCCTCCCCAAACCCAGAACATTAAATTGTGTCTCCCAAGTACTACTCTCACCCATTAGCATTCCAGCTGCGTTTTCATAATGTCACTGTTAGACCAACATGATGTGTGCCCTACCCTATTCCAAAATTAAAAGATCTCTTTAAAAAGGCAGGTTTTTAAAAAATTCGGATAGATTCCTCAAGAAACATGTGTGAATTCTTACAAAGTGAGTTATTAAATTTTCTAATTTCCCCATGTTTCATTATTCATTCACCTCAAAGAGAACTAGATAAGGCCTAAATGAGAATTCTGTTTTTACCACTGAGGTTCAGTTCATCTTTCACAGTTTTATTTCCTATATTTTTGACACAGTTGCAATTTCCCTGTCTCTACACTGAAATTTATTATAAAGTTTCTCTATTGCCTTGGTATTTGCAAAATGTATTCGTGACAACTTTCAAGATTCTTTTTATCTTAAGTATGTTTTCAGGCAAGATCTCATTGTACTTCATAAGAGAATAGAAAAATTAGTTTGCTAAATGGTAACCTTCTGATTAAAATTGTTTAAAACACAGTTTTTGGGCCGGACGCAGTGGTTCATGCCTGTAATCCCAGCACTTTGAGACGCCAAGGTGGGAGGATCACCTGAGGTCGAGAGTTCGAGACCAGACTGACCAACATGGAGAAATTCCATCTCTTCTAAAAACACAAAATTAGCTGGGTGTAATAGCACATGCCTGTAATCCCAGCTACTTGGGAGCCTGAAGCAGGAGAATGGCTTGAACCCAGAAGACAGGTTGCACCGAGATCACGCCATTGCACCCCAGCCTGGGCAACAAGAGTGAAACTCTGTCTCAAAAAAAAAAGAAAGGAAAACAAAACAGAAAACAAACAAACAAGCAAAAAAAACCACAGCTTCGGAGATAGGTCAAGAGGAAAGAATGAAAGTGCCCATACTGGTAACAGTGAAGAGTATAGTGTAGATCAAATATGCCCATTAGCATTTCCTCCTAATAAAGACCACTTATAACACTTCAGAATCCTGCAATAAGCAAGAAAAATTATCTGGAAATTAATGCACTGCATTTACCTGCATTTAGAAGAGTAGAGAAAACAGAAAGGGAAATTAATGCACTGCATTTAACTGCATTTAGAAGAATAGAGAAAACAAAGGGAAAATGTGTACAGTTCTTATTTTATGTGAACTGTTAATATATATTATTTCTGTTAATCTTCACAGTAATCCTGAGATACATGTATAAATATCAATGTGCAGAAGAGAGTCTGACTAGGTCAATTCCTCCTTTAATATGCTGTCCTTGGTAATGTTTTTCACAATTGAGACTCTTCACTTATTTGATGATTCTTTGATTTCTGCCTCCCCTATCTTAGTCTATAAGCTTAGTGAGGGCAGGAGTTGCATATGCCTCTTGCTTGTTTGCCTGCTTGGTCCTGCCAAGTGTGCCCAGTGCCCAGTACAAAAACTCCAATACATTATAGGTGCTTCATAAATATATGTTGAATGAACAAACTGGCATAATTCCGTAGTATTAGCAAATGACAGTGATGAGGCTGGGGCCTCTGTCTCTGATGAGAAAGCTTGCAATAATAATTATTTTATGGTTTTCTTGCTCATATGCTTCTAATAGTTGCTTTATTTATGCAAGGTGAGTTTCTAGTGTTGTCAAAGGCTGGGAACTGTGGCTCAGCCTACAATCCCAGTGCTTTGGGAAGCAGAGGTGACAGGATCACTTGACGCCAGGAGTTTGGGATAGTGCTGTCAAGGGACATGATAATATGTGTATGGTCTGACCTCTGGGCCACTGGACAGTCATTTAATGATGATACTTTCTACCAGTCCCATTAATTTTACCATTAATCATGTAGCATGTTCCAAAGCTCACCTGCTTTATCTACAGTTTTTCATTATTACTCATTTGCCTGATTTGGGGTCACAATATTGAAACCTTGGAAACCTTAAAAGAGACCTGTTTTAGCAATAATGCGTATGCATATTTTTCCCCGGCATCTACAAATGGAGTAACTGTGGTAACAGATGCCTTCTAAATTTGACACTATAATATAGATAGATACATATAGCTATTTAAATATTTCATCAGATGACTACAGTGGTTAAAAGGACACTCTCATTTACTGAGATCAAACAGCACAGGAGCTTCATAAATTCTTTCTTGTTGATCAATTCATATTAAAGGCCCTCGGATCTAACCACATCTCAGTTTGCACACACACATAATTATTCCTGCATAAAGTTTTGATGGCACTCTAAATATATCTGGAATTAAGTTCTGGGTATCATTTGTGGTCACATTATCATTCTTCTCCTAGTTGTCTTTCCAGGTTTATACACCAGCTTCTAAGTGTAAGGATCCTGCCATCAAAGACCAATGACTAAATGAGTAAAAGAATGGTTATTTGCCAAGTTTACTTTCTGCCACCTTAACTCTTTACTTGCAGCAGGTCAAAGGCATAAACAAATAAGTCAAACACTAGATTAGTTTAAAATATATTTTGAAATTATATTTCAAAGACATTAGTGTATGTAAAATAAAGTCCACATCTGGTATGTAATAGAGGTAGTGGCAGAGCAGAGCTGCTGGAAGAAAGGTGGGCAATGCTGCAATCCCATCCACACCCATTCTATGGTAAATGTAGAAATCCAGTAACACTGATATTCACCTTAAATAGCACTCTTTCCTGAATGCTTGAAATGTTTCAAATGGATGTATTGACCATATTTCCACATCTTCCAATAGTCATTGGCAATGTACAGAGTGATGTAATTTGAGAGCTATCTTTATTTTGGGTCCATTTGAATGAGATGCAATTTACATTTTTCACTATGAACTACAGTAGACACCATTTATTTAGTAGTAGTAGTAGTAGTAGTAGTAGTAGTAGTAGTATTTAGGACAGAATTTCACTCTGTTGCCCAGGCTGGAGTGAAGTGGTACAATCTCAGCTCACTGCAGCCTCTGCCTCTCAAGTTCAAGTGATTCTCATGCCTCAGCCTCCCAAGAGGTGGGATTACAGGCATGTGCCAACACACCCAGCTAACTTTTGTATTTTCAGTAGAGATGGTAAAAATGTTGGCCAGGCTGGTCTCAAACTCCAGGCCTCGAATGATCCACCTACATGGCCTCCCAAAATGCTAGGATTACAGGCATGAACAATCATGCCCAGCCAACACAATTTAATTAACCATTTTCAGAGGTTTAAATCTGTCATGAAGATAGGGTCCAGTTTTAGATTACCATTCTTCAGGGTCAAAGCTTAGGGAAAGAAGATAATTTTATTTATAATCACTGCTAGGTTGACTTTGCTTATCATTTCTTATAGCTGCGGGCATAGGTGAGAATGGGCCAGGTTATTCTGTGTGAATATCACCAAATATCTTTGACTTAAAACATCGGTGGTTTATACCTCACTTATATTGCATGTCAATCTCTGATTGGCTAGGCACTCACATTGCTCATTATCATTACATTTCATTCTCATGGAAAAACCACTATCTGAAAATCAAAAGTTGTCATAAAAAAAAAAAAAAGAAGAGAAAGCTCTGGGGAGTCTTTGCATGAACAATTAAATTATTCTAATGGAAGTGACGCACATTTCTTGTGCTCATTACTCTTTGGCCAGGACTGTCACTTGCCTCAGCCAAACAATGGAGTCTAAGAAATATAATCCTATCTGTGACTGGGAAGTAATGGGGTATAAAAGATTAATGCACAGCAATGATTACTACCATATTGCATGAGGCTTTATAACTTCAAGAGGAAGGAAGTATAAAGAGATGAGAAAACCTCAAATGGGGGCTCCTCCAGTGGAATACAGTTGGCAATGCAGAGCTTATTTCAGTCAGCCTTATTGTTAGGTTTTTATTATTACACACTCCTTTGTTTTTGTTTGTTTCTCCCTCTTATTATCTATAATTCCTGGTGATAGTCTACTACATTTTATCTTAGAATGTGTGATAGGCTCCATTTGTGGTAGGGTAGAGTTGATGTTTTTTTCTTCCTTTTATTTGCTATGTAGGATGTAGAAAACTTATTTGGTTGTCATCTTTTCTATTGTCTTTAAAATTTGGTGTTTGGGAGACACGTTTGACTCAGAGCAAAATATCTTGTGCCTAAAAATTAAAAAGAACATGAATTTAAAAGATTATCTCCCGCTGAATAGTCCTCCATGTGACTGTGATTGCCTGACAGGTCCTTATTGCCTGCTGTACAGACAAAACTAACTCATGGAGATGGTAGCATTGTGGTAAAGAGAGGTTAAATTAACAGAAAAGTAGTGGAGCAGAAGTATAGGAGTTTACTACTCAAATCAGCCTCATCAAGAATTCACCACAAACTAGAGTTTCTAAGAATAATTTGGCAGGAAGGGGCTAGGGAATGGGTGCTTCTGATTGGAGATAAAATCATAGAGGTGTCAAGAATGGTCCTTGTGCACTAAATAGCCTATGGGTGGTAGCCACAGGACTAGTTGAGTAATGACTCACAGGCCTGGGTGGAGACAGTCAGTCACCAGAATGCAAAAGGCTGAAAAACATTCCAAAAGACCAATCTTAGATTCTACAATAGTGATGTTATCTATAGGAGCAATTGAGGAAGTCACAAATATTTTGACCTATTGCCACATGACTCTTGAGTTGTAAGGGATTACAGAAAATCAGTGGCTAGCTACTGTTTAACTATGCCTACATCTTAGAATTCAGGCCCATATTAGTCTGTTTTCACACTGCTAATAAATACATACCCAAGGCTGGGTAATTTATAAAGAAAAAGAGGTTTGATGGACTCACAATTCCACATGGCTGGGGAGGCCTCACAATCATGATGGACAATTAAGAAAGAGCAAAGAGACATCTTACATGTTGGCAGCCAAGAGAGAGCTTAGGTAGGGGAACTCCTCTTCATAAGAACATCAGATCTCATGAGACTTATTCTCTATTATGAGAAGGGCATGGGAAAGACCTGCCCCCATGATTCAATTACCTACCACCAGGTCCCTCCCATGACATGTGGAAATTATGGGAACTACAATTTGAGATGAGATTTGGGTGGGAACATCGCCAAACCATATCAAGGCCCCTGTCATAATCCTAATGTTATGTTTTTAAATTAGTTTTACAAAGGTGATTTCAGTCCCCAAACTAAAAGGAAATCAAGTCAATTTTAGGGAGAGACTATTATCATCCTTGCTTCCAAGTTAAACAATAAACTAAACTACTCCCATGGTTAGCTTGGCCAACACCGAGAAATAAGCAAGGATAGCCAGCATACAGGTATGGAAGCAAGACGGAGTCAGCCATGCTAGATTTCTTTCACTGTTACAATTTTTGCAAAAGTGGTTTAATAATAATTGGATAATTTTCTTGATAACATACTATAATAATGGAGAGATAGATTTTACCATCTCTTGAGATGATGTAAATCTTTGGAGGAGAGAAATTGCTTTTATTAGAAAAGAAATCCACCAATATAAATTGGAAAATGTATGTATTTGAAAGCACATATTGCCTCTCTCTATAATATTGCCTCTCTCTATAATATCATTCAAAAGTACAAGATTAAAGCATTTTCTGATATTCTACAAGAAAGAGGAAGAATAGTCTTTCTTCTGCATAAACTACTGGGTGATCACCAACAGTTTAGGTCACTAAGGAAATGTGGCATCGACAATCAGAAAGCAGAAAAAGAGGAGGGGGCGATAAAAATAGAAGGGAAAAGAAAATACATAGAAGAAAATACAGCAGGTTAGATGTATTTCTGTCTTCTCGTATCTAATATTGACACTGAATAAAAGGCATGTATCCAAAAGATCCCCCTGTGCCTACCAATGTTTGGGCACAGAGACTTCATTGCATTCAAGGCTCTTCATCATAGATTACTGAAATCAAGATCCTCTGTATAGTAAAGATTGACTTTGCCCGGAGAATTGTTTGGCCCTTCCTTAGGGCTCCTAAAAGATCATCTCTAAACCCTAGGTATGTCCTGCCTCATAAGAGTGTCTTTGTTTACCTAAAGGCCTTGGGTCATACTAGATAGTCTAATGCTACAATGTGATTTACGTGGGGAGGCCTCGGGCCATGCTTGTCAGCTCAACATCTGCAGAGGCTGGAGGCCAAGGGTAGTCTTGTCAGAAGTCAATTTTGCCAATGTGACCAAGCCCCCATTAAAAATTCTAGATATCAGCACTTGAGTTGGTTGTACTCAGTACTCGGTATGTATTGTCAGACATTATTGCTGGGCAAAGTAAGCACTATCTGCACAATTCCACTGGGAGAGGACAATTGGAAGCTCCATTCTCAGAACCCTTCAGGACCCTGCCCTATGTTCTTCTATCTTTATCTGATTTTAATCCGTATCCTTTTGCTGTACTAAGCTATAACTTAGTATAATAGCTTTCAATGAGTCTTAAGAGTTCATTTAACAAATTATTTTTAGGAACCCTAAACTTGTCATTGGTGTCAGAAGTAAACGGGTTCTTGGGAACCATGAAACTTTTCACTGGTGTCAGAAGTGATGGTTGTGAGGACCCTTAAACTTGTACCACCATATCCAATCATAGGCTATTCTAATGAAGTCCTTCCATTGTATGGTTCTGGATTATTTAGGCTCTTTAAGACAGAAGAACAAGAAATGAGGGCCATTTAATCACTGAGGCTTGACAGTGAGGATATATTGGAAGTAATATATGACAAAGTGTTGACTTCATGAAAGGGCATCCTTTACAGACAACCAGAATATGCTTTTGTGAACAATGCAATTGATTATTTTAACAAGACATTTGTTTTCTCTTATGGATAACAAGAAGTTCTTCAATGCTTCATTACAACACTATTTAATCATTTTGGAACTAACTCCTCTCCACGTCTGTTTCTACCGCATCAGCTAAGTTGCCTGTATTCTCTCTACTGCATGGGTTTATGCTTGTTCATGGGTCTGGTAAATCACAACTGCTCCTCTCATATCTGCTTTCTATCTTCCCTCTGTGTGTCTTTTGACTTTTACCTAATGCCTCTGAATTCTGCTGTTTTGTGTGTCAGGCACACAAAACCCTCTGAGATACGATCTAGTTGAGCAAATTTCTGCCACTCTGGACTATTCATCCTGAGAGAGCTCCTTATGCCAACCCATCCCAAAGACCAGTGGGTGACCTTTACAATTACCTAATGGAAATACAATGCAAGCCACATGTGTAATTTTGAAAACTTAATAGCCACATTCCCTTAAAAGGAAGAAAAAATAGATATAATATTATATCTAAATTACATCTAAAACATTATCATTTCAACATGTGGCACTAGTTACTTTTCCATTACTGAGTAGATACATGTGGCTGGTGGCTACCATATCAGAGAGTTCAGATTTTGACAGTTGAGATCTATGTAGAATAGTGGTGAACCTCATACTTCAAAACCCAGTTATTGAGAAAAAATATGGGATAATAATTATTATAGAAGATTCTGGAGACCACTTATACTTACTTATCATTGAATTTTAGCCATATCACTTACTAGCAGTGTAGTCTTGTAAAAAATACCTTATACTTCAGTTAGTTTTGTCATATATAAAATAAGGCTTGGGGCCGGATGCAGTGGCTCACGACTGTAATCCCAGCACTTTGGGAGGCCAACATGGGCTGATCACCTGAGGCCAGGAGTTCAAGACTAGCCTGGCCAACATGGAAAAACCCCATCTCTACTTAAAAATACAAAAATTAGCCAGGCATGGTGGTGGGCACCTGTAATCCCAGCTACTCAGGAGGCTGAGGAAAGAGAATCACTTGAACCTGGGGGACAGAGGTTGCAGTGAGCAGAGATCATACCATTGCACTCCAGCCTGGGTGACAAGAATGAGACTCCATTTCAAAATAATAATAGTAATAATAAAATAATAAAAGTAAAATAAGACCTGTATGATATCTTTCTTATTGAGTTATGGTATCTCTTATGCTCTTGGCAGGAAGTAAATTTCACACTCAAAAAAAGTTAACAAAGTGCCTATTTACAGAAGATGTATTCAAGGTTAATGGTGGCAATAAAGAATAGTCAAGTACCCAGAGACTAAAGACAGTGACAAGTATTCATTTACCACTGCATTACCCATTTTGGCTTAAAAGGGATGTTGTTACCAGAGTTGGGTTGAAAGTTTGAACGTTGGGAAAAAGGGTCACATCACAAGAATTGACTCAGCCACTGCCAGAAATTTTGGTAGTGAGGTCAGGAGGGAGCAGGATACACATAGGTAAGCTTGCATATCTGAACCCTTCTCTCATTCTCCCACGTCTTATGAGTGTTTCTCATCAATCAAACACAATCAAATGTCAGGGCAAGGGATGAAATCTGGAGAAGTCAATCATGTGGGCAACAGAACAAGGTAGAGGATGAATCTGGGATAGAAGGAGGCCAATTGACAATAACCAGCACAGGTTATTATGATAGTTAAATGAAAAGAAAATCTGTGTACAGCATTTAGTATAGCACCTGGCATAGAGTACATACTCAATATATGTTAACCATTATTATTAATTAAATTATATTAAGTCTACAGTTATCTTTGGGTCAATCAGCTCTTATCATGATGGTGAGGCTGTGAGTGGGTTAGACACTTAGAGGTCGATAGCCTCTTGACTGATATGAGCTCCAACCTCTACCATACACCAACATTTCCTATCAGATACTACATATTCAGCCAAACCAAACCTAATGTTCTTCAAACTTCTCTAATTAAACAACTTTTCTTGGAAGCAGTCCAATTTGAGGAAAATCAATTTATTGAAAGCCTATTCCACTTGCCAAAAGATCATTTGTCAATGACAATTTGCCAAATTCACCAAAGATACTGATTTCCCTAAAGGCTTATTTCTTCATTGCTTCTATTTATAATGTTTATGGGAATTTTTATTTAATGCTTTGACAGATTCTAGGAGGGCTGCAGAGTGTCAGAATTCCGCAATCAGAAACCTCTGCCCTTCTGCTTCTCTTACCTCCATACTTCAGTTTTCTTTCTTTCTGTCCTTTGTCTTCTTTTTCTCAGCTCCTTAGTGTCCCCCACCCTCTCTGGGTTTTCAACTCCTTGATCTTCCTCTAAACCAAGAAGTTTCCCTTCTCCATTCCCCTCTCTGCCTCAAGACTGACCTGAAGGGATGGCATTGATGGACTCTCTTGACTTCTGTCTTTCAGAAGAGTTAGGCCAATGGCAAATACCAGCAAGAAAATGAAAGAAAGGAGGATCAAAAGGCTGAAATATTTTTTCCAATGTAGTAGCTATGACTGACCCCATCCACAAACCAAAAGCCATGGCTCTTCTTGGGTGACTTTCCATACAGCTTTTCATCTACATGCTCCAAAAACTTCTTCCTCTCCTTATTCTTCAAAAACAGGGTTAGCCTTCTGCTCTTGGAATAGCAGTTCAGTGGTATTGCACTATTCTGTGTGGTTTTCCTATATTCTATTGACAACATTAAAATAATATCCTTTTACACACCTTTTGAATTATCTTAATTTGAAATTGCTATCTTTTTTTTTTTTTTAATCTCTACTTTATTCTGACCCTCAGTGTCCCAAAGCCTCTGGTTTCTCTGCTCTGTACTTTTCACCCTTTTTAAAGAGCAGCGACTGAGAGTTGCCTGTGAGTTTAGCTTCCTCTCTCTGTTTCAGTTTCCGTTTTTTGCAAGAAGAGAAAATGGGGTGGAAAGAAAGGCTGAGGGGTACAAAGGAAGAGACTAGATGTAGAGAGATAAAGATAGGGGAGAGACAGAAGAAAGACTAAAGGGCAAATAAATAAAGAGATGGTCAGACTGAGAGGTACAGAGAATCATGAGAAAAGCAGGACAGCCTAAGAGCCTTGCACTCGTGGAATTCTAGTAGTCACAGTCATCATGCATCCAACCATTGTGAATGACTAGCAACTCAAAATTCAGTTTTAATAATTGGGTGAAAATCACGTGTCAAGTTGATTTTTGACCAGCTGGTAAATTTTACTTCTCATATTTGCTTATTTTTTGTCTTACTTTTCCTTTTGAAAGTACTACTCATTAAAATCCAAAGATTTGGCTTATGTTCTCTCAGTGTTTTGAAACTTTCCATGACTTTCCCAAGAAGAGGTATATTATTCTGATGTGGAACTTTCCAGAATATGTATCTTAGTTCTGTGAAAGCAAAAATTGCACTGGAAAAAATTAAACAGGAAGAAAGAATATAATTGAAAACTAGTGCAATAGAGGGGAGAAACCTGAATGTAGTCTGAACTCTACTCTGCTCAAAGAAAGGGCAGGTGAGTTTTTAAGATCTGAGATGTTGTTTGGTGAGGGGGTCCTTAAATCCCAGGTAACCTGTGTTTGTTAATTGGCCCTACCCAGAGAAAAAGTGAACTTTCTTCTATCCTCATGACAGGAGGTAATTTTACAACTTGGAGCAAAGTACCCACCTAAGTTAAGCTCCTACCCTCCCACAGACAGGGGAGAAAGGGGTTGCATCTTCCTTAATGATTACATTTCAAAGGCTGGCTCCCAGGTCCTTGAGAAAGATAATTTTGGGTTGTAAAACTAGGAAAAACACTTTTTTTTTTTTTTTTTTTTTGAGACAGAGTCTCACTCTGTCACCAGGCTGGAGTACTGTGGTATGGTCTTGGCTCACTGCAACCTCTGTCTCCTGGGCTCAAGCAATTCTCCTGCCTCAGCCTCCCGAGTAGCTGGGACTACAAGCACACGCCACCAAGCCCAGCTAATTTTTGTATTTTTAGAGACGGGTTTTCACCACGTTGGCCAGGATGGTCTCCATCTCTTGACCTTGTGATCCACCTGCCTTGGCCTCCCAAAGTGCTGGGATTACAGGCATGAGCCACTGCACCTGGCCGCAAAAACAGTATTTAAAGATTTACATCATAAAGGAGCAGAAAAAGAGTTTAGAGTTACAACTTTTCTAAAGTAAATGCTCTAATAAAAGGGAGAGAGGAGATCTCTGTGATTAGGCCATCTGGATTCTGTAAGGACCAGGATGAGGGCAAGTTCAGAGGCCTAGAGTGAAAAAGAAGCCTGATTAAAGTTTAGTCTAGCTGAGGGAAATGATGAAGACTTCTTGGTCAGTGCCCTATCTCCTTTAAAGACATGTACTTGTCTGCCATATTTCTTGTTTTGCATTGTGAGCTTCATGAGTGCCTGGAATGTGCCTTGCCTCTGTTTGTACCTCTTGAATGGAGTGATGCAAAAGGAGAAAAAGAATATGAATTAAATCAAAGTTAAGTACTAGACAGTGCTGTGTGTGTGTGTTTAGGTTTCTGTGTGAATTCATTTACTTGTTATACCCAGACCGTTTGTTCCCCAAAGAAGACCACCAGAGTCCAGAGTCAAAGCCAAGCAGCAAGGATCTTTACTACAAGTTCGAACCTGGTCCCTCCATTCCACAGCATACAAGAGGGCCCCGAACAGTGCGAGTGCTTGCTTTTTTATAGCCCGAAAGTTACAGGGGAACAAAGGAATTCTTTTGGTTCCCGTGCTTTCAGTAAAACTTTGAACGGCTGTCTCCTTATCGGAGACTTTCCAGGTGGTGTTTGTACTGGGCTCAGGAAGTTTGAGAGATATATGGCGATATGTGGTGGGATGGGAGGATGGAATATGTTTGTACTGGGCTCAGGAAGTTTGAGAGCTATATGGCGATATGTGGTGGGATGGGAGGATGGGATGTGTTTGTACTGGGCTCAGGAAGTTTGAGAGCTATATGGCGATATGTGGTGGGATGGGAGGATGGGATGTGTTTGTACTGGGCTTGTTTGTTTTGAGCCCGGGGCTGAGGAATGTGCCCGGCTCCTTTCATACTATCCCTTTCAAGGCGCTCATTTGCCCTCCATAACAGGCAGTATTAGAGATGGAATTCTAATAATCTTTGGAAGAACTCACTTTAGTCTTCTGACCCCAAGATGTGCTGACAAGCCACATTAATTCCCTACTTTACAGACACTTCTATGGAAGTAGATGCCATTTGCTCACAGAAAGGCTCTGTTAAAAGAGGCAGTAACACAAGGCATTCTGCAAGGAAATACCAAGAGTATATTTCAGTTAGGAGACAGACCTTCCAGAGTCTTCTCCAGTGTCAGCTGTAGAAATAAAGACTGATGCAGAGAAAGGTGTGGCAGAATGGGGACAGCTTGCTGAACCTACAGAGAGATCTCTTTGAAAGTGCTCCATTGCTGTGACCGATTACTTATGAAAAGGAACACTGGGCAAATAGCTCCTGTATTGCTTATTCCCTCAAATTTATACCCCAAAGATATCAAGTGTAAATTATTTGCCCCTAAAAGAATAAAGCCAGGATTGGCAGAGCCTTTGAAACCTCTACGCCACAAATGCAGGAACAAACAAAAAATGAACTAAACTCCGAAAAATAAATTTCAAAGAGTCTGAGGTCCTCCTAAGACTGAAAGTGCTTTTGCTCCAGCTGTGATCATTAAAGTCTTTGCTTACTACAAATAAGAAAACAGCACGTGTGCAATAGAAAGTCAATCACTCTAGAGGGTCTTTCAAATATGTTGGTCATTTGAAAGCATAAATCACCTCCAAGAGCAACCGAGATTCAATGCAGAGGTAATCTCATTTGAAGCAGTCTCATCTCCAAAATGATAATATATTGAGTTGCTTTGCTTGGAAATACAGCCAAGAAGCACTTGCTCAACATTTTATTCATATAGTACACAGAGCCAAGCTTTTCAGAGTCACTAATCCCTCTGGAACTTTTTGTTTAGAGTGAATGCAAATGCATGAGGCCCGTGCTTCCAACAAAAACATCTAATAACATTTTTAAGAGAAACAAACGCCAACCCTTCTATTTGATTTCATCCTTTCTCTTCCTTTCTTTGAAATGATCCATTTGGTGAAAGTATGTTTTTATATATTATATTTCCAGAATAAATCAAGTGATATACATTATGTATGGGTTGAACTGCGTCCCCTAAGAAGCTGCGTTGAAATCCTAAGCTCCGTACCTGTGAATGTGACCTTATTTGGACACAGATTCTTTGCTGATGTTATCTGGCTAAAATTAGGTCATATGTAATTAGGGTTGATCCTAATCTAATGTGACTGGTGTCCCTATAAGGAGAGAAAACAGATATACAGGGAAAGAAACACCATGTGAAGAACCAAATGGACACAGACAGAGAGAAGACGTGAAGAGACTGAAGTCGTGCTGCCACAAATCAAGGAACTCCTGGGGCATTGGAAGCTGGAAGAGGCAGGAAAAAATCCTTCCCTAGAGGCTTCAGAGGGAGCATGGCTTTGACACACCTAGATTTTGGAAATCTAGCCTTTCGAACCATGAGATGGTAACCGTTTGGGGTACTTTGTTATGGCAGTTTTAGTGAACTAATACAAATGGTTAGTTGCCTTTCAGAAAAAGAAGCCAGAAAATACCATAGTATTTCCCACACTGAATAAAAATTATTGCTTTGCAGGACCTAAAATTTTCTCCTGGCCTTTGTCAGTAGGCACTACCTGAAGAAAAGAAGGAATCTGTCTAATCTCTGTTCAAACTCCAGCTCTGCTCCTTTTTGGCTGAATTATCTCAGGCTAGCGATTTACCCTCTATAACCTTGACTCCTCTCGGTACAAACTGACATAATAATAGCTATGGCACAGTGTGGATTTGTTTTAGGAAAAGGAGACAGCATATGTAAAACACCTGACATATTAAGCTTTCCGTTAATCTAGGTCTTTTCCTTTTCTCCCTTTTCTTCCTGGGCACATACCTTCACCCAAACCAGCCATCAACTAATCCCTCCTGAGGTTCATCTGATATAGCTTCACATTTTATATATCCCAGAGATATCTGTAATTTAACAGACAACACTTAAAGGCAAAAAAGCCCTTGAGGCCAAGGCAATAAATTCTAATAGAAAACTTCAGGGTTTTTGACAGGCAGTGGAGTAATTTTTTGAGCTGGAGAACTTTGCAGAAGGTATTCAGGACACACCTAAGAAGCCTCGATCTTACTCGTGTGACTATCCCTGATATATAATAATTTCTGTTAAGAAAGTTCATTATTTTGGATGTCTAAGCTGTTGCTTTTTTAATGTATTCATTAATAATCAATTATTTATTCAATCTCTCATTAAATTTATTGAGTACACATTCTATACAACACATTAAGGAAGTTATAAAAGTCAACCTAGCAAAGCTACTGCTTGGTTCCAAGGAGCTTGTATTCTAGTACGGAAGAGGAGACATTCATGTAAATAGATGAATTGTGTAATTTAGGAAGTTCTGATACCCAAAATTGAGATTTTGTTTTTTGAGGAGATTTTCCTAAATCATCATTTAATCTCAATCCTTTTCTATCTCTCTTTACTTTTTTTCCACTCCTTTTCCTCTTTTCCTCTGCCCTGTCTCTCATCTTTTTCCCCTTTGCTTCTCTTTTTATAGTTCCTTTCTCCAGTTCTTCATTTATTACATGTTTATGAGAGTAAAAGCTGATGTGCCTGTAATAAAGCCTTTTTTTTTTTTTTGAGATGGTGTCTCGGTCTGCTGCCCAGGCTGGAGTGCAGTGGCACAATCTCAGCTCACTGCAACCTCCACTTCCTGGTTCAAGCGATTATATTGCCTCAGCCTCCCCAGTAGCTGGGACTACAGGTGTAGGCCACCATACTCGGCTAATTCTTTTTTGTACTTTTAGTAGAGACGGGGTTTCGCCATGTTAGCCAGGATGGTCTCCATCTCCTGACCTCGTGATCCGCCTACCTCGGCCTCCCAAATTGCTGGGATTATAGGTGTGAACCACCGACTTTTATGTGTGTGTATAAATACATGTGTGCGTAAATATGTGTGTTCCTCAGTTGGAAATATTTTGGGGGCAACTACAGAACAGTGATTTTTCTCTAACAACTACTGTGTTCTCTCCCTTTTTTTTTTTTTTTTTTTTTTGGAAGTGAAATAGCTATGGTATCAGGTCCAGCCAAAGACTTCTGAAAAAATGGTCCAGAAAGAGACTTATTTTCAGTTTCCAACAAGACCAATATCAAACATCCTGGGCTAGATCAATAATGATTTATACAATTATATTAAAATTATGTAAAGACATTTAATTAATAAGTCCATTATAGTTTTTCTTGTAGTATTTCCCAGTCTGATATTTATCTTTATGCCACATTTTTTTAAACTAAAACTTTAAAATCCACCATCTATTATTTAGCTGTGATCATCCGTAATTGAGACTTGCTTTCTGTCATGTGAATCTAAAATGTTTATACTATTACCTTGTCTATGTCTACTCATTGAACATTATCCTTAGTATTTTTTCTACATTAAGAAACATTTATTTATTCATTCCACGCTTACAAAACATCTCATTAGGAAACATATGAAGAGTTTTCTTCCATTCTCTATTTCCTCTAGCTCATGTAGCATACTTTTGACAAACTGATCCTTTTTAAAGAGTTTTTTGGTTGTTTGTTTAGATGATTGCTGGATTTAGAACCAATAAGCCTGAGTTTATACTTTGCCTCTATTCTTAAATACTTGTTTGATGCTTTATCAGTTATAAAAATATAAACTTATAATAAGCAATATGTATTGAGCATTTATGTACTAGATACAGTGATAAAACTCAAGAAGAATTAAATGAATAATTCACTAATGCAATGAGAAATATATTAAGTTTTTGATTTCTAATGTGGACTCTCAAAGGCCTTGTAAGAAACAGCTTTGAAAGTCAATGGAATTGATTTTCATGAGGCAGGTAGTTCTGAGAAAAGAGAAGTCTATTGAAAAGCAGAAAAGAAAACCTATAAGAAATAAGATATAAGATACAGAGTATATGCCTTCAAAATAGGTGAAAAAAAATAAAGAAACAATTATATCCAAAGTAATTGAAATGAGAATCAATTAGTCTGGAAAGAGGTAGGAGACTGAAATATGAATGGGCATGATCTTGGATATCTAGGACATGAGAGTAGATCTTGGGGTTTAAGGGGACTGCACAAATATATATACACACATACATACATATATACACACACATATACACACACATACATATATACACACATACACACACATATATACACACGTATATACACATGCATGCATATACACACACATATACACATACACATACATATATACACACATGCACATATACACATATATACATACACATGTATACATATATACATAGTATATACACACATATATAATACATATAACACACATATATCTGGTTAGTACAAAAGTAATTGTGGTTTTTGCCATTAAAAGCAATAACCTATAAGCCCTTGCTTCAAGATATCCCAGCTTTCTGGAGCAAATGGGCATATATTTTCCAGGTATTGATTTATGTCTTTGCCTGTTACTCCTGCTTCCCTGAAAGGTATAAAACCAAACTGTAATCTAACCACCTCAGGTGCGTTTTCTTAAGACTCTTGGAGACTTCATTTTTTCTGGCTGTGGTGACTCATATTGGCTCAGAATAAATCCCTTTAAAATATCTAATTGTGTTTTGTTTTTCCATTAACATCGCCATGGTCAGAAGGCTGCATGGTTGTTAATCAATGGTTATAATTTTAGCCACACACGTTGCCGTACTAGCTTTTTAGCATGCAGTTGCCTTCATTGTATAGCTGCCTGCGAGACATCCATGAGTTTTTCAGTACAAGTGACACCCATGCTTGCTCTAAGTCTCTGATGATTCCCTTCCAAACTGATTCATAGTAACATGCCCCATTTAACAGCACAGAATACTTATTAACACCTCCAAATAGGCTGGGTGCAGTGGTTCATCCTATAATTCCAGCACTTTGGGAGGCTGAGGCATGAGGATTACTTGAGTACGGGAGTTTAAGACCAGCCTAGGTAACATAGCAAGGCCTCATCTCTTAAAAAAAAAAAAAAAAAAAATTAATTAGCAAGGTATAGTGGCACACACCTGTAGTCCTAGATGCTCAGAAGGCTGAGGTGGGAAGGTGACTTGATTCCAGGAGTTTGAAGCTACAGTGAGCCATGTTTGTGCCAGTACACTCCAGTCTGAGTGACAGAGAGAGACTCCATCATTAAAAAAATTAAAATTAAAAAAAAACCCTGAAACAGTCAAGATGCCACAGAAGAGAAGACTTTAAAACCTGTAATTAAAACAGACTAAGCCTAAGTGAAAACTTACCACTGAAAACCAACCCTTGGTTTAATAGGGACATCGCCTGGAACATGTTAACTTTCAGATGATCTGGGTGTAGTTTCAGATGTCTGGTGAGTAGAATAGCACACCTAGAATAAAGAATAAACAGGTCGGGTGTGGTGGCTCAAACCTGTAATTCCAGCACTTTGGGAGGCTGAGGCAGGTAGATCACAAGGTCAGGAGTTCAAGACCATCCCGGCCTAGATAGTGAAACCCCGTCCCTACTAAAAATACAAAAATTAACCGGGTGTGGTGGTGGGTGCCTGTAATCCCAGCTACTCGGGAGGCTGAGGAAGAGAATTGCTTGTACAGTAGGCGGAGGTTGCAGTGAGCCGAGATCGTGCCACTGTACTCTAGCCTGGGCAACAGAGTGAGACTCTGTCTCAAAATAAAAAATAAAAATAAATACATAAATTATAAATAAATATCCCACACACTTCATCTTTCAAGATGGGTACTACAGTGCCAAAAATGGTGCTTTGGAATAGAGATTATCCATCCAAAGCAGTTTGGTGATAAAGATAGTGATAAGAATTAATGCTAAGTAACATAATTTTCATGATGTTCTCTAAATTCATTGAGGGTATATTAGAGAGGTTCTCCTATCCCATTATGAAGAGAAAATAATATCAATGGGGATTTTATTTTCCAAAGATAACTGCAACAATATATTTCCTCCTATATCTAACATGCTCTGTGCAGTGTGATTTTGCAATGCTGTCTCAATCAGCCCCTATGGGTTCGTCTGGGATTTCTACCTACCGGTTATGGAGATGGCTGAACATACAACACATAACACTAGACACATGAAATCAATAGCAATTTATTAGACATGTGAACTCACAGCCTGGGGAAGGAGGATACCACATGCCATGTGCTGCCACATGGGGGTTGCCCTTGGGAACAGAGTGAAAACTGGGGGGCTTTGAAGGGCAGTCTTTGTAGTATCAAGAAGATGATGTGATCTCAGTTCCTTCAGGAGGATGTGATTGGCTTGTTTAAATAATTCTGCAGGCTAGTGGGGAACTGAAACACATTGCTCGGTAGAAACTGCCTAGTCTTCTTGATAAGGAGGGTTATTTGGTTTGAAGACCTTATGTGTGGAAGCAGAGTAGTGAGAGAAATTTGTAATTAGTCTAATCAAGGACTTCTGAAGTTCACCAGATACTAAGACAGCTCAGAAAACAAAGGTTATTTTTTTTCTACACTCTCTACTTCTGACATCAGATGTACATTGCTTTTTTCCCAACACTGACCAATTTTCTGATACCAGCAGAGTGTCCTATAATTCAATTTAATTTCGATACTCTCTACCTAGAGTTATCATTAGATCCCACAAATTAAGGGCTCAGTCTCACAAGACTCCTGTAATTTCAGATTCCAATTACAAGTTCACATCTTCCTTATTTCTGACCAACTGGCAATAAATTGGGGGTTCCAACAGCCCTCCCTCAGGTTCGATAATTTACTACAATTGCTCATAGAACTCAGGGAAACACTACTCATGTCTACCAGTTTATTAGAAAGAATACAATAAAAAATACCCATAAATAGCCAGATTAAGAGATACATAGGGCAAGGTCTGGAGGTGTCCTGAGCCCAGGAGCCTCTTTGTTGAGTTAGGGTATGAGTGACTCTCCTCCCTCCCGTTTACATGAATGTGTTCACCAACCTGGAAGCTCATCAATGCTCATTGTCTACACATTTTTTTTTTATAGAGCTTAATCTTCAACTCCTCCCCCTACATTCTTCTCTAAAGTATATGGGTGGAACTTAATGTTCCAATGCTTTGATTTCTTCCTGTTTCTGGTGACCACCCCTATCCTGATGCTATCTAGGGACCCCACCTTAAGGCAATTCATTAGCATAAAATAAAGTGTCATTAAGTACGCCACCACATGAATAACAACGGACATTCCTATCATTCAGGAAATTCGTAGAGTTTTCAAAACTCTAGGAGGAACCAGCAACAAAGACCAAATATATTTATTATGCTACAGTTCCACATAAGTTTGGACCTTAATGTTAAGCCTTACCTCAAGCATGCATCCAAAACCAGGTGGTGTGTAATTCCCTCTCCTTGTGACCAAAAGAATGTGTTAAAAGTGATGTCGTGTTGTTTCTAAGAAGACAGGTCATAATGCTTCTTAGAATGCAGCTTCTCAGGACTATCTCATAACCCATCTGTGAAGCAGGGAGAAGTTCAAGCTTCTTCATGAAGAGGATCAGATCAAGGTAGCCAATTGATAGTTTCTGGATTTTCTCCTTGTAAGAATCATCTACTCAAATGGAAGAAAATGGGGAGGGAACGGGAGGAAAAAACCCTTAAAACTAAGCATATAAACAAAGGAGACTCTTTTAAGTCAAGAGATGGCATTATCTTTTAATTGACAACTTTAAATTCTTGACATTATCTGAGGAGAGAACTCTAATTAGAAGAGAGCAGCAAGAGAAAATAAGATTTACTTTTATTGAACATCTGATTTATGCTGATGAAAATATACTTGCTGCACGTACTCCCTCAGTCTCATCTGTCTCCTAATATTCACCTCATCCTTTAATTTATTCATTTATTTAACAAAGAGTTAAAACATGCTTATCTTGTGACTGCAACATGGTAGCCGGGAGATTGTCAGTGGGGCCTGGGACAAAGGGACCAGAGGAAGGAAACCCTTAAGGAGTTCACAGTTGACACCGCCCAAAAGAAATTAGAAGAGTAATGTCTTGTCGTAAGTTCTTTCAGGTATATGCTATCAATGAAAAGAGTCAAACTCTGTAAAGTATTTGAAGAGATTTAGACCGGGCACGGTGGCTGATGCCTGTAATCTCAGCACTTTGGGAGGCCAAGGCAGAAGGATCACGAGGTCAAGAGATTGAGACCATCCTGGCCAACATAGTGAAACCCCGTCTCTACCAAAAATACAAAAATTAGCTGGGCGTGGTGGCACAGACCTGTAGTCCCAGCTACTCCGGAGGCTGAGGCAGGAGAATCGCCTGAACCTGGGAGGCAGAGGTTGAAATGAGCTGAGATCACCCTACTTGCACTCCAGCCTGGGCAACAGAACAAGACTCGGTCTCAAAAAAAAAAAAAAAAAAAAAGATTTCTTATGAGCCAAATATGAGTGACCAGCCTTTAAGAGATTCTGAGAACATGTACCCAAGGTGGTTAGACTACAGCTTGGTTTTATAAATTTTTAGGGAGACATAAGATATCAATCAGGCTGGGCACCGTGGCTCATGCCTGTAATCCCAGCACCTTGGGAGGCCGAGACGGGTGGATTGCGAGGTCAGGAGACCAAGACCATCCAGGCTAACACAGCGAAACCCCATCTCTACTAAAAATACAAAAAAATTAGCCAGGCGTGGTGTTGGGCACCTGTAGTCCCAGCTACTCGGGAGGCTGAGGCAGGAGAATGGTGTGAACCCGGGAGTGGGAGCTTGCAGTGAGCCGAGATCGTGCCACTGCACTCCAGCCTGGGTGACAGAGCAAGACTCCATCTCAAAAAAAAAAAAAAAAAAAAAAAGACATCAATCAATCAATACGTGTAAAA
Source organism: Papio anubis (assembly GCF_008728515.1). Classification (NCBI taxonomy): domain Eukaryota; kingdom Metazoa; phylum Chordata; class Mammalia; order Primates; family Cercopithecidae; genus Papio; species Papio anubis. The sequence continues at coordinate 100,889,269 of NC_044987.1, forward strand.
TGTACATTGGTTCAGTCTGGAAAGGAAGGACAACTCGATGTGAGGGGTGTTTCCAGGTCACAGAGAGATTCAAAGATTTTTTGACTGGCAATTGGTTGAAAGAGGTGAGGTATTGTCCAAAGACAGAGAACTAATAGAGGGGAATGTTTGGGTTAAGATAAGGGGTTGCAGAAACCAAGATTCCTATTATGCAGAGGAAGCCTCCAGGCAGCTAGCTTCAGAAAAAATAGATTGTCAATGTTTCTTATCAGAGTTGATTCTCTCCTGGATCAGGGAAAAGAAACTAATGAGCTAATGGGGATTCTCTGTAGAATGTAGATTTTTCTCACAAGAGACAGCTTTGCCAGGCCATTTCAATATATGTCAGAAAAAATATAATTTGGGGTAAAATACTTCAATTTCTGTCAGGGCCTGCTATCTGCCATGTGATGCTACACTAGAGTCAGGCTAGAATTTGGTGTCTTATTGCTTCAAAGAGTCTACTTTATCAGTCTTTACATCTATTTTAATGTTAATACTGGTCATCTGTGCCTGAATTACAAAAAACAGGAGAGTATAACGAGGCATGTCCGACTCCCCTTTCCCATCATGGCCTTGTTACTGGTGGTAGGTATCTGAGTTACCCCGAGTTACCAGCGGTGAATCTGCATGGGTACACAGCAACTTCTTGCCTCCTCAGAAAAAAGACTTTGACTGAGGGGCATAAAGCAGAAAGTGATACTGAGGGAAGTTTCAGAGCAAGAGTAGAAGTTTATTTAAAAAGGCTTTAAGGCCGGGCACAGTGGCTTACGCCTGTAATTCCTGCACTTTGGGAGGCCGAGGCGGATGGATCACCTGAGGTCTGGAGTTTGAGACCAGCCTGACCAACATGGAGAAACCACATCTCTACTGAAAATACAAAATTAGCCCGGCGTGGTGGCGCATACTTGTGATACCAACTACTCAGGAGGCTGAGGCAGGAAAACTGCTTGAACACGGAAGGCAGAGGTTGCGGTGAGCCAAGATTGCACCATTGCACTCTAGCCTGGACAACAAGAGCCAAAAAAAAAAAAAAAAAAAAAAAAAAAGACTTTAGAACAGGAAAGAAAGGAAAGCTCACTTGGAAGAGATTCAAGAGGGCTCCTGAAGGACAAAGAGAATGTTTAACCTTGATCCTAGAGCTTAATAGGTTTGCCTCTTTCCTGTGATTCTACCCCTAGGGTGGGTTTCCTAAATGCCCAGTGCCCTTCTTACCCTTGGGAACTGAGCGCTGCGCATTGCATTTAGAAAGTTGCACTCACGCCCATCCGAGGCTTTCTTCCCTTTTTCCAGCGGACTGTACCCGGAAGGTCATATTTCACCATTTTGTCTCTTAGTGCGCATGCCCAGGAAGTTTTTTCTCCCTGGCATCTGCTTTCAATTAACACTTTAATGTTAATAGCTGTGGATCATCAGGAAATGGTCTCTGCCTGGCCCTGGGAGGGCTGCCAAATTTTCATTTTTAGAGAGGCAGTCTGATAATTGTCAAACCATCATCTGACATTTCTAGCAGGTGGGGAAGAGCCCTCTCCTGCCCCGCCCATCCCTATCTAACTACCTGTAACAGCCTGAAATAGTTTTCAGGTTGTGAAAGGAAAATACATCTTGGGACCCCCAAATCACTAAGCCAAAGGGTAAAGTCAATCTGGGAACTGCAACAGGCAAACCTGCCTTTCATTTTATTCCTAAATAAAAGAGCTACAAAGACTTTTTTTAAAGCCACATACCTCCCTCAAAATTTGCCCGCAAGGAAATTGCTTATGGACAAAGGACAGACCTCAAAGTCATCCCTCTTCCCACCTGAGACAAACACATATCTGATTGCTTCCTTTGCCCTACTGTTACATTAAACCAGACTAAGGCATAAATGACTTATCTCACCACCTGTAAATTGTGTATTTAGTTGTTGCCAACCATAGAGACTCAAAAAAATAAAAAATGCAAGTTTGTCTCTTATCTACCTATGGCTTGGAAGCCCCCTTCCCAACTTGAACTTGTCCTACCTTCTCAAACCAAACCAAGGTATGTCATTCATGTATTGATTGATGTCTCAGTCTCCCTAAAATGTATAAAATCAAGCTGCACCCCAACCACCTTTGGCATCAGGACCTCCTGAGACTGTGTCTCTGGTGCATCCTTAACCTTGGCAAGATAAACCTTATAAATTGATTGAGTTTCAGATACTTTTGGGTTCACATGGTTAACTTTGGAATGCTGTTGGTTGAAAGGAGGGGTGTATTCACATGACTGTTGGGGGGAGAACTTAGAAATGTTATTTTTTATTTACAGTAGCATAGTGATGGCACCAGAGAGAGGCCCTTGAAGCCAGTATTGGAGAGTAAGAAAAGGGAAACATAGGCATTAAAGCAGTTTTTTTTTCTTCCCAATTCTACCATTAATAAACTACACTACATAAATGTAAAATGAAATAGCATTATTAAGGGATCATTCTCCTATTCCTTCATGAATCACCACTACCTACGCACTGTCAACTGAAGAATGATGAGGTTCATAAATTTGGAAAAAAGAGCTCTTTTCTTTTCTTTCCTTTTTTTTTTTTTTGAGACAACGCTCACTCTGCTCACCCAGACTGAGCAGTGCCATCTCGGCTCACTGCAACCTCCACCTCCTGGCTCCTGCTGGGATTTTCCTGCCTCAGCCTCCTGAGTAGCTGGGATTACAGGTGCACACCACCACCCCCCACCCCCACCAGTTAATTTTTGTATTTTTAGCAGAGACGGGGTTTCACCATGTTGGTCAGGTTGATCTTGAATTCCTGACCTTGTGATCCTCCTGCCTCAGCCTCCCAGAGCGCAGGGATTACAGGTGTGAGCCACCGACTGCACCTGGCAGAGAGCTTTATTTTTCATAAAGGATTTCAGCCTGCATAGCGGCCATTCTGGCAAGCCTTATCCCCCTGTGATAATCAATATTGAGTGTCAACTTGATTGGATTGAAGGATGCGAAGTATTATTCCTGTGTGTGTCTGTAAGGGTGTTACCAAAAAAGATTAACATTTGAGTCAGGTGTAAGAGAGGCAGACCCACCCTCAATCTGGATGAGCACCATCTAATCAGCTGCCAGCACGGCCAGAATAAAAGGAGGCAGAAGAAGGTAGAAGTAGACTGGCTAAGTCTTCTGGCCTCCGTCTTTCTCTTGTGCTGGATGCTTCCTGCCTTCAAACAAAGGACTCCAAATTATTCAGCCTTTGGACTCTTGGACTTACACCAGTGGTTTGCCAGGGGCTCTTGGGCCTTCAGCCACAGATGGAAGACTGCACTTTCAGCGTCCCTACTTTTGAGGTTTGGGGACTCTGGCCTCCTTGCTCCTAAGCTTGCAGAAGGTCTATTGTGGGACTGCATCTTGTGATGGTGTGAGTCAATTCCCTGTGATAAACTCCCTTTCATATACACATCTATCCTATTAGTCCTGTTCCTCTAGAGAACCCTGAGAAATACAGCCCCTCACTGAACTCGTGTACAAAATTGGTGGTGGCACCAGCATGATCTGAGGATAAAGGTTTTGGCCTTCTGACATCAAAAGGTGAAGCAGAGGACAGGAAAACCCTTACTGTGCATTCTCCAAAGACTGGCCAGGAGCACTCGGTAGTCCCTGGTCTATTATCAACCATAAAATAGGGGAAGCATCAGGCTGTTAGTTGATATCAGATGGAGTCTTTTGAAAGAGTTGGTTTCTGGTAAGTCCGTAGGGAAGAAAGCCTAGTGGTAGTGAGTGAGAAGGGTAGAACTCCTATTTAGTCATGGCTGAAAACTCAGTTTTCAAGGTTACTCTGTGGTCCCCTTGGCCAAGAGATTGACTTTTCAGTCAGTTGGGGGGCTTAGAATTTTATTTGAGGCTTACGGTGTTAAAGTCTAAACTTTCCAGATTGCCTTTACTTTACCTCTTTACCTGTTCATCTCTCATTATGCCTGAAGCAGAACTGAGTTTCATAGAGTCAGAAAAAAGTACCGTGTCAACCTTTCAATCTATCAAGCTCAACGTCACCCTTCACCTCTATCTAAGATGTGTTTCCTCACCCTCATATTCAAGAAACAATTTTGCATTTGAAAGAGTACATAGTTAGGGAAAAAAAGGTTGATATTTTTTAGAGTTTGCTTTGCCATGCATTTGCTATACTCACCCTGTCTAGTTCAGCACACGCTTACCTTAAAATGGACTGTTTGGACAAGATGGTTCTTATGGTTCTTTCTGCTCTGTAATTCTATGAATCAATGAGGTATTTTTAGTGAAAATATGCAATATAATTGGAAGAAGAGAAAGCACCTACATATTTTAGTTGTCAGGCTGTGTCTATAGAAACATTTTTTAAATGTCTCTGAATGTAATTTTTATTTCTTTTAATTTAGGGTTTCTAACATCAATCTTATAATATTTACATAAATCTTGGTTGCCAATAATAATAGAAACCTGCTTAACATAGGGAGAAAGGTAATTTATTGGAAGCATCATAGACAGTTTATCAAGTGAAGAATTGTCAGTAATTAAGGAAACTTACCCAATTGTCAGGGTACTGCAATGATGTTCACACCACCATGGGAAGAAGGTTGTCAGTACTGGGAGCTACCACCAGCCCAGATGCCACAGCCACCATGGATGCTGACGCGTCTTCGCTGCTATTACTGAATGCTACTCATGTTTCCTTATACTACTGGCTGCACTTCAAAGTGGCAGTAAGAAATAGCCAATTGACCAAGCCTAGCTCATGCGCCTACGTGTTGCTACAGAGGATGAGGAAAGAAAATATTTGAACTTGTGTACTTTTTAGTGGTAGGCTATGTTGTCATAAAGTCTCTCATATGGGGATCCCGAAAAATATGTAAACTTTGCAATATAATGCTAAAAGGTTACACAATTCCAGAAGTTATCTGAGGTATGTCATGCCAGACACGTAGTAGGTACACAGTTTCTGGCTTCTATATTTAGGAATTGAGCTCCATGGGCTGGTTGTCCCAGAACTGGGATGTTAAAGTACCTGAGTTCACCAAGGATGCTAAAAAGATCCAAAGCATGCAGTGTCTCATGATTCATAAGAAGGAAAGAAAGCCTACTGCCTGCACTCAGCAAGGACCAGAGAGAGTTGTGGCTTAAGGTTTTAATAGCACTATTTGCAAAAGCTGCAGTTTTCGATATTCCAGTCCCCAGTGGGGAATCTGCCAGGTAATCCTCTTCTCTCCAAAGCCTCTCAGCAGAATCCATGTCAGAGACAGTGAGCAGCTGTGGGTCTGAACTCGCTGGCCAGCAAGATGAAAGCTCTGCTTAATTGTTCTTGGTAATTGCCACCTCTAGGGAGCTGGCCTAAAGAAGTTGTTCATTTCCTCCTCTGTTAATACTCTATTTACATCCTTATACAATGCTTAGTGTAACAGAGATTTCACTCTTCTGGTTGTTAGTGATAACTAGTGTTGCCCCTCTAAAGTAGGATCTACAATTTTTTTTTAGTATATTTATGAAACAGTTTGATATACATTATCACCTTTCCACCTCACCACATCAGTTGAGAAAAAGAATGCTTGACTGGAAGAAGTAATTAGCCCAATCTAATCAAAGTGGCAGATTGAGAATTGAAACACAAGAGTGTATGGCCCTGTAGTTCCTGTCATTTTCATTACTGCACCTCTTTCTAAACTTGCCACAGTGCAGAGCACGTGGAAGTGATGCAGTAGTATCTCTAGAAGCACAGAGCAAAAGAGGGATTCAGAGATAGGGCATTTCTTGAATGGATGAGTAAAGGTTGGAGAGAGAAGTCCCTGGAGATTACTGGATATAACTTTTTTATAAAGTTATCTAAGTACAGGGACCATGATATGGTTTGGCTCTGTGTCCCCACCCAAATCTCATCTTGAATGGCACTCCCATAATTCCCATGTGTTATGGGAAGGACTCTGTAGGAGATAATTGAATCATGGGGCTGATTTCCCTCATTCCATTCTCATGGTAGTGAATAAGTCTCATGAGATCTGATGGGTTTTTTTTTAATTTTATGGATTTATTTTTATTATACTCTAAGTTCTAGGGTACATGTGCACAATGTGCAGGTTTGATACATAGGTATACATGTGCCAGGTTGGTTTGCTGCACCCATCGATTCATCACTTACATTAGGTATTTCTCCTAATGCTATCCTTCCCCCAGGCCCCCACTCCCTGACAGACCCTGGCGTGTAATGTTCCCCACCAGGTGTCCAAATGTTCTCATTGTTCAATTCCCACTTATGAGTGAGAACATACAGTGTTTGGTTTTCTGTCTTTGTGATTGTTTGCTGAGAATGATGGTTTCCAGCTTCATTCATGTCCCTACAAAGGACATGAACTCATCCTTTTTTGTGGCTGCATAGTATTCCATGGTGTATATGTGCCACATTTTCTTAATCCAGTCAATCATTGATGGACATTTGGGTTGGTTCCAAGTCTTTGCTATTGTGAATAGTGCCGCAAAAAACATAAGTGTGCATGCATCTTTATAGTAGCATGATTTGTAATCCTTTGGGTATATACCCAGTAATGGGATTGCTGGGTCAAATGGTATTTCTAGTTCTAGATCCTTGAAGAATCACCACACTATCTTCCACAATGGTTGAACTAATTTACACTCCCACTAACAGTGTAAAAGCATTCCTTTGTCTCCACATCTTCTCTAGCATTGGTTGTTTCCTGACTTTAATGATTGCCATTCTAACTGGCATGAGATGGTATCTCATTGTGGTTTTGCTTTGCCTCTGATGACCAGTGATGATTACCATTTTTTCATGTGTCTCTTGGCTGTATAAATATCTCCTTTTGAGAAGTGTCTGCTCATATCCTTTGCCCACGTTTTGATGGGGTTGTTTTATTCTTGTAAATTTGTTTGAGTTCTTTGTAGATTCTGGATATTAGATCTTTGTCAGATGGGTAGATTGCAAAAATTTTCTCCCATTCTATAGGTTGTCTGTTAACTCTGATGGTGGATTCTTTTGCTGTGCAGAAGCTCTTTAGTTTAATTAGATCCCATTTGTCTATTTTGGCTGTTGTTGCCATTGTTTTTGGCATTTTAGTCATGAAGTCCTTGTCCATGCCTATGTCCTGAATGGTATTGCCTGGGTTTTCTTCCAGGGTTTTTTCTGCTTTTAGGGCTAACATTTAAGTCTTTAATCGATCCCAAGTTAATTTTTGTATAAGATGTAAGGAAGGGATCCAGTTTCAGCTTTCTACATATGGCTAGCCAATTTTCCCAGCACCATTTATTAAATAGGGAATCCTTTCCCCATTTCTTGTTGTTGTCAGGTTTGTCAAAGATCAGATGGTTGTAGATGTGTGGTGGTATTTCTGATGCCTCTGTTCTGTTCCATTGGGGTGTGTGTGTGTGTGTGTGTGTGTGTGTATGTGTGTGTGTGTATGTGTGTATATATATATATATCTGTTTTGGTACCAGTACCCTGCTGTTTTGAGTACTGTAGCCTTGTAGTATAGTTTGAAGTCAGGTAGCACGCTGCCTCCAGCTTTGTTCTTGTGGCTTAGGATTGTCTTGGCAATGTGAGTCTTTTTTGGTTCCATATGAACTTTAAAACAGTTTTTTCCAGTTCAGTGAGGAAAGTCATTGGTAGCTTGATGGGGATGGCATTGAATCTATCAATTACCTTGGGCAGTATGGCCATTTTCATGATATTAATTCTTCCTATCCAGGAGCATGGAATGTTCTTCCATTTGTTTGTGTCCTCTTTTAATTTATTGAGCAGTGGTTTGTAGTTCTCCTTGAAGAGTTCCTTCACGTCCCTTGTAAGTTGGATTCCTAGGTATTTCATTCACTTTGTAGCAATCGCGAATGGGAGTTCACTTATAATTTGGCTCTCTGTTTGTCTGTTATTGGTGTATAGGAATGCATGTGATTTTTGCACATTGATTTTGTATCCTGAGACTTTGCTGAAGTTGCTTATCAGCTTAAAAATATCTTGGGCTGAAACAATGAGGTTTTCTAACTATACAATCATGTCTTCTGCAAACAGGGACAATTCGACCTCCTCTTTTCCTAATTGAATACCCTTTATTTCTTTCTCTTGCCTGATTGCTCTGGCCAGAACTTCCAACACTATGTTGAATAGGAGTCATGGTGAGAGAGGGCATGCTTGTCTTGCACTGGTTTTCAAAGGGAATGCTTCTAGTTTTTGCCCATTCAGTGTGATATTGGCTGTGGGTTTGTCAAAAATAACTTATTATTTTGAGATACGTTCCATCAATACCTAGTTTATTGAGAGTTTTTACAAAGAGGGGCTGTTAAATTTTGGTGACAGCCTTTTCTGCATCTATTGAGATAATCATGTGGTTTTTGTCATTGGTTCTGTGTATGTGATGTATTACGTTTATTGATTTGCATATGTTGAACCAACCTTGCATCCCAGGGATAACCAATGATCATGGTGTATAAGCTTTTTGATGTGCTGCTGGATTCGGTTTTCCAGCATTTTGTTGAGGATTTTTACATTGATGTTCATCAGGAATATTGTTTTAAAATTCTCTTTTTTTCTTGTGTCTCTGCCAGGCTTTGATATCAGAATAATCCTGGTCTCATAAAATGAGTTAAGGAGGATGCCTTCTTTTTCTATTGATTGGAATAGTTTCAGAAGGAATGGTACCAGCTCCTCTTTGTACATCTGGTAGAATTCAGCTGTGAATCCATTTGGTCCTGGACTTTTCTTTTGGTTGGTAGGCTATTAATTATTGCCTCAATTTCAGAGCCTGTTATTGTTCTTTTCAGAGATTCAACTTCTTCCTGGTTTAGTCTTGGGAGGGTGTATGTGCCTAGAAATTTATCCATTTCTTCCAGATTTTCTAGTTTATTTGCATAGAGGTGTTTATAGTATTCTCTGATGGTAGTTCGTATTTCAGTGGGATCGGTGGTGATATCCCCTTTATCAGTTTTTATTGCATCTATTTGATTCTTCTCTCTTTTCTTCTTTATTAGTCTTGCTATCAGTCTATCAATTTTGTTGAACTTTTCAAAAAACCAGCTGCTGGATTCATTAATTTTTTGAAGGGTTTTTTTCTTTATCTATTTCAGTTCTGCTCTGATCTTCGTTATTTCTTGCTTTCTTCTAGCTTTTGAATTTGTTTGCTTTTAATTCATCTAGTTCTTTTAATTGTGATGTTAGGGTGTCAATTTTAGGTCATTCCTGCTTTCTCTTGTGGGCATTTAGTGCTATAAATTTCTCTCTACACACTGCTTTAAATGTGTCCCAGAGATGTTGGTACATTGTGTCTTTGTTCTCAATGGTTTCAAAGAACATCTGTATTTCTGCCTTCATTTTGTTATTTACCCAGTAGTCATTCAGGAGCAGGTTGTTCAGTTTCCATGTAGTTGAGTGGTTTTGAGTGAGTTTCTCAATCCTGTGTACTAATTTGATTGCACTGTCGTCTGAGAGACAGTTTGTTGTGATTTCTGTTCTTTTGCATTTGCTGAGAAGTGCTTTACTTCCAATTATGTGGTCAATTTTAGAATGAGTGCGATGTGGTGCTGAGAAGAATGTATATTCTGTTGATTTGGGGTGGAGAGTTCTGTAGATGTCTATTATGTCTGCTTGATACAGAGCTGAGTTCAAGTCCTGGATATCCTTGTTAACCTTCTGTCTCATTGATCTGTCTAATATTGACAGTGGGGTGATAAAATCTCCCATTATTATTGTGTGGGAGTCTAAGTCTCTTTGTAGGTCTCTCAGGACTTGCTTTATAAATCTGGGTGCTCCTGTATTGGGTGCATATATATTTAGGATAGTTAGCTCTTCCGGTTGAATTGATCCTTTTACCATTATGTAATGGCCTTCTTTGTCTCTTTTGATCTTTGTTGGTTTAAAGTCTGTTTTATCAGAGACTAGGATTGCAACCCCTACTTTTTTTTTTCTGCTTTCCATTTGCTTGGTAGATCTTCCTCCATCCCTTTATTTTGAGCCTATGTGTGTCTCTGCCCATGAGATGGGTCTGCTGAATACAGCACACTGATGGATCTTGACTTTTTATCCAATTTGCTAATCTGTGTCTTTTAATTGGGCCATTTAGCCCATTTACATTTAAGCTTAATATTGTTATGTGTGAATTTCATCCTGTCATTATGACATTAGCTGGTTATTTTGCCCATTAATTGATGCAGTTTCGTCATAGCATCAATGACCTTTACATGTTTTTTCAGTGGCTGGTACTGGTTGTTCCTTTCCATGTTTAGTGCTTCCTTCAGGAGCTCTTACAAGGCAGGCCTAGTGGTGACAAAATCTTTCAGCATTTGCTTGTCTGTAAAGAATTTTATTTCTCCTTCACTTATGAAGCTTAGTTTGGCTGGACATGAAATTCTGGGTTGAAAATTCTTTTTTTAAGAATGGTGAATGTTGGCCCCCACTCTCTTCTGGCTTATAGGGTTTCTGCCGAGAGATTTATTCTCTGTTATTCTGATGGGCTTCCCTTTGTGGGTAACCCGACCTTTCTCTCTGGCTGCCCTTGACATTTTTTCCTTAATTTCAACCTTGGCGAATCTAACAGTTATGTGTCTTGAAGTTGCTCTATTTGAGGAGTATCTCTGTGGTGTTCTCTGTATTTCCTGAATTTGAAAGTTGGCCTGCCTTGCTAGGTTGGGGAAGTTCTAGATAATATCCTGAAGAGTGTTTTCCAACTGGGTTCCATTTTCCCTGTCACTTTCAGGTACACCTATCAAATGTAGATTTGGTCTTTTCACATAGTCCCATATTTCTTGGAGGCTTTGTTTCTTTTTACTGTTTTTTTCTCTAACCTTGTGTTCTCACTTTTTTTTGTTCATTTGATCTTCAATCACTGATACCCTTTCTTACACTTGATCGAATTGGCTATTGAAATTTGTGCATGTGTCCTGAAGTTCTCGTGCCATGGTTTTCAGCTCCTTCCAGTCATTAAAGGTTATCTCTGCACTGTTTATTCTAGTTAGCCATTCATCTAACATTTTTTCAATGTTTTTAGCTTCCTTGTGATGGGTTAGAACATGTTCCTTTAGCTCAGAAAAGTTTGTTATTACTGACTTTCTGAAGCCTACTTCTGTCAACTTGTCAAAGTCATTCTCCATCCAGCTTTGTTCCATTGCTGGCGAGGAGCTGCGATCCTTTGGAGGAGAAGAGGTGCTCTGGTTTTTAGAATTTTCAGCGTGTCTGCTCTGGTTTCTCCCTATCTTTGTGGTTTTATCTACCTTTGGTCTTTGATATTGATGACCTACAGATGGGGTTTTGGTATAGATGTCCTTTTTGTTGATGTTGATGCTACTCCTTTCTGTTGGTTAGTTTTCTTTCTAATAGTCAGGTCCCTCAGTTGCAGGTCTTTTGGAGTTTTCCAGAGGTCCACTGCAGACCCTGTTTGCCTGGATATCACCAGTGGAGGCTGCAGAACACCAAATATTGCTGCCTGATCCTTCCTCTGGAAGCTCCCTCCCTGAGGGGCACCTGCGTATATGAGGTGTCTGTCGGCCACTACTGGGAGATACCTCCCAGTTAGGTTATATCGGGATCAGGGACCTACTTGAGGAGGCAGTCTGTCTGTTCTCAGAGCTCAAATGCCATGCTGAGAGAACTGCTGCTCTCTCTAGAGCTGTCAGACAGGGCTGTTTAAGTCTGCAGAAGTTTTCTGCTGCCTTTTGTTCAGCTATGCCCTGCCCACAGAGGTGGAATCTACAGAGACAGTAGGCCTTGCTGAGCTGTGGTGGGCTCTGCCCAGTTCAAGCTTCCCGGCAGCTTTGTTTATGTACTCACACCTCAACAATGGTGGACGCCTCTCCCCTAGCCAGGCTGCTACTTTGCAATTCCATCTCAGACTGCTGTGCTAGCAGTAAGCAAGGCTCCATGGGCATGGGACCTGCCAAGCCAGGCACAGGAGAGAATCTCCTTGTCTGCCAGTTTCTAAGACCTTGGGAAAAGCACAGAAATTGGGCGGAAGTGTCCTGTTTTTCCAGGTACAGTCTGTCATGGCTTCCTTTGGCTAGGAAAGAAAAATCCCCCAACCCCTTGCACTTCCTGGGCTAGGCAACACCCCGCTCTGCTTCTGCTCACCCTCCATGGGCTGCACCCACTATCCAACCAGTCCCAATGAGATGAACCACGTACCTCAGTTGGAAATGCAGAAATCACCTGTCTTCTGAGTTGATCACGCTGGGAGCTGCAGACCACAGCTGTTCTTATTCGGCCATCTTGGAACGTACCTCCTGATGGTTTTATTAAGGGGATTTCCACTTTCACTGCTGTTTCATTCCCTCTTGCTGCCACCATGTAAGAAGATCCTTTCTCTTCCACCATGACTGTGAGGCCTCCCCAGCCACATGAAACTGTGAGTTCATTAAATCTATTTTTTTCCCATTTTTGGGTATGTCTATCAGCAGCATAAAAATGGACTAATAAAGACCATCTTTAAAAACATTAGTAATATTTTGAGGTTAATATAGTGTGCACAGCACAATGTGTATGATTGTTGCTGTAGAGTTTCATTTTGTTGTTGCTGGTGTTGCTTTTTCATTACTTTTTTTACATAATTTTTTTCTATTTCAAATGACTTGTAATAATTGCACATATATATGGAATAGAGTGATATTTCTATACATGTATACACTAATGTTCAAATTAGGGTAATTAGCATATCTATCATTTAAATATCACTTCTTTGTGTTGTGAACACTCAAAATCCTCTTTTAACTTTTTGAAAATATACACTAGACCAGGTGTGGTGGCTCATGCCTGTAATCCCAGCACTTTGGGAGGCCGAGGAGGGCAGATTATGAGGTCAGGAGTTCAAGATCAGCCTGGCCAACGTGAGAAACCTCATAACTACTAAAAATACAAAAATTAGCTGGGCGTGATGGTGGGCACCTATAATCCCAGCTACTTGGGAGGCTGAGGCAGAAGAACCACTTGAAATAAGAAGGTGGAGGTTGCAGTGAGCTGAGATTGTGCCACTGCACTGCAGCCTGCGCAACAAGAGTGAAACTGTCTCAAAAAAAGGAAATATACACTAAATTATTATTGAATATAATCATCGTACAGCAGTACAAGACACTAGGATTTATTCCTCCCACAAGCTGTAACTTTATGTCTATTAAAAAGCATATTTCTATCTTTTCTTTCCCTCTGAATTTCCCAGCCTCAAATAACCACAATTCTTCATTCTACTTCTGTAAGTACAACTTTTTTTTTTCCTCAGCTCTCACATATGAGTGAGAACATGTGGTACTTATCTTACTGAGCCAGATGTACTTCACTTAACATAATGTCCTCCAGGCTCATTATGTTGCTGTAAATGACATACTTTCATTGTTTTTTAAATGGCTGAATACTATTCCATTGTCCATATTGTGAACCCTGGAAATCTGAGTCAGGTCTCAGTTAATTTAGAAAGTTTTATTTTGCCAAGATTCAGGACCTGCACCTGTGACGCTGCCTCTGGAGGTCCTGATGACATGTGCCCAATGTGGTAGGGGTACAGCTTGGTTTTAAACATTTTAGGAAGACATGAGACATCAATCAATATGTGTAAAATGTACATTGGTTCAATTGGAAAAGTGAGACAACTCAAGGTGAAGGTGAGACACCTCGAAGTTGGGAAGGGGTTTCCAGGTCGTAGGGACACATATGGTTTCATTCTTTGAGTTTCTGATTAGCCTCTCCAAATGAGGCAGATATGCATTTATCTCAGTGAGAAGAGGGGTAAGTTTGAATAGAAGGCATGTTTGCCTTAAGCAGTTCCCAGCTTGACTACTTTCTTTAGCTTAGTGATTTGGGGTCCCCAAGATTTATTTTCCTTTCACAATACATACCATATTTTCTTCATCTGTTCATCTGTTGATGAATATTTGGATTGATTCTTAACCTTGGCTATTGTGAATAGTGCTGTGATAAACGTGGTGGTGTGGGTATCCCTTTGATATAGAGATTTCCTTTCCTTTGAATAAATACCCAGTGGCAGGATTGCTGGATACCATGGTAGTTTTATTTTTAGTGTTCTGTGAGACCTCCATTCTGTTTTCCAAAGTAGCTGCACTAATTTACATTCCCAACTACAGTGTATAAATGTTTCCTTTCCTACACATCCTCACCAGTGCTTGCTTTTTTTTTTTTTATTTTTGATGACAGCCCTTCTAACTGGAGTAAGATGACATGTCACTATGGTTTTGATTTGCATTTTCCTGATGATGTTGAACATTTTTTGATAGACATGCTGGCCATTTATGTCTCCCTTTGAGAAATCCTATGTCCATTTTCAGTCAAATTATTTGGTTTTTTGCTGTTGAGTTATTTGAGTTCCTCATATATTCTGGACATTAGTCACTTATTGAATAAATAGTATGCAAATATTTTCTCCCATTTTCAAGCTGTGTCTTCACTGTTGATTGTTTCATTTGCTGTGCAGAAGCTTTTTCATTTACTATTAATCCCACTTGTCTATTTTTGTTTTTGTTGTCTAAGCTTTTGAAGTCTTACCTATATAATTTTTGCCTAGACCAATGACCTGAAGTGTTTCCCCTATGTTTTATTCTGGTAGTTTTATAGTCTGGGGTCTCACATTTAAGTCATTAATCCCCTTTGATTTGATTTTTTCTATATAGCAAATGATAGGGGTCTGGTTGTATTCTTGTGCATATGAATATCCAGTTTTCACAGCACCATTTATTGAAGAGGGTGTCCTTTCTTTTGCTGAAAATCAGTTGGCTATAAATATGTAGATTTATTTCTGGATATTCTGTTCTGTTCCATTTGTCTATGTGTCTGTGTTTATAGCAATGCCATGGTGTTTTTTGTCTATAGATTTGTAGAGTATTTTGAAGTCAGGCAATGTGAAGCATCCAATAAGGAGATCTATATGCATAGAATCTGGAATATGAAACCTAACTTGGCATCTTGGATCTGCCACTTCTCTGATTTCTCAAGAACTTGAAGCTTCAAGTGTCCCCTGTAAAACTCACATTTTTTGTTCACATGGTTAGTACTTATCATGACAGGTACTGATTCTATGGCACCTCATGCTCTCTGAATTTCAAGTATTTCATTACTAATTCCCTTTTTAACTGCAAAACACAAGAAAGACTAACTTGCATTCCAGACAGTATAGAGGTAGCTAATTTCTTTCTGATTTTGACCCTAAGTTCTATCAACACCAAAGCATCACAGGTGCCTTAGAAAAAAAGGAAGAACGATCTTGAGGAATTCACTTTTCCCTTCATTGTCTGAATAAGAGTAAAACAGCAAGATTGTCAGCATTCATTGTTTTTGCATAAGATTGAGAAGCTGCCCTCATGTTTATTTGATTTTAACTTCCAAAGCTAGGTGGTGTTTCTGTAAGGCTAAAAGAATGGGGTCATGGAGAATTCCAGGATAAAGCAAACTCTACTAAAGAATGGCTGGGTTTTACACATTTCAAGGGCTTTAATTTGCTAGACTGAATATCATTTTCAAGTTTTTGTACTTCAAAGGCTGTGAGGCCATTCTGTTAGTTGAAATTCTGGGAAATTACTTCATGAAAATTTAGAGTACCTTGATAAGCTAATATTGACTGTTTCCTAGAATGTCACAAAAGTCAAGACCTCAGTTATACATTTATTTCCTTTATTCTGTTTCCTAAACTCAAGCTACTCATTACCTAAGGTCAATGAAAAAGTTAGTAAACATAGGAAAAGGACAGTGATAGAGATGAAGACATCTTGATATGACAAGAGGAATTATCAAAGCTCATGTTTTGATGATTTCAAGCTACTGACTTGGAGTTCAGCCTGTTTTTGCTATAATCTAGTACAGGGAACAGTGATCTATCATTTCACATTCATTTTAAACTAGGAAACTTCACACTTTACAGTGGAGATTGAGTGGGAGGGACCTTGAAGGGTGAATATTATGTCTATTTGTCAGTAAGAAATGAGGGAGTTTTCTAGTGAAAAGAAACAGCTTAGGGGTATAAAAATATACATGATGAACCATCACCAAATAATTGGGAATAGGGCCACTAGCGTCAAATGATATAAAATGGTACACAGCTATATTCATAACTCAATTCATGAATGATTTGCGTTAGTTATAGTGTTTGTCATATTTAAACTTAAAACATAATAAAATACATGGTACACTTACCCTTTCATTAGTACACTTGTTTTTTTGTTTGTTTTTTTGGTTTTTTGGTTTTCTTTTACCTAGTCTATGGATCAAAAAGTTTGACATATCTCTGGTTGTGTGGTTGGGTGATTAATTATGACCCTAAGGAACTGACAGTATAATAATCACACTTCTGTGGTGCCATTTGCAGCATGAGTGCTGCAGAATTCTGGGTAGGAAAATAGTGACATACCAAGTTCTATTAGTGCAATAACCAAAGGCAGTAGAATCGTAGGTCAGCTGTATCTGCATTAATTGGGATCTTGTTAGATTTTAAATTCTTGGATCTGACTCAAGCCCTACTAAATCAAAAGCTCTAGAAGTCTGTTTTAACAAGTTCTCCACATAATTTCAATGTACGTTTATGTTTGAAAAATTTTATTCTAGTGGTAGGGAATACAGACTTCCTCAATTCAAATAATAGCTATGCTATTAACACCTGAGTGACATTAGGCATCGATATAATGATATAATCTATGTAACGAGGATAACATTAATATCTGCTTTAGAGGCTTATTATGAGAATCAAGTGAATCAGCATTTCCTGGCCCCTACTAAGTATCATATAAACACTAGTTCTTCCCTCTTGGGGAAGAAATGGCATGATCCTTTAGTTCTGCCACGGCCTCTCTTTTAGACATCTTGAAAATCTTGCTTTTGTACTGTTTGGCTATTTTCAGTTATACAATGAAAACAACAAATTGTCATCACTTTCCTTTAACATTTGAAATATATTCTCCAATAAGGAGTTTCTTTTTCTATCCTTAATTGAAAGAAAAATGTCCCTTATTTTCTGATACTGAAAAATACACTTATTACATCTGATCTACTCTTACCACAAGCCTCAAGATGCATCTTTCCAGAGTGAATTACAAGAGCCACAGGCAGCAACTATTGCTTTCCAAGCAGCTCAATAATCCATCATTCCACCTTTGCTTGTTCCACTGAAATTCACCTGGATGCACAGAAATTTCCTCCCAAATTTATTGAAACATTAAAAATTCAGTCTCTTAGCTAAAATCCTTGTCTTCAGACATTTTGTTTAATATTTTGAAGAGTCTAACTCTTTGGTATTGATTGACTATCTAAGCAGGCAATCAAAATGCTTAATCAATAACAGTCACTCATGTGTGACCTCTTGTCCTTCCAGAGCACTAGGTAGTTAAACCCTCTTGACCTTCTCTTAATTAATCCTGGCCTTTATTAAGAAGAACCTTTCTAGCCTCAACCTGCAAAATTGCAACTTTCAAGAAGGAAGTTTACCCTCTTTTTGTCTTCCTGAAATCAGAAGGAAGCCAAAGCCACAGGAACCACAGCCAGAATGGGGACATAGGAAGGAGGGGGCTCCCATGAGTTGACCTGACAGCTGAGAGATGGCAACCTAGACCTTGGGGTAAATCACTGTCAAATGTGCTCTACCCTGCTACTTGGCTCAGGGCAGATTACGGAATGACTAATTGGTAGTGTTTCTGACTTCATTGCTTTTACCCAGAAGCAAAAGTCATTGAAACAGGAAAAAGTAATTTATGTTCCCATAAAGAGCACCTGTAATTCTACGTAGTGTGTCCAATTAGAAGTAAAGGAAACTTACTGCCAATAATGAGAATGTGTAATTTTTGCCAAGTTGCTTCTTCTGCATGAACCTCAGTTTCTTCATCCCTCCAATGACAAGCTCTTTTAGGACAGTCTCTTGGGTTCTCCTTTATTTCTGATTTTCCGTAATTACTTCATCTCTGGGAACCAACTCTCTCACAGCAGAAGTAATTAACAGGGTGAGGTTTGCATAGATCTGGGTACTCTGGAAAAATGCCAGTTTCATTCCCTTATGAATTGTTTCTCAGCACATTACAGATGTTGCACACAGATGACCATATTTGACTGCTCTAGTCAATAAAGATATATTCAGGTTTAAAGGGCTGAAAATTCATCATTACATATGTTAAATTCTTTCATTTGGAGTATTTTCATAAAAGTTAGAAGATTAAAATAAAAGAATAGCATGGATGGTATAATGTGTAACTGTATGTACCACCTAAAACAAATAATAGTATTTTGTGAAATTTACTTTGTCTATTTTTTAATCATAAAAGCATATACGTTACAAATGAAGTTGAATTTACTTTCCAGTTCCATCTCAGCAAACTGCATTCCCATCCCCAAGCAACTATGTTCATAAATTCAATGTGTATTATTCTAGCCCATTTAAAAATATTTTAGATGGATGAATATAGCAATGGGTTGATTGAAAGATGAATAGATTCATGAATGTGTAAAGATTCCTAGTAGGTAAATAGATAGACAAACCCATTTATATAGATTTGTAAATAGTATTATCTTTAAATTCACATATACATGATAGGTAAATAGACACACTTATTTATATGGATTTGTGTCTAGTATTATCCTTAAATTCACATGTACATTATATTATGTCTCATTCTTTAAATTGCCTATTTTTCTCAACATTTGTTTTCAAGTCTACCTATGACTCTAGAAATCTAGTTCATTCCTTTTAATTGATATGAAGTATTGAATTATACAAATATATCACATTTTATTTTTCCATTCTCCCAGTATTTAGCAATTTGGCCATTTTTACTGTATCACTATTAACACAATGCTGCCCCAAATATCCTGAGACAGAAATATTGTATGTGTTAGAAAATTTCTACACTATGTTATCAAGTACAATTGCCATTCATAGAGTTTACAAATTACCAGTTTAAGTTTTGTGATTATGTGGGAGGCTGAGGCAGGAGAATGGCTTGAACCCAGGAGGAAGAGGTTGCAGTGAGTTGAGATTATGCCAATCCAGCCTGGGCGAAAGAGTGAGACTCTATCTCAAAACAAAAATGAAAACAAAAAATACATTCTACTGTCAAATTTTATTTTTGCTTAGCTAATGGATATAAAATGGGTCATTTTATATATTTCATTTGTGTTTGTCTCATGTTTATAATTCCTAGACCAGTGAAGTTGAACAATATTTTATATGTTTAATGAATGCTATATTTTGAGTGTTTTTCTATGTTAGTTTGTCCTCACATTGCTGTAAAGAAATACCTGAGACTGGGTAATTTATAAAGAAAAGAGGTTTAATTGGCTCATAGTTATGCAGTCTATACAGGAAGAATGATGCTGGCATTCGCTTGGCTTCTGGGGAGGCCTCAGGAAACTTACAGTCATGATGGAGAGTGAAGGTGCAGCAGGCACATCATATGGCCAGAGCAGGAGCAAGAGAGAGAAAGGTAGGGGTTGCTACACATTTTAAAATAAGCAGATCTCACAATAACACATTATCATTAGGAGAGTACCAAGAGGGATGCTGCTAAACCATTCATGAGAAATTTGCACCCATAATCCCATCATTTCCCACCAGGACCCACTTCCAACATTGGGGATTACATTTCAATATGAGATTTGGGTGGAGACACACATTCAAACTATATCAGTGTCCCTGAAATTTCATGTTAAAATTTAATCCCCAATGTAATAGTATTAAGAATTGGGTACTCTAGGAGGTGATAAGATCATGAGAGCTTCCACCTTCATAAATAGATGAGTGCTCCTTCTAATAGGGTTCCAGGGAACTAACTTGTCCTTTTTTGCCCCTCCATCCCTCTCACCATATGTGGAAGCAGCAAGAAGTTTTCCTCACCAGACACCAAGTCTCCTGGCACTGTGATATTGGCCTTCCAACACTCCAGGAATTTGAGAAAATAAATTTCTGTTCTTTATACATTACCCAGCCTCAGGTATTTTGTTGTAGCAGTACAATCAAACTAAAATGACATTTCAGCATTCTCCTCTATGAATAGTCTTTTCATAATCCTTGCTTTTTTTATTCAAGTGATTTTATTTAATAATTATGGATATATATGACTATTTACTTGTTTTATTTGTTACAGGTATTCAAATTCAAAAAGTTAATCCCTATTGAATTACTTTAGAAAGAGCTACTGTTTTGTTCTGTTACTCTGTTAGTTCATTTTCACATTGCTAAAAACTACCTGAGATTGGGTAATTTATGGAAAAAGAGGGTTTATTGACTCCCAGTTCTGCAGGCTTAACAGGAAGCCTCAGGAAACTTGCAATCATGACAGAAGGTGAAGGGGAAGCAAGAATCTTCTCATGATGGCAGGAGAGAGAGAGAGAGAGAGAGAGAGAGAGAGAGACAGAGAGAGAGACAGAGAGAGAGAGAAGGGAAAGGTACCACATACTTTTAACACTTTTAAATAACCAGATCTCATGAGAACTCTGTAACAAGACAGGACTAGGGGGATGGTGCTAAGCCATTAGAAACAAACCCCATGATCTGCTTACCTCCCACCAGGCTCCACCTCCAACACTAGGGATTACAACTCAACATGAGACTTGGGTGAGGACATAGACCCAAAGTATATTATTCCACCCCTGGCCCCTCCCAAATCTCATGTCCTTCTCACATTTCAAAATCAATCATGCCTTCCCAACAGTTCCCTAAAGTCTTAACTCATTCCTGCATTAACATAAAAGTCCACATCCAAAGTCTCATCTGATACAAGATAAATCCCTTCTGCCTATGAGCCTGTAAAATAAAAATAAGTTAGTTGCTTCCAAGATATCATGAGGGCACAGGCATTGGCTAAATGTTCCAATTCCAAATGGGAGAAATTGGCCAAAACAAAGTGGCTACAGGCCCCATAGAAGTCCAAATTCCAGCAGGGCAGTTATTATATTTTAAAGCTCCAAAATATTCTCCTTTGACTCCATGTCTCACATCCAGGCTGCACTGATGCAAAACATGGGCTTCCAAGGCATTGAGGAGCTCCACTCCTTTGGCTCTGCAGTGTACAGCCCCCGTAGCTGATTTCACTGGCTAGCATTGAGTACTTGCAGCTTTTCAAGGTGCATGATGCAAGCTGTCAGTGGACCTTCCATTCTGGGATCTGGAGGATGTTGGCCCTCTTCTCACAGTTTCACTAGGCAGTGCCCCAAGAGGGACTTTGTGTGGGAGCTCCAACCCTACATTTTCCCTCTATGCTATCCTAGTAGAGGTTCTCTGTGAGGGGTCTGCCCCTGCAGCAGACATCTCTGGGATCATCCAGGCATTTCCATACATCTTCTGAAATCCTGATGGAGGCTCCCAAGCTTCAACTCTTGCCCTCTGTGCACTTGCAGGCTTAACAACATGTGGAAGCCATCAAGGCTTCTAATGGCTTCCACCCTCTGGAGCCGAAGCCTGAGACATGTCTGGGGCCCTTTTAGCCACAGCTGAAGCTGGAGCAGCTGGGATGCAGGGCATCATGTCCGCAGACTGCACATAGCAGCGGTGTCCTGGGCCTGGTCCATGAAATCATTTTTCCCTCCTATGCCTTCAGGCCTTTGATTGGAGAGGCTGTCATGCATGTCTCTGAAATGCTCTGGAGGCATTATTTTCCATTGTCTTGTCTATTAACATTTGGCTCCTTTTTACTTTTACAAATTTCTGCAGGCAGCTTTAATTCTCTAAAAGAAAATGGGTTTCTCTTTTCTCCTACATGGTCAGGCTGCAGATTTTCTAAACTCTTATCCTCTGTGTCCCTTTTAAATATAACTTCCAGTTTCAGATAATCTTTTTACTCATAAATATCAACATTCACTCTCAGAAGCAGTCAGGCCACATCTTTAACACTTTGCTCCTTATACATTTCTTCTGCCAGATACCCTAAATTGTCTCTCTCAAGTTCAGAGTTTCTAGATCAGGAGCACAATGCTGCCAGTCTCTTTACTAAAGCACAGAAAGAGTGACCTTTACTCTAGTTCCCAATAAGTTTCTCATCTCCATTTGAGACCTTCTCAGCTTGGACATTACTGTTCATATCGCTATTAGCATTTTGGTCACAACCATTCAACAAGTTTCTAGGAAATTCCAAACTTTCCCTCCTTTTCCTGTCTTCTGATTCCTCCAAACTGTTCCAACCTCTGCTCATTACCCAGTTCCAAAGTTGCTTACACATTTTCAGGTATCTTTATAGCAATGCTCCATTTCTCTAGTACAAATTTTTTGTATTAGTTACATTCTCACAATGTTAAAAATACATACCTGAGACTGGGTAATTTACAGAGGAAAGGGGTTTAATTGGCTCACAGTTTTGAGGGCTGTACAGGCATCCACTTTTGAGGAGGTCTCAGGAAACTTACAATGATGGCGGAAGGGGAAGGAGAAGCAGCCATGCTTTCCACATGACTGACGAGAGAGAGAGAGAGAGGGAGGGAGAAGGTGCCACATACTTTACAGCAATCAGATCTTGTCAGAACTCTATCACAAGACAGCACTAGGGGGCTCATGCTAAACTATTAGAAACTGACCCCATGATCCAATCACCTCCCACCAGGTCCTTTCTCCAACACTGAGGTTACAATTCAACATGAGATTTGAATGGGGACACAGAGCCAAACCATATCAAGTATAAAGGGTTTGGTACTATCTGTGTACAGTTTCAAATATCCACTGGAGGTCTTGGGAAGTATTTTCTCACAAAGGAGTGGGCTTCTGCACATATTTTTCTCAAGTGCATTTGGGAGACTTCCCAGGATAGACCATATATTAATCCAAAAGTCAAGTCACAATAGATTTAATAAGACAGAAATTATACAAAATATTGTTTTCAACCACAACAGGATAAAGTTAAAAAATCAATAAGTAAAGTGTAAAATGTACAAATTTATGGAGATTAAGCAACACACTCTTAGATATCCAATGGATCAATAAGAAAGCAAAAGAGAAAGTGGAATATACTTGAGATGGAAGAAAATGAAAACATAACATATAAAAGCATATGACACATACAAAAGCAGTGCTAGTGGTAAATTTATAACTATAAATACTTATATTATAAAAAAGAAAGATCTTTATTTTACTTAACCTAATTTTTACAATTTAAGAAACCAGAAAAAGAAGAACATACTAAATCCATGCTTGCATTGGAAAGGATATAAGTATTAAAGCAGACATAAATGAAATAGATGCTAGAAAACAAAGAAAATCAGTAAAATCAAAAGCTTTTTTAAAAAGTCAAAATTTACAAATATTTAGCTAGATGAACTAAGAAAAGATTCAAATTACTAAAATCAAAAATGAAAGTGGGAACATTACTATACTAATTCTAAGAAAAAATTGATTATTAGGGTATTATAAACAATTGTATGTCCCCAAAATGGATAACCTAGGTGAAATTTAAAATATTCTAGATTTATAAAATCTACCATCAGTAAATTATGAAGAGATAGTCTAAATAAATCTATAACCAGTAAGGAGATTAAAGCAGTAATCAAAAATCTCCACACACACACAAAAACCCTGAACCTAATGACTTCACTAGTGAATTCTACCAAACATTTAAATTAGGACTAATGCTAATCCTCAATCTTTTTCAGAATATTAGAAGGTAAATTTCAAAGCCATTTTATGAGACCAGAATTACTCTGATAACCAAAGTCAGTCAAAGGCAGTAGAAGAAAATAAAATTACAGACTATCCATTTTATGAACATTAATGCAAAAATCTTTAACAAATACTATCAAACTAAATTCAACAACATGTTATCAGGATTATACATGATATTAGAAGTATACATTCTAGAATGCAAGGATGGTTCAACATATAAAAATTAATCTATCTATGTAATCACCATATTAACAGAACAAAAGGGAGAAAACATGACTTCAGTTGGTGCAGAAAAAGCATTTGTTAAAATGCAACACTGTTTCATTATTGAAAAACACTCAACAAACTAGAAATACAAGAAAACTACTTTATCTTAATAAAAACCATATATAAAAAACCCACAGCAAACATCCTGCTTGATGGATAAAGACCTTTTCTCTAAGATCAGAAACAAGGCCAGGATTCCCGGTTTTGCCATTTATAATCCACATTGTTCTGGAAGTTTTAACCAAAGCAATTAGGAAAAAAAATTGAAATATAAGAAACTAAGCAGCATTCAAATTGAAAAGGAAGGCAGAAAATGATGTCTGTTTGGAGATTATATAATTTTATATGTAGAGAATCCTAAAAATTCTACAAAAATTTTAGAACTAATGAAGAAAATAATTCAGCAAAGTATTACAATACACTATATAGAATGAAAAATCTGAAAAGAAATTGTGAAAATAATCTCATTTACCATATCATAGTAAGTATAAAATACTTAGATCCTTTTATATTAAATGTCCAAGAGAGACAAATCAATAGAGTTAGAAAGTAGATTAAGGGGTGCCTAAGGCTGGGAGATGGGTTGAATTGAAATGGGAATGACTCCTGAAAGATACAGAGGTTTTTGTTGTTGTTGTTGTTGTTGTTGTTGTTTTTGAGAGACAAAAATATTATAAAAGTGAATCATGGTGGCCAAATGTAAAACCCTGAAAATATACAAAAAACTTGAATTAAATATATCAAGTATGTGAATTGTACTGCCTGTTTATTATATCTCAGTATAGCTGTTTTTTAAAAAAGAATGAGATGTTTAGGAATTAAGATGATAAAAACTTGTAACTTCAAACTATAAAAAATGCTGGAAAAAAATTTAAAAAGCCATAAGTAAATGGAAATGTATCTTGCATTTATGAATTGGAAGACAATATTATAAAGATGTCAATATGTCTCACAGTAATTTACAGATTTACTGCAAGCTCTGTCAATTCCAATGACCTTTTTCTTTTTACAAAAATAGAAAAGGCCATCCAAAATTTATATGGAATCTCAAGGAACCCTGAATAGCAACAGCAATATTGAATGAAAACAAAGCTGGAGGACTCAAAATTCCTTATTTCAAAACTCACTACAAAGATACAGTAATTGAAATACTGTGCTACTGGCATAAAGACAGACATACAGAACAATGGAATAGAATAAAAACCCAGAAATAAACCTCCACTCATATGAACAAATGATTTTTAACAAGAATGCCAAGACCATTCAATGAGAAAATAACAGTTTTTCAACAAGTGATGCTGGGAAAACTGGATGTTCACATGCAAAACAAAACAAAAAAATGAAGCTGAATCCTTAACACCATATGCAAAATTTAAAATGAATCAAAGTTCAAGACATAATGCTATATAACTCTTAGAAGACATAACGCTATAAAACTCTTAGAAGAAAATCTAGGTCAAAGTCTTTCCAACACTGGATTTGGCAGTAATGTCTTGTATATGACGTCAAAGGCACAGGCAACAACAAAACAATGTAGACAAATGTGGATTTCATAAAAATCAAAAAACCAAACAACACTATTGATGGAGTGAAAAGGTAACCCTAAATTGGACAAAATATTGCAAATCATATATCTGGTAAGTTATTGAAATCAAGAATATATAGAGAACTTCTAAAACCCAGTAACAAAATCCAATTCAAATATGAGCAAAATACTTGAATGGACATTTCTCTAAAGATATGTAGATGATCCATATGAAAATTGAAAGATGGTCAACCCCATGATCATTATAGAAATACAAATCAAAACTACAATAAAATATCAACACACACCCATTACAATGGTTATTATAAAAAATTTAAAAAAAACAGAAAATGAGTGTTGGCAAGGATGTTGTAAAAAACTTTGAAAACTTGCGCACTGGGAATAAAAATAATATAGCTGCTATGGAAAACATTACGCTACCTAAAAAAAATAAAAATAAAATTGCCACACAATCCAGCAATTCCACTTTTGTGTATATACCCAAAAGTATTACAAACAGACTCTTAAAGAGATATTTGCACACCCAGATTCGTAGCAGCAATATTCATTACAGCTAAAATGTAAAGCAACCCAAGTATCCATTCATAGAATGGATAAGGAAAATATGGTATATACGTACAACAAGAAATTATTCAGCCTTAAGAAGGAAGGAAATTCCGACACATTCTATAACCATGATGAATCTTGGAGACATTAGTGGTAAGTGAAATAAATCAGGAACAAAAAGACCAATACTGCATGATTGCATTTATATGAAGTAGAATAGTCAGCATCATAGAGATACAGTAGAATATTGGTTGCCAGGAGCTGATGGGACAGGGAAATGGGAAGTTACAGTTTAATGGGTACAGAGTTTTAGTTTTGCAAGAAGAAAGGGTTATGGAGACTGATATTAGTGATTGCTGAACAACGTCATGTATATTTAAAACCACTGAACTGTGTACTTGAAAATAGTGAAGATGGTAAATTTTATGTTGTGTGTATTTTATCAGTATAAAAGTAATACATTTTTTAAAAATTATTTTTTAGTATAATTCTAAATTTTGGAAAGCATACATTCAGGGGGCTCTTACTTTAAATTGTATTCATTTATTTTCAGTTCTAGAAATGAATGGAATTGAGACCTATGATTTTTGCTATATAAATATTATGGAATATAGAAAACAATCATTAAGACATTATTTAGCAAGATTTAACATGTAAAAATATTTGTTGGAGGCAGTTCTCTGAATGTAAAGAGAATAACCATGGAAGCAGAGTTGAAAGAAGATATAAACTATTTTTGAATCACATTATTTGACTCACTGCCTCAAGCCTCTTTACAGTTCTTATTGCAATCAGATTGATAAAACTCTGCATTTCCTTATTTTATACAACAAATTTGATTTGCATTTTCTATTATTGACATGAAAAAGAATCCTAACTATGATAAACTATATATATATATGTGTGTGTGTGTGTGTGTGTGTGTGTGTGTATATTTTACTTTATTCTGATATCTGAATAAGAAAGAGAGACTGGGCTCCATGGCTTATGCCTGTAATCCCAGCAGTTTGGGAGGCCAAAGCAGGTGGATTACCTGAGGTCAGGAGTTCGAGACTAGCTTGACCAACATGGAGAAACCCCATCTCTACTAAAAATACAAAAGTAGCCAGGTGCGGTGGCACATGCTTGTAATCCCAGCTACTAGGGAGGCTGAGACAAGAGAATTTCTTGAATGTGGGAGGCGGAGGTTGCAATGAGCTGAGATTGTGCCATTGCACTCCAGCCTGGGCAACAAGAGTGAAACTCTGTCTCAAAAAAAAAAAAAATAGTTTCACCAGTTGCCTAAACTATAACCATTAGAGTTGTTTTTTCATTCCAGCTTTTCCTAGTCACCAAATCCTACAGAATCTGACTCTTAAATATCTATTTTCTTAATCTCCAGAGAAGTCTCAACCAACCACCACCTTCCTTATTTCTGTTTTCATCATGTGATCCTGATACATTTTATTTTTAATATATTACTTATCACATATATTCCATTTTTTAAAATTTTTTATTTGGTTGGGTTTTTGAGGAGCAGGTGGTGCTTGGTTACATGAATAAGTTCTTTAGTGGTGATATCTGAGATTTTGGTGAACCCATCATCACCCAAGCAGTGTACACTGCACCCAATGTGTAGTCTTTTATCCCTCACCTCCCTCAGAGTCCCCAATGTCCATTGTATCATTCTTATGCCTTTGCATCCTCATAGCATAGCTCTCAATTATGACTGAGAACATACAATGTTTGGTTTTCCATTTCTGAGTTACTTCACTTAGAATAATAGTCTCCAATTCCATCCAGGTTGCTGCAAATGCCATTATTTCATTTCTTTATATTGCTCAGTAATATTAGTCCTTTGTCAATATAGATTGTGAAGATTTTCTCCCACTCTGTGGGTTGTCTGTTAACTCTGCTGATTACTTCTTTTGCTCTGCAGAAGATTTTTTGTTTAATTAAGTCCCATATATTTATCTTTGTTTTTGTTGCCCTTACTTTTGGCTTCTTGGTTATGATATATTTACCTGAAACAATGTCTAGAAGGGGTTTTCCAATGTTATCTTCTAGAGTTTTTACAGTTTCAGGTCTTATATTTATGTCTTTGATCCATCTTGAGTTGATTTTTATATAAGGTGAGAGATGAGAATCCAGTTTCATTCTTCTACATGTGGCTTGACAATTATCCTAGCACCATTTGTTGAATAAGGTGTTGTTTCCCCCACTGTATGTTTTTGTTTGCTTTGTTGAAGATCAGTTGGCTGTAACTATCTGGCTTTATTTCTGGGTTCTCTATTTTGTTCCACTGGTCTTTGTGCCTATTTTTATACAAGTACCATGCTGGTTTGGTGATTATGGGCCTTATAGTATAGTTTGAAGTCAGATAATGTGATGATCCAGATTTGTTCTTTCTGCTTAGTCTTTTTTAATTTAATTTAATTTTTATTTTTATTTTTTGGCTATGCAGGCTCTTTTTTGGTTCCATATGAATTTTAGAATTGTTTTCTTCTAGTTCTGCAAAGAATGATGGTGAAATTTTGATGGGAATTGCATGGAATTTGTAGATTGCTTTTGGCAGTATGGTTATTTTCACAACATTGATTCTACCCATCCATGAGCATGGGGTGTGTTTCTATTTGTTTGTGTCATCTGTGATTTCTTTCAGCAGTGTTTTGTAGTTTTCCTTGTAGAGGTCTTTCACCTCTTTGTTTAGGTATATTCCTAAGTTTTGTTTTTGCAGCTATTGTAAATGTGGTTGAATTTTTAATTTGATTCTCAGCTTGATCACTGTTGGTGCATGGCAGAGCTACTGATTTGTGTACATTAATTTTTTTATCCTAAAACTTTGCTGAATCATTTACTAATTCTAGGAGATTTTTTAATGTATCTTTAGGGTTTTCTAGGTATATGACTGTATCACCTGCAAATAGCAAGAGTATTACTTCCTCTTTACTGATTTGGATGCGCTTTATTTCTTTCCCTTGTCTGATTGCTCTTGGTAGGACTTCCAATACTATGTTGAATAGAAGTGATGAAAGCGGGCCTTCTTGTCTTGTTCTAGTTCTCAGAGGGAATGCTTTCAACTTTTCCCTGTCCAGTATAATGTTGGCTGTGAGCTTGTCATAGATGGCTTTTATTATCTTATATGTCTTCTCCTTGCCAATTTTATTGAGGGTTTTAATCATAAAGGTATGCTGGATTGTGTCAAATGTTTCTTTCTGCATCTATTGAAAGGACCATGTGATGTTTGTTCTATTTATGTGGTATTTGTTCTCTTTATGTTATGTGTATCACATTTATTGACTTGCAAATGTTAAACCCTCCCTGCATCCCTGGAATAAAACCCACTTGATCATGGTGGATGATCTTTTTGATATGCTATTGGATTTGTTTAGCTAGTATTTTGTTGAGGATTCCTGCATCTATGTTTATCAAGGATATTGGTCTGTAGTTTTTTGTTATATCCTTCCTTGGTTTTGGTATTAGGGAGATACTGGCTTCATAGAATGATTTAGGGAGGATTCCCTCTTTCTTATCCTGTGGAATAGTGTCAACAGGATTGGTATCAATTCTTTGAATGTCTGATAAAATTCAGCTGTATATCTTTCTGGTCCTGGACTCTTTGTTGGCAATTTTTTATTTACTGTTTAAATCTCACTGCTTAGTATTGGTCTGTTCAGAATTTCCATATCTTCCTGGTTTAATCTAGAAGAGCTGTATATTTCCAGGAATTTATCCATCTCCTCTAAGTTTTCTAGTTTATGCATGTAAGGTGTTCATGGAAGCCTTGAATAATCTTTTGTATTTCTGTAGTACCAGTAGTAATATCTCCTGTTTCATTTTTAATTGAGCTTATTTGGATCTTCTCTCTTTTCTTGATTACTCTCACTAATGACAATCAATTTTATTTGTCTTTTCAAAGAACATCTTTTTGTTTCATTTATCATTAGTATTTTTTTTGTTTCAATTTCATTTAGTTCTGCTCTGATCTTTATTTCTTTTCTTCTTCTGGGTTTGGCTTTGGATTGTTCTTGTTTCTCCAGTTCCATGAGGTGTGACCCTAGATTGTCTATTTGCACTCTTTCAGACTTTTGATTTAGGCATTTCAGGCTATGAACTTTTCCTCCTAGCATTGCTTTTGCTGTATCTCAGAGATTTTGATAAGTTGTGTCACTATTATCAT
Source organism: Papio anubis (assembly GCF_008728515.1). Classification (NCBI taxonomy): domain Eukaryota; kingdom Metazoa; phylum Chordata; class Mammalia; order Primates; family Cercopithecidae; genus Papio; species Papio anubis. Next base: position 100,919,336 of record NC_044987.1, read on the forward strand.
AAAGTTCAAATAATTTTTAAATTTCCGTCTTGATTTCATTGTTGACCCAACCATTACTCAGAAGCAGGTTATTTAATTTCCATGTGTTTGCATAGTTTTGAGGGTTCCTTTTGGAGTTGATTTTCAATTTTATTTTACTGTGGTCTAAGAAATTACTTGATATAACCCTGATTTTCTTAAATTTGCTGAAACTTGTTTTCTGCCCAATCTTGGAAAATGTACCATGTGCTGATAAATATAATGCATATTCTGCAGTTGTTGGGTAGAATGTTCTGTAAATATCTGTTAAGTCCATTTGTTTTAGGATGTAGTTTAAATCCATTGCTTCTTCGTTGACTTTCTGTCTTGATGATCTGTCTAGTACTGCCAGTGGAGTATTGAAGTCCTCCACAATTATTACAATGCTGTCTCATTTCTTAGATCTAGTAGTAATTGTTTTACAAATATGGGAGCTCAGTGTTAGATCCATATATATATTTAAGATTTTTGAGGATTTTAAGGATTGTGTTATTTTCCTATTAGGCTAGACCTTTTATTATTATATAATATCCCTCTTTGTCTTTTTTAGCTTTCATTGCTTTAAAGTTTGCTTTGTCTGTTATAAGAATAGCTACTCCTGCTTTCCTTTGGTGTCCATTTGCATGGAATATCTTTTTCAACTCCTTTACCTTAAGTTTATGTGAGTCCTTATGTGTTAGGTTAGTCTCCTGAAGACAGCAGAAACTTGGCTGGTGAATTCTTATACATTCTGCCATTCTGTATTTTTTTAAGTGGATCATTAAGGCCATTTGCATTCAACCTTAGTACTGAGATGTAAGGTACTACTCTACTCATTGTGCTATTTGTTGCCTGAAAATCTTTTTTTTTTTCCATTGTGTTATTGTTATATTGGTCCTGTGAGATTTATGGTTTAAGGAGGTTTTATTATGGTATATTCTGAGGATTTGTTTCAAGACTTAAAGCTTTTTTTAGCAGTTCCTATAGTGCTGGCTTGGTAGTGGTAAATTATCTCAGTATTTGTCTGTAGAAAACAGAATCTTTCCTTCATTTATAAAACTTAGTTTCACTGGATACAAATCCTTGGCTGATAATTGTTTTGTTTAAGGAGGCTAAAAATAGGACCCCAGTTCTTTCCAGCTTGTAGGGTTTCTGCTAAGAAATCTGTTGTTACTCTAATAGGTTTTCCTTTATAAGTTACCTGATGCTTTTGCTTCACAGCTGTTAAGACTCTTTCAGGCTGGGTGCAGTGGCTCACGTCTGTAATCCCGGCACTTTGGGAGGCTGAGGCGAGTAGATCATGAGGTCAGGAGTTTGAGACCAGCCTGATCAACATGGAGAAACCCTATCTCTACTAAAAATACAAAGTAAGTCAGAAGTGGTGGTGCATGCCTGTAATCCCAGCTACTCAGGAGGCTGAGACAGGAGAATCACTTGAACCTGGGAGGTGGAGGTTGTAGTGAGCCAAGATCACAGCACTGCATTCCAGCCTGGGCAACATGAGTGAAACTCCATCTCAAAAAAATAAAAAAAAAGTTTATAAAGAATCTTTCCTTCATCTTGCATTTAGATAACCTGTTGACTATGTGTGCCTAGGTGATTGTCTTCTTGTGATGAGGTTCCCAGATGTTCTTTGAGCTTCTTATATTTGAATTTGTAGATCTCTAGCAAGGCCAGGGAAGTTTTTCTCAATTATTCTTTCAAATAAATTTTCCAGGCTTTTCTTTGTCTTTGATGGACTGGGTTAATTTGAAAGCCTTGTTCTCGAGCTCTGAAGTTTTTCTTCTGTTTGTTCGATTCTGTTGCTGAGACTTTTAGTGCATTTTTCATTTCTCTGAGTGTGCCCTTTCTGGAAATCACAATTTCTAGAAGTTGTGATGGTTTTTTGTTTATGCTATTTCACTGAAGATTTTTTCTCTCGTATCCTCACATCCTGTAACATGTTTTTGATTTTCTTTCTTTCTTTTCTTTTTCTTTTTTTTCCTTTTCTTTTTTTTTTTGGAGTCTCTCTATCACCCAGGCTGGAGTGCAATGGTGCAATCTTGGCTTACTGCAGCCTCCGCCTCCCGGGTTCAAGCGATTCTTCTGCCTCAGCCTCCTGAATAGCTGGGACTACAGGCGTGCGCCCCCACACCCAGCTAATTTTTCTATTTTTGGCAGAGATGGGGTTTCACCATGTTGGTCAGGATGGTCTCAATCTCTTGACCTCGTGATCTGCCCCCCTCAGCCTCCCAAAGTGCTAGGATTACAGGCATGGGCTACCACGCCCGTCTTGTTTTTGATTTCTTTAAGCTGAACTTCATTTTTCTCTGATGCCTCCTTGATTAGCTTAATTATTAACCTGAATTTTTTTTCTGGCGATTCGGAGATTTCGTCTTGGTTTGAATTCATTGCTGGTAATCTGGTGTGATCTTTTGGGGATGTTAAAAGAACCTTGTTTTGTCATATTACCAGCATTGTTTTTTGGTTCCTTCTCATGTGGGTAGACTACGTCAGAGGGAAGATCTGGGACTCAAGGGCTGCTGTTTAGATTGGTTTGTCCCATGGCATGCTCCCTTGATGTGGGTGCTCTCCCGCTTCCCGTAGAAATGGAGCTTCCTGAGAGCCAAATTGCAGTGATTGTTTTTGCCCTTCTGGGTCTAACCACCCAGCAGAGCTACCAGGCTCTGGGCTGGTACTGTGGAGTATCTGCAAAGAGTCCTGTGATGTGATCTCTCTTCAGGTCTTTCAGCCATGGATATTAGCACCTGCTCTGGTGAAGGCACCAGGGACGTGAAGTGGACTCTGTTAGAGTCCTTTACTGTATTTTTGTTTAGTGTGCTAGTTTTGTGTTGATTGTCGTGCAGCCAGGACGTATGTTTTCAAGAGTGCATCAACTGTGGTACTATAGTGAGAAAGCAAACTTGCCCTATGGTGGGCTGGTTAAGTATTCAGGTTTCTCAGGTGGGCAAGGCCATGGAGCTCTCAAGGGATTGTGTCCTTTGTCTTTTGCTACCAGGGCCAGTAGAGAAAGGTCACTAGGTGGGGGCAGGATTAGGAGTGTCTGAGCTCAGACTCTCCTTGGGTGGGGCTTGCTGAAGCTCCTGTGGAGGATGGGAATGTGATTCTCAGACCAATGGAGTTATGTTCCAAGGGGGATTATGGCTGCCTTTGCTGTGTCATACAGGTCACCAGGGAAATGGGGGAAAGCCCTCTGTCACAGGCCCCACCCCACCCCCATGCAGCCCACAGTCCTAAAGGCCAATCTCATTCCTGCTGTGCCCCACAAACAGCACTGAGTCTATTTCCAGGCAGCTGGTGACCAGGGCTGAGAGCTTGCCCCAAACCACCAGCCTCCCATCTGAGAAAACAAGCCAACTCACAGTTTTTTGGCATCTCAGAAAGCCTGTAGCAGTGACCAGTTTCTTCAAAGGGCCTGTAGATTCTCTCAGCTTTCCTGTTATGTTGCTGTGGTAGTTCTTGGCGCAAGAGTTTATCATGCGAGTTTCCACATGCTGCTCATCTGTCCAAGTGGGATCTGCAAGCTAGTCCTACCTTCTATCCTCCCTCATTCATTTTATTAAATAGTAACATCTCTCAATCAATTGTCTTCACCCTTAAATTACTCTGAAGCAAATTTGTCATGTTGTATGTCAGCTTAAAAGTTCTTTAACTGTTTTCCATTTCCTTCCAGAACAAGTACAACTTTCTTAATATTGTTTCTGAAGACTTTCATGTTCTTAGTCCCTACATGATTTTCCAGGATAATTTTCCAATGTGCTCCATCCTTTCCATCTTGCCTCCATCAGCCATACACAGTCTCTATCCAGGTGCCACCAGTTACCTTCCATATCTCAACCATTTCTGAGGTATAAATGCTTTTGTGAGTGTCTTTTCCCCTTCATTGGATCTATTTTTCTATGTTCATCTGAAAACTTTGAAGACTCAGTGCAATATTATCCAATTGTTAAAGTCTTTTTAAAAATTCTGAATAAACTCTCATTTGAAAATTTGTATTACTTTTTACTTATTATTAGAGCCTCATTTACTCCTATTAAATATTTGTCTATTTCCTCCAATAAAAGATCTGAACCTTAAGAGACCATGTATTAATTATGAGTATATTACCCCATCTTACACCATAACAGAGTAGATACTCAATGGCTACTTGAAGAAAGGAAGTTTAAATAATTGAATATCCTTTGAGTACATTATTTATATCTTATTAAAATTTTCACATTCTGAAATGTGTATTTTTTTCTTATAAAACATTTTCTACTGTGCTTCTGTATGCTGAATAGCATCCTTAGAAATAATACTTCTTGGAATTATATAGCCTAAATAATTTTCATACTCTTCAAATACTCATTCATGTTTTGCTGTAGTACTTTTCTTACGAATTACCAAAGGACCAAAACCATACCGAGATTCTCTATTAATGTAGGTTAGTAATTTTTAAAAAGTTTACTGTTGTATATTGTGTATTTACTAACATACTACATAGAATTCATTAAATTTATTTATTAAATTTATTAAATTTAATATTTATTATTTAATAAATATTAATAATTTATTTAAAATTTAATAATTTATTTAAAATATTTAATACTTTATTAAAATTATTTATTAAAATAAATAAATAATTTTTTATTTAGTCAAGGTTGTACCATTGTTGCTTCTATATAATTTATTTTCATTTGCTGGTCAATTAAAAATATGGCAATTATCCATGAATATATTTGTTTTCCATGACTGCTGTAACACATTGCTATGAACATAGTGGCTTCAAAACAACACAAATTGATTATATTACAGTTCTAGAAGTAATAAATCCATAATGGGTTCCACCAGACTTACATCAATGTATTGGTAGGAATGTTTTCTTTCTGGAGGCTGTAGGAGAAAATCCACTTATTTGCCTTTTCCAGACTCTAAAGGTCACCCACATTTCCTGGCTCATTGTTCTTTTCTTTTATTTTCAAAGTCAGCAACATCTGGCCAAGTCCTTCTCACATTATGATGCTCTGGTTTGTCATCTGCCTCCCTCTCTAAGGACAACTGATTAGCAACCTTAATTCCATCTGCAAACTTAATTCTCTTTGCCAGATTAACTATAATTGATTCTAGGTTGTTGAAACCTTTTAGGATGATGTTATTCTTCATACTGTAATGGAAATACACAGGAGCAGCCTAGTTTTAGCCAGCCTGAAATCATGACAAGTTTCCCTAAAGAATCTTCACAGAAGGATTGAGTTCTAACAAATGAATTAGGCATTGCATAAATGGTCAGATTGCATATATCAAGGCTGTGTTTACAAAATGAAGGGTTTTAAAACTCTCTTTCCTCTCTTCCAACCTCCCTCTTTTTCTTCATTTCTTCTTTTTAAAATGTTTACTAAATGTATACTATGTGTTAGGCCCTGGAATGGGTGTTAAAAATAAAGTGACAAAGACAACAAAATTCCCATGACTGGGGAGTCACAGTGTTACAGTGTTTTTTATATATATGTATATATAATACACACACATGCACACACACTTACATATGTAATTTGATTGTCTTTGGGTATATATACACACACACACACACACACACACACATATATATATGAAAACTGTTGTTCCTGCATATTTTTTTTGTATTAGGAAGAATAATGTCCTCCTCCAAAAGATCTCCACATCCTAGAACCTGTTACAATTAGTTTGTCTGGCAAATGGAGTTAAGATTGCAAATGGAATTAAGATAATTAATCAAATAATTATAATGTAAAAGTGGTAAGGCAGGTTTATTAAACATGTGTTATGAAATACTTGTCCCAGAAATTGTTTTATATGAGGAGTTCTAAGTCAAGTATATTGAGAAATGTTCTACTTTATAATTCTCCCTGTGTCTTATTCAACTTACGTTCTATCCCTGGGAGGTTCATAAGGCACATTAGTATGTTAGAAATTCTCATGATTACTGCAATAGGGAAATCTATTTATTAGGTAAGTCCTTTCCAAATTTATATATTTTGTTTCATTTTCTGTAATGGGCCTATTCACTTTCTCAACAAATCTGTAAACATACTATGAAAACACTCTTCTAAAAGAATGAAGACAAGAACATAATTTACTTGGTGATTTTGAGAGGTTAAGACAGTCTCGGCTGGGCGTGTTAGCTCACACCTGTAATTCCAGCACTTTGGGAGGCCAAGGCGGGCAAATCACTTGAGGTCAGGAGTTTGAGACTAGCCTGGCCAACATGGCGAAACCCTGTCTCTACTGAAAAGAAAAAATATTACCTAGACATGGTGGCACGCACTTGTAATCCCAGCTACTCAGGAGGCTGAGGTGGGAGAATTGCTTGAACTCAGGAGGCGGAGGTTGCAGTGGGCTGAGATTGTACCACTACACTCCAGCCTGGGTGACAGAGTGAGATTCCATCTCAATTAAAAAAAATTAATTAATTAAAAATAAATAAATAAAAGACAGCCTGACTGAAAATTGAGATATTGAAGCTTCACTTATGCCACAGCAGGTGATCTTCAAAGAAGAGCCATACAAACCCCCTATCACACCACCACCACCACTTAAATATGTAGGCTGCTCCTCAGATGTTCCTCATATAAAGAAGAGAGCTTATTTTCTCTCCCTGTAAATCTAAGTTGGACTTGTACCCTTCTTGACCAAGCATATACAGCAGAAGTAAAGTCTGGGGGCTTCCAAGTCTTAAAAAGTCAAGCAGCTTGCACTTCTTCCCGCTGAAGTCTAGCTGTCATTCTATGAGAAAACCAAGCCACATGGAATAGAACAAAGATGTCCTTGTGAGTGGGCTCCATCTGAACACCCATTTGACAGTGATAACTTAAGTCATGGATGTATGACCCAAGTCAACTTCTTCCTGGTAGTCCCCAGCTTTCATGCTACTCTGACTGACACTGTATTAAGCAGAAGTGGGAGATGCTTCTACCAAGTATTGAGCAAATTGCAAATTAATGAGAAAGTAATATGGTTCTTGAAAGTCACTAAATTTTGGAATAGTGTGTTACGTATCAATAGATAATTGAAATATATGACTTGAAAGAGAAATAGAAATTTGGCTAGTATTCTTAATATAAAAAACACCATACACAAAGGAAGGTGTATTAATGACTATGGCGTGTTCCAGAAACAAATGGCTCAATGTGACTGAAATATTAGGTGAAGGGAGGGGAGTACTGCCTTTAGGGCTTTAGAGATAAATAGGGTACAAATAGTAATAGGTTTTGGACTAACATAAAGCTTTAATTAAACTATTCTAAATATATTCTGTTGTGTCATTTTGTCTTCCATAGATAGATTTCCCTTTCTTTTCCTAGTAAAAATCTTCTATTTTTCTTCTGGGAAGCTACTCTTTTGTCGCTTTCAATCTACATATCTTGAGTGGAGCAAACCTATATGAACAGTGTTATTCAAAAACAAAAAAAAATGTACACTTGTGAGAGGTCCATACTTGATTAATCAGATCAGTTTACCCCTGGCCATAGTTTGGCCATAAAATAAATCTATACGTTACTCAAATTGGATAAATCTGGGCTAATCCTAGAAATTTTGCTTAGATTACCAAGCATGCTAAACTGGGAAACAAGTGATTTTGGAATTACAGGAAAGCGCATGACTAAGAAATGAGCCAACAGAAAACATTAGGGCTGAAAAATAGAAAGAAATAGAATTCTATGGAATCTTACATTCAGCTCTAATCTGTTTAGTTATGTTGGCCAATAATTAACTTTAAAAAAAATTTAGCTGGCTTGAGTTGGGTTTCTGTCACTTACAACCAAAAGGCTGTTGATTAATAAAGGGGAACATTATTAGATATAGAAATAATATAATTGGTTGTGCTCTAGAAAGATAACTCTGGTTTTCCTGAGAAGGCAAAGGCAGAACAAGGGTAAAAATTGCAGCAAATAACTAATGAGGACTTTCCGAAATACAATGTGAAAGTGAGTTACTTGCTTCTTAATCTTTTCCTTATGGTGATAAAACAAAGATAGTAGAAGAAAGAATGAGACAACAAAATTGTCAATAATTGTAGGTATATAATTATTCATATTTTAATAAGTTATTCATTCAAGAAATATTAATCTCTACCTATGTTTGACCATGGGTTCTCAATCCTGCTCCTTTTAAAATCAAATTTCTGAGGTTATTCTTGACTACTGGCATTAAAAAGAATCACCAGAAAATTTTTGTGCAGCTAGGATTGCACCTTGATAAGCATAAAAATTATACAATAAGCTTCTTTAAAACATTGATTTACTAGCCATTACTTAGATATTCTTTTTAATTAAAAAATTTTTAATTATTATGGACACATATTGTATATATTTATGGGGTACATGTGATGTTCAAATGTTCTTAGTAAGATTATAGTAAAATGGAGAATCAGTATTCTCCAAGAAAAATCATATAAAAACTTTGACCTACCAGGTTAGCACTTTCCAGTTCTTGACTCAATTTTGAGTAGAGATATTAGCAAATCATCAATTTAAGATCTGTCACCTTAAGAGGATCTGTTCCTGTTTCTGTGGGTGCAGCAGGAGGAAAGTAAAGTAAGTCACGGGAGTTTTTGTGTCCACTAAACTGCCGTCTTCTTAAATGGTCTACTTTTTGCAACAAGGCACAGGTTTATTTCTTTCACCACTTCCCAGACCTTTTAACAGTTCTCATGCCAACCAGAATAGAAGCCCTTCTTTCAATTAATTAACTGAATGTTGGCAACTTATTTTGTTTGTGTTAAGAACTCCCACGCTGATAGAGTGCCTACTTTAATAAAAGAAAAATAAATCACAAGATGACCAGTGTGACTAAAGCAGAATCAAAGAATGAGAAAATCAAGAGATTAAGTCAAAGAATCAGTGTAGGTCCAAATTGCATAATGACTCATAGGTCGTAACAAGAACTTTGACTTTACTCTTAGAGCAATGAAACATCACTGGAGGACTTTCCCCACAAATGTGACTTATTCATATATTTAATATGATGATTCTAGATGCTCAGTTTAGAACAGAATAAATTGAGTGAAGAACAGAGACACAGAGACCAATCAGAAAGTAATTATAGTAATTTAGACAGGACATGATGGTGTGTTTGTCCAAACTGTGAGCAAGAAATGGCTAAATTGGTCAGATTTGAGAAATAATTTAAGAATAGGGTCAACAGAATTTGCTAATTGCATGAAGATATGTTAGAGGAGAGTCAACTATGACCCCAGAGTTTAAGGACTATGTAGGTAAAATAATTATTTTGTAATTGAAATAGAAAAGACTGAAAGACGAAGAGGTTTGGAATGGAAAGATCAGATGTACATTTTTAAGTTTGAGATTGCTGTTAGAAACACAATTAAAAATATTGAATTTTAAGTAAGATATTTTTTGTTACTGACCCAAAGTTCAGGGTCAGTTCTGGGCAGACAGTTTAAAACCTGGGATGATAAGGATATAAATATTATTTAAAGGCATGGGATTAAATGAAATCACAATGGGAAGGAATATAAACGGAACTTAAGAAAAAATTAAAGACTGAGTCCCCAGAAAATCTCACATTAAGGCAGAGTTTTCTGAGCTATTGCTTGACTAGAGTAGCTTTAATAAAGAATCAGGAAATAGAGACAATGAGTAAAAAACTCTTCTTCAGACTTTTCTGTAGAGGAAAGTAGAAAAAGGACATGTAATTGTAACAGAAATTGGGGTAAAGAGATAGTTATTTTTTAATTGAGAAAGTATACTTTTTTACATGGTATAGGAGACAAATATTAATGTTGATATTGATTGATACTGTTTCCTCAGAGATGGAAAACAAATGAGGTAAACCCTGCTCTTGTCTCAGCTTACTATAGTACTATCTTGATATGGGTTTTTTGTTTTTGTTTTTGTTTTTTGCCAAATTGCAGGGAAGGGAAATCCAGGAAAAAGCAGATGGATTGTAAGATTTGAGGAGATAAATTCAAGAGTCCAGAGAGACAAAAGGAGGCGTGCGGAGGCTATAGTTCACAGGACACAATCCCAGGGAAGAGAGAGCTCTGCGAAGAGATAATTCTAGATATTGAGAGGCATTTCTTAAATATTTAGCAGAGTGCTAATTGGCACATGAATTTAAGAAACTGCCAGACAGTGGAGAAAGAACCTCTTTGAGGGTTAGTTGTAATAGTTTAAAGTGCACATAAATGGCTGGCGGTTGTGCCTCTTCCCACTAGAAGAAGAAGAAAAAAAATGCCTCATGATTAGTGGAGTATTCAGCAGAGCACTAAGAAGGTTCTTGCCCCCATAATGGGAGATAATGAGCCCTAGAACAATATTGCTGTAGTTCAACCTATCAAATATAAAAAGATCAAATAGTTTCCAAGTCATTTAACCATGTCCCAGAACGAAATTCAAAAATATTTATAGGAATACAAAAAATTTCAGTACTCAACAAGCTAGAATTAAAAAATGACGAGAAGTGTGTTAAAAATTGCTAGTTAAGAGCAGGAAAATACAAACCCTAATAGGCATAAGAACCAACAAATCAAAAGGGACCCAGTAATGATGCAGATATTAGAGTTAGCAGACATGGATAGTAAATAGTTAATACATCTGAGTTTCAGTTTTCCAAAAAGTTAAATAGAACCATGAATGATTTTTTAAAGAATCAAATAGAAATTCTAGAGATAAAACTGGTGATACCTGAAGTGAAATAACACTGAATAGGATTAATGGCAAATTAAACTTTGCAAAAGATTAGTAACCTTGAAGACATGGCAAAGAAACCCATTCAAAATTAAACAAAGAGAAAAAAATAACCTTAAAAATTGAGAAGACCATCAGTAAGCTGTGGGAAAACTTTAAGCAATGTGTAATTGGAGACCTCCCCCAGTAAAGAAGAGCAATAGGGACATAACAATCATTTGAAGAAATAATGTCCAAAGTTTTAAATTTTGATGAAAGCTCTAACCAAAAAATTCAACAAAATTCACATAAGCACAGAAGACATGATTAAAAGTACTCAGAAACACATCATAATCAGATTACTTATAACCAGTGACAAAAGGAATATCTTAATAAGCCAGAGCACAAAAGACAGAGGAGCAAAGATAATGGTGAGAACAGACTTGCCACCAAGAACCTTGCAAGTGAGAAGACAGTGGAGCAATCTTGTTTTAGCCCATTTTGTGTTGCTGTAAAAGATTACTTGAGGCTGGGTCATTTATAAAGAAAATACATTCACTTAGCTCACAGTTCTGCAGCTAAACAAGAAGCATGGCATCATCATCTGCTTCTGGTGAGGGCTTTAGGCTGCTTTCATTCACAGTGGAAAGCAAAGGGAATCTGGTATGTGATGACATGGTGAGAGAGAAAGCACAGAAGAGGGGAAAGATGCCAGGCTCTTTTTAATAGCCAGCTCTCAGGGAACTCTCAGTGGAAGTAATATATCTGGAAACCAACAAATTGAGAACTCAATTGCTACTGCAGAAATGGCACCAAGTCATTTAGAAGGGATCCATCTCCATGATCCAAACACCTTCCATTAGGCCACATCTTCAGCAATAGGGAGGTTTGGAGGGCCAAATATCCAAACTATAGCATCCCACCCTTGTACCCTAACCCTCATGTCTTTGTTACACTACAAAATATAACAATTTCTTCCCAACAATCCCCCAAAATTCTTAACTTGTTCTAGCACCAACCCCAAAGTCCTAAGTCCAAAGTCTCATCTGAAACTCAAGACAAGTTTCTTCTGGCTATAAGCCTGTAAAATGAAAAAAAAGTTATTAACTTCAAAGATACAATGGTGGAAGAGACATTGGGTAAACGTTCCCATTCCAAAATGGAGACATGACAAAAGAAAGGGGTAACAGGCCCATACATGTCTAAAACACAGTGGAACAGACATTAAATCCTTAAGCTGTAAAGTAATTGCTTTTGACTCCATATCCCATACTGGTGCAAAGAATGCGCCTCCAAAACCTTGGGCTGCCCTGTCCCATAGTTTTCTTGGGTGTAGACCACATGGCTATTTCCATGGGTTAGAATTTAATGCCTACAGCTTTTCAGATTGCATGCTGCTCTTTTTTCTACAATTCTGGTATCTGGAGGGCAGCAGCCTCATTTCCAAAGAATTTTTTTTGCATGAAGTGGCATAATATCACTTGAATGTTGACTAGAATAAAGATGTGTACCATAAATCTTAACCACTAACTTTAAAAAAAACAACAGTAACAACAAGAGTTATTACAATAGGTCAAAAAACAAGGTGAAATGAAATCATAGAACAGTGAGAAAGAGTAATAAAGATAAGTTGAGGCAAAAAGAAAACAAATAGAAAGATGATATACACAACTAATCATATCAATTGCATTACATGTACATAATCTCAGCACTCCAATAAAAAAGACAAAGATTATCAGATAGAATATAAAAGCAAAACTTAAGTATTTGGTGGTTATAAGCAACATTCTTTAAATTAAAAAATATATATATATTAAAGTACTTTATTTGTGTTGGAAAACATGAACCATGTTAACACCAGTTAAGGAAAGATTAATTAGCTATATCCACACTAGAAAAAGTGGATTTCAAAGAAAAATATAATAAAGTATCACCCTTTTAAATAAAAACCTGAAGACTACATGTAAGCTTTATGTATTTCAGCAAATAATTGAATAACTTACCTCTGAAAATAAAGTTATGTTATAAGTATCATTATCCAATTGACATAAGTTGCAAAAAAAAAAAAGAAAAAGAAAATGCGTGGGATGCATATGGCAAGAATAACAGTATAATTACAATGGAAGACACCAAGTTAATTCCCTGATAAATATTTGCTTGTAGTATATAGATAATAATACAGAAGGATAATAAAAAAGATTCACCATAATTCATATTTTCTTTCTTCAGTACATTAGGTCCCATGAACTTAAACATACAAGCTTATGGGATTGTCAATAAATCAAAAGATTATCTTTCTCTTTGTAGTACAAGAACTGAATTCCAATGGGATCCATAAGATATTAGACATAGATGGAACACTTAGCAATATTTATGCCAAGACATTGTCTAAAAGTGTAACCAAATTATTTCTGAAGATTATTTCTGAAGGTTTACCCAATAATATCCTTATACTTTGACTCTCTCACGTATGCAAGATCTCCACATTGGCATATCATTTCTGCTTTGGTTTTATAAACTAAATCTTTTTATTCATTGAAACACTTATTTGAGAATTAGGTCAAGAGATATAGTTCTTGCAAAATCTTACTATTATGGCCATAGGAATTCTGGTATACACCCCATCTTTTCTTAAAAAAATTGCTTAAACTATGAATATTTACCTTCTTTTTTGTTTCTCTCTATGGGTTACATTTTGGTATCACTCTACATGTTTTTAAAAGAATCTTCTTGCATCTTCCTACAGTTTATAATGGAATACTACAAGTCTGACATTTGGAGAAAACACATTTAGAAAGATTAAATAATTTCTCCAATGTAACACAGTCAGTATTTGACGGAGTTGAGATGAAAACTTATTTATTTACTCAACAAAACTTTATTGAATGACTAGTACATTCCCATCACTGTTCTTGGTTTTCAGGCTGCATCAATAAATAAAATGAAAAAAGAGGAAAATAAATCCTGCCCTTTGAAATGTAGATCTGTCTAATGGGGAATCACATGATACTATTATTGTCTCTCATAGCTTCTCCATCAAAGAAAGGCGAAGTTTTCAATTTATTTCCTTGAATATGATGTTCGATAATGTATTTGATATTTCTGTGAAAATGCTGCTAGAATTTTGATAGGATTACAATGAAGCTATAGATCATTTTGGGTAGTTCTTATTCACTTCGTGTTGCTATAAAGAAATATGTGAGGCTGAGTAATTTATAAAGAAAAGAGGCTTATTTGGTTCACAGATTTTCAGGTAGAAGCATGGTACTACCATCTGCTTCTGGTGAATGCCTCAGACTCCTTCCAGTCATGGCAGATGGAGGACAGCCAATATATGCAGAGATCACATGGCAAAAAAAGAAGCAGTGGACAGGGAGATATCAGCCTTTCTAAAAATATTTTATTTTAACAACCAGATTTCACAGGAACTAACAGAGCAAAATCTTACTCATTACCACAAGGATGGCACCAAGCCATTTACTAGGATTCCACCCCCAAGACTCAAACACCTCCCATTAGGCCCTATCTCCCACATTGGGGATCAAATTTCAATGTGAGGTTTGGGAGAACATATCTCCAAACTGTAGCAGGGAGTATGTGCATTTTTAATAATAATAAGTCTTACAATTCATGAACACAGGATATATTTCCATTAATTTGTATATTCTCCAATTTATTTTATCAATGTCATAGTTCTCAGAGTATAAATCTTTTACCTCGTTGGTTAAATTTATTCTTAAAATTTGTATGCAACCAAAAAGACCCCAAATAGCCAAGGCATTCTTGAGGAAGAATAAAGATGGAGGCATCATACTTTTCAATTTCAAACTATATTGTAAAGCCATAGTAATCAAATCAGTATAGTATTGTCATATAAACAGACACATAAACAAATGGAACAGAATAGAGCATTCAGAAATACATTCATGTGTATGTAGCCACTAATATTTGAGAAGGGTACCAAGAATACAAACTAAGGAAAGTAAAATTTTTCAATAAATGATATTGGAAAAACTGGATGTCCATGTATTAAAAAAAAAAAAGATGATTGGATTCCTGTTTTACATCACTCCCCGCAAAATTCTTCAAAATGGATTCCAGACTTAATTACACGACCTGAAATTTTTAAAGCTCCTAAAAATGAGAAAAACTCTTTGACATTGATCCTGAGAATGACTTTTGGATATAACATCAAAAGCATGGACAATATAAAAAGAAATAAATGGGATTATATCAAACTAGAAAGCTTCTGCTCTGCAAAGGAAACAATTAGCAAAATGAAAAGGCAACCTGTAACATGAGAGAAAATATTTGGAAGCCATATATTTGATAATGTGTTAATATCTGAAATACATAAGAAAATTATACAATATTGTAGCAAACAAATGCACACAAAAACCAACGAATATTCAGATTACAAAATTATCAAAGCACTCATATAGGTAAAGAAAACGTACAAATGGCCAACAGGTATGTGGAGATGTTTCTAATATCACTAATTATCAGGGAAATGCAAATTAAAATCACAATGAGATGTCACTTCACACTTGCAAGGATGGACATTATCAAAATGATAAGAGATAACAAGTGCTGGAGAGGATGTGGAGGAAAGAAAACTCTTGTACACTGTTGGCTGTTGGTGGGAATGTAAATTGGTACATTTGAAAAACAGTTTAGAGTTGTGGAAAACAGTATAAAGGCTCCTGAAAAAATTATAAAGATCTACAATAGTGCCCAGCAATCCTAGTTCTGGGTATTATCTTCAAAGGCAACGTAATCAGTATCTCAAAGAAATATCTGCACTCCCATGGTCATTGCAGCATTATTCACAATGGCCAAAAAATGGAAACAGTCTATGTGTCTGCTGCTGAATGAGTGAGTAAACAGAATGTGGTGTGTGTATACAATGAAATATTATTCAGCCTTAAACAAGAAGGAAATCCTTCCATTTGCAAGAATATGGATAAATATGGCAGGCATTTACGCTAAGTGAACTAAGCCAGTTAGAGAAAAGCTAATATTGTATTATCTCACTTACACATAAAATCTTAAAATGTCAAACTCAGAAAGCAGAACTGTGGTTGCCAAGGGATAGGGAGTGGGGGAAACTGTGAGATGTTGGTAAAAGGGTATAAACTTTCACTTACGTGTAGAATATGTTCCATGGATCTAATGCATAGTGACTATAATTAATAATACTGTATTGTATATTTAAGTACTCTTCCCCCATTAAGGAGTACAATGTGATTATTTGATATTGATATAAATTGTGAAATGAACACAACAATCAAGTTAGCCCATATATCACCTCATGCAGTTACAATTTTATTAGTTAATTACACCTCAATAAAGCTGTATTGGGGAAAAGTAGGCTTGTACCTGATATTGATAGCGACAGGAGACAGGCAAATTCCTAGGCAGACAGGGACAGGTACCCAGTGAAACTCCACCTTCAAGCCAAGGGCTGTCTAAAGTCTGAAAACTGAGCTACCAGTCCTGGATAGAATCAACAGACTGGGCCAGGCGTGGTGGCTCATGCCTGTAATCCCAGCACTTTGGGAGGCCAAGGGAGGTGGGTCACTTGAGGTCAGGAGTTCAAGACCAGCCTGGCCAACTTGGCAAAACCCTGTCTTTACTAAAAAATACAAACCGGGCATGGTAGTGGGTGCCTGTAATCCCAGCTACTTGGGAGGCTGAGGCAGGATAATCTCTTGAACCTGGGAGGCAGAGGTTGCAGTGAGCTGAGATCACACCATTGTACTCCAGCCTAGGAATCAGAGCAAGACTCTATCTCAAAAAAAAAAAAAAAAAAAAAAAAAAAGAGCCCACAGACTGGAGTGAGGTCTTCCTTCCTGTCTTACTGTCTCTTGATTGGTTCTTTCTGAATGATGTCTTTTAACCAATCAAATGGCGTGCTTTCCAAGCCTACCCATAAACCAATCAGCATGTATTCCCCAATTCTAAGCCCATGAAAACTCCGGACTCAGCCTCACAGATGGCTACCCATGTTCAGGTCCCTTCTCACTGTTGAGAGCTTTTCTTTCACTCAATAAATTCTATTCTGCCTTACCCCCTCTGCATACCTTATTCCTCTCAGTTGCAGGACAAGAACCTGGAACTTGCCAAACTGCCAAAGCAAAAGAGCTGTAATGCTCCTGCTTGCCAAATGATGGTAGTAAAAAAGCCACAACAATATGTTACACAAGCAAAAACACTCTGAATTAACAATTATTAGTAATATTTTAAGAAAGTCTACTGGGGTAGTGAAATGGCCTGTAGACACAGGATTGCCTGATCTGCCAGCATGGTGATCACCTGTCTGACCTGGTGTACACTTACACTCTTCATCATTCCTGGGAAATAAACTCCTGATATTCTTCCACTAAGTAAATTAGTAATTTTTATTTTTTTCTCAATAATAACTTTTGAATGATAATTCCTACATCTGTAGTAAAATGTGGCATCCCTTGAA